>NW_004955472.1:9006030-9011789 GCF_000276665.1 Chinchilla lanigera | reverse complement strand
AAGGAAGAAAGGAAAAGAGAATGACCAAACTTTGCATTTCAAAATATAAGCAATTCCGTTTAGGACAGGGGAAACAAAACTTCAAACACCTTGATCATTCTAAGGAGTAGAACTCTGCTAAACAGTAAACTTACACTATTCAACAGAGTTTTGAAACAGTATTTTCTTTCTCCCTTAGTGATATGTTCATATCACTGTTCATATCTTTATGAACATATCAACATATCTCTATAAACATATCTTTGTGAACATATCTTTATGAACATATCTTTATAAACATATCTTTATGTTCATATCTTTATCCCTTAGTGATATGTTCATATCACTGAATATCACTGTATTGTAGTTATCACTTTCTAAGATAAAACATAACATATTTATTTATCAAGCTAATTTTATACTTTTTTCTCTTCATATTAGAATGAAAGCTCTAATTTTTGGTGACATGTTTACTTCTTCAGCATGTACTATGCCTGGCACAGGATAGGTCCTCAGTAAATATTTGAGTGAATATAACTGCAGAATTTAAATATTAAGAGTTTCAAATATAAATCTAATGAAATGGAACATAAAAGTTATGTATGTTTAAAGAAAGTGGATTGCAGTGCTTAGGCAAGCAGTACATGGTAGTCTTTGGTGATTTCAACAACATGGCACTAATCCAACAAACATATTGTGACAGATCATAAACAATAAGATTAAATTTATTGTGTTAAGCTTATCTAAAGAAGTTATTTTTTATTTGTTGATAATACATACAGATGTAAATATTAGGTATATATTATTAGGTTTACTGCTTCTAAGAAGATGGATCACTGTCCATCTGATCACTGAAACTGAAATTCTTGCAGCAATGCATTGAGGTAGAACCTCCTTGGGTCAAGGGACCTGGGCCCGTGGTAAGAGGCGACACTAGGCTGATGGCGCAGATCCGGTTTTTTACGGAAGTACCAGGCATTTTATTAGGCAGGCTAGAGGCGTGGCAATGGAGGCGGGGCTAGGGGCGTGGTTTGGAGGCGGTACTTTTGGCCGGGGGCTGTGCGGAAGTAAGAAGTCAGAGCGGGACAGCCTAGGCAGGGCGACTCACTCGGTGTGCCGAGAACATGATGAGTCCGAGTGTGCTCAGACTCGCTCCTCTGCCACGGCTGTCAACCAGACCTCCGGACCTCTCTTTCCCACAATGCGTGAGTCTGTTTTCCCTCATCCCTCTTGTCCATTCATCAACAACTCCTCTCAGCTATTCTTCAGAGACCAAATCTGCTATTCCTCTCTTTGGATCGCTGCAAGAACATTCTAAATGGTCACTGGGTACCTGCTCTGGGTTCTTTCCTTTTCACTTCCTTCATGACTTCCTGATTCATCTTATGAACTATATCATAGTCCTCTGCTTCAAATCCCTCCTTCGGCTTCCCATTGTACTCACCGCACCCCTTAGTTCCTCGTTATACCGCAGATATTATCTTAGCCATTTTCTGCCCCCTCCCCCAGTACAGCAGGCGCATCCTCCACTAGGGCTTCAGCACAGCAGTGATTCTGAGTGCTCCTCTGGGTGAGCAAACACACTCTTTGCAGAGCTGACTCTGCTCTTCTCACAGGGGTCTTTTCTGATAAAGCATCCTGTGGATCTCACCCTTACCATGCTCATGTCAGTATCTGAAAGCATATTGTTCATTGCTTTGCTTACTTAGGTAATAGTTGTGAGAAATGCATTCACTTGTCCAGACCCAAAGAATGGACTTCAGAGGAAGGAAAGGCAGTGAAAATGTGATTTGTTTAATTCAGTCTTGCAAGGTTGGGTGTCTGATGGCTAGGAACACAGAGAGAGGTCAAAAGGGGTGATTTAAACTCTAGTGCATGGGTCCCTTCATCCTTTTCCTCACTGGCTGAACACACAACCTTCCCTTGCACCACCTTCGATTTTGCTGGTCCCTCTCACAGTTTGAGTGTGGACTTCTTCATAATATTGTCTATTCTTTGCTGTGAGATTTTCTGAGAATCAGATGTTCCTGTTTAAGAAATCTTGAACATTGTGATTATTAGGTTTCTACTTAGCTTTAGCTATCATTCCTGCAATTCTTTTCTTAACAAAGGTTTCTTTCTAATTTATTCATAATGCATGACCATTGTCAGGCCATCAGACAATTTTAACTGCCAGCAATTTTATACTCAGAATTAATTATTTCATCCTGAAAGCAGACCACTGTAAATTTCTTTTTCTTACACAGTTGCCAACCATCTAAACGCAAACTCCATTGTAACAGAACTTTGTATGTTTTTTCACCAAATCTTCCACACCTACAATAACTTTATAAATATGTGAAGTTTTGTGTTTTATTTAAAATGGTAACTCCTATACAATATTTGGTTTGCCTTACAAAAAAGTCTAATCCTGCTTTATTACTATCTTTGGAAAAATAAAACATGGGAGCAAAATATTCTCTGAAATATTTTTCATCATTCTTGAAAAATTTTAAGTGTTATAATCTAGTATGTCCCATTTTGAGAGAATGTAACATATGCCAAATCCATTCTAAGTACTATAAAAAAACATTACATTAAAATTCCAACACTCTAGGAAGCTGAGACATGAGGGTCACAAGTTCCAGCACAGCTTCTCCAACTTAGGGAGCTCTTGTCCCAAAATTAATTTTAAAAAATATAATGAAACAGTCTGATGTTGCAGTTCAGTGTGAAAGTCCCTGGGTTTTATCCACACATACACAAAACAAACAAAAACAATGAAACCTTTAAGAAAATATTATCTTTATTCTTCTTTTCGATTTCTGGAAATTGATGTTTTCATTAGCATAAACATATCTTGGGGGCTGGGGATTTAGCTCAGCGGCAAAGCACCTGCCTGGCAAGCGCAAGGTCATGAGTTCGGTTCCCGGTACCGGAGAAAAACCAAGGGGAAATCAGAAGCCAACAAATGGAACTCTCTGAAATGACCGGAGAAAAACCAAAAAAAAAAAAAAAATAGAAGAAACATATCTTTAGTGTCAATTTGTTTCTGTGCTGAAAAATTTACAGCAACTAGGTGTGGTTCCTAAAATTTAAAAACAAAGAAACAAATAGATTCTCAATAACTCCTTTAGGCCAAAGAAATGAAAACTATGCAACTTGAATGAAAATTCTGGTCAACCCAGTTGAACTCTAAAAAAGGAAAAGAAGAAAATACAACTCCCACTGAAAATCAGGTTTACAAAATTACTCTATGTCATTAAGAAGGAAAAACACTTGTACTGAAGTCTTGGCAAAATTTTGTTTAGAATAGTACAATAGAGTATAATAGACAGGTTAGTTAGCCTATGAGCAGTAAAGGAACAGTATTAGGTACAGTTGGCTGGGTAAAAGAAAATAGCACACACACTAAGTTAATTAAGCCATCAAGCTAGATAACATAGAAATGTAAAACAAAATACCCGGAAGAAGGATAGAAGTTAAAATACAAATGGATAGATAAGAACTCTTCCTCCCATGAAGAAGGATCTTAGAGTATATTAAGTTGGCTAGTAGCCTACCTTTAGGGTGCACTTTGAGAAATTTAAAAAAGCAGAATAACCCGTTGCCTTTGAACTAGGTTTCTTTTGAACTAAGCCAGTGAAATGGCTAATTTTCTTTAGATCTTTAACCCACAGAAACACTTGTTTAAAATAAGTTCCCATGATCTTATCTATGGCCAAACAAAGAAAATATGCTGCAAAATTCCACTTTCAGAACCCCCACCCCCATGTATGTCCACCAAGAACTATTTCTCCCTTATTATGTATTTCCAGTGAGCACTCTGCTAACTTCTTCCTTCTGTACATAATTTCATTCTCTGACACCATGAGACCATGCACTTCAATGTATATGAAATTAACTGTTTCATTAGCCTGCAATTCCATGTCAAAAAATTAAGTTAACTGAAGCATTATAGAGGGAAATATTACTTTCAAGCATCAAACATTCATGAAACAAAATAACTAATAATTGATAACTAAAAATTGCAACTAAATAAGAAAGAAAAATATTTAATAGTTAAAGTAAATATAATACTACAGGATTATGATATTTTACAGGATTATGATATTTTAATTGGGATGACATTGAATCTCTAACAATCTGGGCATTTTCACAATGTTGGTTCTTCCTATCCATGAGCAAGGAATATCTTTCCATTTCCTGAAATCTCTTCACTTTGCTTTTTCAGAGTACTGTGATTTTCATTGTACAGGTCTTTTATTTCCTTTGTTAGATTGATTAGTAAGTATTTCATTATTTTGGATGCTACTGTGAAAGGTATTGTTTCACTAATTTGTCTCTCAATGTATTTGTTGTCTGTGTACAGGAATGCTATTGATTTTTGAGGGTTGACTTTGTTTCCAGCCACAAAATGAAATTTGGTTAGTAAAGCTACAAGTATTTGGTGGAATTTTGGTTGTCTTCTATGCACAGTATCATGTTCAGGAAGGTGTTATTTAATTTCCATGTGTTTATGGAGTTTCTGTGATTTATTTTGTCATTAATTTCCATTTTCATTGTGCTATGGTCCAGTAATATGCATGGGATAATTTCAATTCTTTTGCATGTACTATGTGCTAGTATATGGTCTATTTGCAAAACTACCCATGTGCAGCTGAGAAGAATGTGTACTCTGATGTCATTGGGTGGAACACTCTGTAAAGGTCTACTAAGTCCATTTGTTCACAAGTTTGGTTTAGTTCTGTTATTTCTTTGCTGATTTTTTGCCTAGTTTATCTATCTCTGACAATGAAGTGTTAAGATCCACCATTATAACTGTGTTATTGAAGCTCCAGTGGCACAATTTGTTAGTGCATGGTACTTATATACAATTGTGCTATAACTTATTTGATTTTTCACATCTGTTAATATTTGCTTTATACAGGTGGGTGCTCCCATATTTGGTGCATACATATTTATGATTGTTGCCTCTTCCTTTTGAAGTTTTCTTTTAACCAGTATGTACTGAACTTCTTTATCTCTTGATTGTTCTTGGTTTGAAGTTCACATAGTCTGTAAACAGAGTAACTACTCCTGCTTTTTTCTGGGTTCCTGTCACATGGAGTGTTGTTTTCCATCCTCTCACTTTGAGTCTATGAATTTCATTTTGAGTTTGCATACTGTTGGATTTTGTTTCTTGATCCACTCTGCCAGTCTGCTTATTTTAATTGGTGAATTGAGGCCACTGACATTGATGGTTATAAGTGATATGTATTGGCTTATATTTACCATGTTATTTTTGCTGCTGTTGGTTCCCTACTTTTTCCCTCTGTTTAATTGCTTGCTCTGCTTGGTTATTCCTTTGTATTGTTGTTTTTGAAGTTGTAGTCATTTTTATTTCTTTCTAGAATACCTTGCAGTACTCTTTATAAGGATGGTTTCATGGTCATGAATTTCTTCAGTTGTTCTTTGTCATGAAGGTATCTTATTTCTCCATTTTAAAAGATAGTTTTACAGAGTACATCAGTCTGGGTTGGAAGCTGGTTTCTTTCAAGACTTGAAATGCTTAACTACAAGCTCTTCTTGACTGCCATGATTCTGATGGGCTTTCATTTATATGTGATCTGTTTCTTTTCTCAACAGCTTTTAATATTCATTTCTTGTGCTGAATTTCCGTAATATTGACTATTCTATATCTGGGAGTAAATTCATTTTGGTTATATTTAATTGGAGTTCTATATGCCTCACTTAAGTGTATAGCAGATTCTTCTCTTATGCTTGGGGGAAATTCTGCTACTGCTTCTGCCAATAGACTT
>NW_004955472.1:9001101-9005915 GCF_000276665.1 Chinchilla lanigera | reverse complement strand
CACTAGCTGCAATGCTGTCTTCAAGATCTGAACATCTATCTTCAGTTTCATCCAAGCGGTTTTGTCAGCTTTCAATGGAATTCTTAATTTCTAGTATATCTGTTTGAATCTGTTTCATGCATTCTAATTTTTTCTTATATTGTTCATTCAGTATTTCCATCATTTTTCTGTGCTCCTCTGTCTTTTTATCTATGTCTTCTCTAGAGGTGCTGAGCAATTCTTTCATTATTGTTGTCATTTCTTTCTTTACCTAGCTGATTATTTCTGATCTGATGTCTTTTATGGTCTGATGGAGCTGTTTCTTTACTTCATTTGCTTTCAGAAATTTCTGGTGTGTGACTTCCAAGTTCTTCTATGTCAATGTCTCCTGGACTTGTTCTGGGTGGTGGAGGTCTGAGATTGCATTTTGCTCCCTTGGTTTGACATTTTCAAAGCTCCTGAAATTCACTGGGGCTCAGTATCACTCCCACAATATTAGTGGGAGTGATGTGTGGCTCACCAAGTCACCTGTTAATCATAAAATCCTGGACCACATACACAGAACAGTTCCCAAGCCCAACATGTGGACTCCTCACAAGAACTCAAGCCATTTTCAATAGAATGTCTTACTCTTAGTGTCAGCCTGAGGGGTGAGATTGCAGGACTATCTCTCAAGACCAGAATATAGATGTTCTCATGGGTTTTCTGGAGCTGTGGATGCCATGAAAGGACGCAGATGCCATGAAGATCTTGCTATGGTGGCTTTCATCATGGTAGCTGACACTGTGTCCTTCAGGGTATACTTTTATCTTACTTTCTCTTCTTTTACTCAGCCCAAGCTCACTCTGAAGAGCCAGTTTTATCCTCACTCTTCAGTTTTACTTTTTCCAATAGACATTTGCATTTTTTGTTTGTTTAATTCAGTTAGTTTTTCAAGATGAGAACTGGTAATACAACTGAAGAAAGAGACACAAGCACCACAAAACCTGGTAAGGTTTATTAGGTGAGCCTCTTTTAGAAGGAGCTATCTGTTAACAATTGCATTGCTAAAAAAATAAGAATAATAAAATAAATGGAAACACAGAAGCCTTGGAGTACACAGAAGCTTGTAATTTCAGCCTTGAGAAAGCAAAAGAAATAGTCCTTATGGATGTGTCTCTAGACTGTACCCCTTCTTCTTTAATAATTAGGGAGCAAAACAGCTTAGATTAAAAACTTCTGCTGTCTTTAAGCCTTGCTAGGTAGTGACACTGTCATAAAAATCTTTTGTCTTGAAAATAAGATTTATAAAATGCTTCTAGTCTGTATAGAAGACTTTTTAAATGTCAAGATAAATTCCAAGATTTCTAAGAGAAATTCCTTTGCTTCTATTCTCATAAGCTGAAAGAAATTATGTAATTTCTCTGAGACTCAATTCCTTTTAAATATCTATTGTAACTCCTTGCACAATTTTCAGAAGGGCAAAAGTACAATGTACAAAATACATCCCAGGCACAGAGTAACTACATTTAATTAATATGTATTTTAATATCAGTTAGGAGGAAGTACCTAATATACATAATACTCTTCTGCTCAAAAATCTCATATTGTCCACTTATACTACTGATACAGGGATATAAATTCTGACTTGCTAGGTGTCAAATTTGCTGAGTTCATTGTCTCTAACATCAAGGAATGAAGTTATGAACCAAAAGTTAAGAATGTTTTATTGGAAATAAGGAGAAAAATAAATCACTACATAGGTACAACATGGGTCAAAGTACAATCAACATATAGGATTACAAGCATAATATATTGAAGTCACTTAGCTAATATTGATTCAGTAGGGAAACAAGCCCCATAAAAGGTATATGGAAAGATCAAAGTTATTCTTGGAAAGAAAAAGAAGTATAGGTCCACATGTTCTGGTAACCTACCTATAAGTATGATGCCTTTCTGGGCACACTGGACTAAGTGGTGCTATTACAGTATAGTCTGAAACTGCTGTTTATCTAGCAGGCCTTGCTATTATGTCTATCGTGAGGCCTGGTTCTCTTCATATTTGCTTCCAGCCACAATTCTGATGTCCTTATTACTGTGTGCTGAATTCCTCAAGTTCAATCCCACTCAGACTACATATTAATATCTATCTAACTTAGCTATCTATAGTAATAACATAAAACCTCCAATCTTCTGACTAGCATTCAAACCTTTCTACAATCTGACCCAAGCTATTGTTTCAACTTTGATGTCTCCCATCACATAATCTATCATGCATAATTTGGAATTATTCCCCAATATGCCCTTCTTAATATATATATTTTTATTTTTACTGAAGAAGACAAGTTTGTTCATACATACAAAACTAGTATACTCTTTCTGACATATGAGCCAAATATCTTTCTCTGTCATTCCATCCAGAATCACCATTTTCAGCAGGTGTGTTTAGTGTGGATTATTTCAGTGCTTATATTTTATATTTCATTCCAGGGGTCATCATTAGCTCAGGTATGGTACATATGAACTACAGCTCCTCAATCATTTCATTACACACCTCTGAGCAAAATAATTACTTTAGAGATGGGAATGAAGTAGGACCAAAAGAAAAATATGTAAAAAAAAAAAAAACAAGCAAAATTATAATTCTATAATTGTAGTTTAAAGAACTCTGTGTCCTTACTCTTGAGACCTTAAGTTAATGTTTCCCATGCTTGTTTGTTCTGATTATTTTTCATCCAGATGCATCAAACACAGAATTCCTTAAAGGTACTATCGATCCATAAATTAGCTTCGGTGGTAAGGTAAAGGCCAAAATCATGACCTTAAGTTTGAGAAACAGATTCAAAGATTTTTTAGAATGTTTTGGGGAAAAATAGATCAACTATCTTTAAAAATACAGTAGGTTGGGAATGTGCCCTTCACCTTTAAATTGAGACTGGGTTTTCTATACATTTACAGATCTCAGCAAGAACATAAATTTTCCCAGCTTCAGACTATCAGGATGCCTGGTCCTTGAGGGCCCACACTCTATTTTCTTTGAATGTATATATTCTGCCTGATAAATCTGTTTATACCTCTGATAGACATGTCCTAAAATTCTTTTCTGCAATGAGACTGAAAAACCTATTTGTCAGGCTGTACTGAAGTTACCATCTCTACTTTGGGGAAGCTCCTTCAGACCCCACCCAAAGACATGGAGATTACAGTAAGAGCCAATAAAAGCCAAGGAGACCTTTCATTCTGTTATATTTATAGAAAAAATAATCTAGCTGTTCTTTCTAGATACGGACAATAAATCTTATGATCCTGAAATTATGATGAGAGTCAGCTCTACTGCACTAAGGAAAAAAGGTTAAACTTGAAGAGATAGTTTAAAATGGAGAGAAAAGTTGGATTTTAATAAAATTACTTTAAACCCTAAACCAAGTATCATCTCAAAACTCCAACTTCAAATTATTTATTTACGTGAACCAATATTTTTTTCACTTTTTTTTCTTTCTTCATATGCAAGCCCAGATCTGGTTTTGGTCACTTAAAGACTCCTCATTAGGGCTGGGGATTTAGCTCAGCGGCAAAAGCGCCTGCCTGGCAAGCGCAAAGTCGTGAGTTCGGTTCCCGGTACTGGAGAAAAAACAACAAAAAAAAGACTCCTCATTAATAATTCTCCCATGGTTTAAAAAAAAAATCTGGAGATTTTAATGTACATGTCTTCCTAAGAAAAGTTTTGCATTTATTTTGGAATATGAGGTATTTACAAATTTAAAATTAACTAAGTACACAATTCAATATATACTTTCAAATAAAGACTTGGGAAAACAGTTGGCAAAGCTTTTAACAGAAGGATTTCACTCGGCCCACAGAGGTCAGTAAAATAACTAAATATTAAAGTGAAGTAAATGAAACAGCATTTGCCTTCAAACATTTCAATTTTTGTAACTTTGCTCTCTCATACCTGAACAACCTGATCTTCTTTCTGTATAGTAGCATTTAATAATTTCAAAGATTATATTCAGTCTGGTACTATGAAAAAATTGTTTTCCATTGACTTTTAAATGTGGTCTTACTTTTCTATTTGACATCTGATGCCAGAAGTCATTATCATTCTATCTGGAGAAATTTTATGCTTATCATAGTGTTTTCAGAAGAACACTGACTTAAAAAATCCATAAAGTTGGCCAATCAACAAGACAAATGGTCTGCAGCTGTTTTTCTCCCTACTGTTAATACTGTAGCCTTACCCAACTCCGTCATTTATCCTTCTCTTTTCAAAGGAGCTCTTAATTACTTCCATCCCCATTTCAGTTGTAAATGCTGCTTTATTGCTATTCTTTCATTAGAATAAATCCTCCAACCTATTCAAGGACCTGACACTTGGCCACTGATTCATGAGTGATTTGATTTTATTAATCAGATCCTGGCCTTGGCTTTGGGATATCTGTTTTGCCTTTGCTGGTAGATACTGATGAAGGGTCTTCCTTTTCACTCTGTTTCTTAAAAAATATAGAGATACATTTCCAGCTTTTCATTGGAGGAAGGCTGAAATTAAAAAGAAGTAACGAAAACAGTAGGTGCCTTGAAAAGATTTATTTCACACTGCTAGTTGTGTAAGTACTAGCTAGTTGTGTAATAATATGAAACCATATTATTACACTATAAAATATTTGTCTGAAAATTTCCACTGGAAATTTCATCTTCATAGATTTCAAACTACTCTTGAATTCACCATTATGAGGTCAAAACATGACACAATTGCACATTATTCTAAAAGTAAAACTAAGGGGCTAGGGATTTAGCTCAGCAGCACAGCGCCTGCCCTGCAAGTGCAAGGTTGTGAGTTCAATTCCCAGTACCAGAAA
>NW_004955472.1:8987655-9001001 GCF_000276665.1 Chinchilla lanigera | reverse complement strand
TAAAACTGGAGCATACACAGGTAATCACATTATACTAGCATAGTGATAGATTTCAGTGTTTATTTGCATATTCTGAAGAATCCCTCTTTAAAGTATATTTAAGACAATAAAGATTATATTCATGAACTATTACATGTATAGTTCACAACCCATGTAATTCACAAGCCACATTTTGTAACAGCAGTGTAGATCCATGCACTATTTCTGTTTCTGTTCCAAGTTTCCAATAGTTTTACTTACATGATTTAATTGGATTAGGCTTCCTCTACGATCCTTGACAGTGTAAAATCAGAGAACGTATGAAAAGTTTATGTGCTTAGATTTTTATCTGAAACCACGTGTTTTTTTTTTTTTAACCAAACATCTTGCCTCAGGTGATTGGGGAATGGGAAAAGAAATGGGAAAGGAAATTGTTACTCCCCACTTGGTTATTATTCTGTGTAATACCTCTGTGAAACGAAAGAAAGAAAGGAATAGTGAATTACTGTTTGGTAATTTCACATAAAATTCCTAAGAGAAAATGATAAAATATTAGAATTTTGAAATTTTATCATGATTCCATTCTCCAATTCGTAATTGTATGAACCTTTATAACTAAAATGTGATCTGTGTATGTACCAAATTCCCCAAGAGGAATGTAATTACTGTGTATCACAAACATAATAAATAAATGAATACAAGAATAAATTATATAAAGATCAGTTTTGCTGCTTGTAAAATAGGCTTCATATATCTACCCTGCAAACTGCTGTGAAGACTGTATAAAATAAAGTGCAGAAAGTCCTCCTGGTTCCTGGAAGAGTGGGATTTCCAGGTCCTCAACATTTCACATTTTATGATGAGATCAAGAGCTTATGGCCAGAGACCTCAATTTCCCATGTTACAATAGAGAGAACATAGTTGAAACAGAAAACTGTGTTTTTGTGCAGCGAAAGCTGAGGCATTTTTGTAGTTAATGAGTACACATATTGCTTCTAGACATAATTAGTCTAACCTCTGGTTCTATTGCCACCACCCATGTGCATGTGGGTTTTTATGCATTGTAAATTAGGCAGCCCTAATACATGGAACTTAGATATGCCTGCATCTGCTTCCAAAACCTCCACCTCTATGATGGTAGTTGTAGTTTATAACATATTGGTCTTGGTAAGATGTGCTGCCCTACACTGGGGGCAGACATCTCTGACTTCTTGGAACTAAAAAATGTCACAAAATGAGACTTATAGTCATAATTCATGTACATGTACTTTATAATGTCTACTTTAATTTCCTCTTATTTTGATATTTGGCAACACATCCACATAAATACAATCATAATCAACAAGAATGAGACCTGTTCTTTAAATATACTGACAGGGTTTCACTGTGTCCAGTCAGAAAAAACATTCAAGGGATCCCATAGGGTCCTTAGCATTTACTTTAAACTAGCAAATAAAACACTATTCATATCATTTGTTACTCTTCCCAGTGCATTTTGTTTTAAAAACGGAATATACCATTGGTTTGACAAGATTGTATTCAGTTTCTATGATTATTCATAGCATCCTTGTTTGGGTATGGTTGTTTCTTCTGATTCATAATGACCTGTGTAATTGTTCAGTAATTTTTTCACTGTTGCCCATATTCTTTAATTCATACTCCTCATTTCAGGAGGTAAAGGGTGTTAGAAGTGATATTTCTCATACTTTCCTTAATTCTTCCTTTTGCCTGATCTATATACATGGGCTATGGGTGAATGTAATAGTTTTCCTGTGCTTCTTTAATTACCTGCTGCAAATATATCTGAGATTGCTTTTTAAGATCTTGAAAATTTGACTTGAACATGTAATGATTTTTACCATCCAGGCTCCTTCACTGAGTTGTGTCTCGTTTTTGCAGTACTTCTACTTGTCTTATTAATCACTGCACTTTGCTCTCATGCTTTCTGTTTTTTTCCCTTTTTATTTTCCAGTTTCAACCTTTATAGGCTGACTCTTAAATTTACATTAACCTAATCTATTTTCTAAATGCCTTCTGAGGCATCAAAAACTTTATGTGGAATTTCCTGGAATATTTAATAATTTCCTTAGAGTGTGAAGTTAGCCACCAGGAAACTCAAACTGATATTCTATAGACTAAGGGTCCTGACACAACCGCACCATCATCTCTGTGAGTTCCTACTTATTTTATCCTTAGATTATTAGACTCCTCTTGAATACAGTGGGGTATTTAGTGTTTTATTTTAATCTCTATGTTAATCAAATGCTATGTCTTGAAAACCACAGTATAGTCAGAAGAAACTGTGAGCACCCCACGCTTAGGATAACTCTCAGTAAAAACAGCAGTACGACATTATCTGTAATTCTCACAGGTGTCACACTTTCCTAGGGATTTCATGATTCGACATGCGTGGTTTCACTGCCCTGTTTTAGTATTATTCTTTCCTACACTTGCCTTGTATTTGCATCTCAGTCTTCTCCTGTGAGTTGACTATGTATAGGTTTTCAATTAATGGTTATTATTGACCATAGACTGTATTCATTGGGATCATTGATTATAAACTGTATGGATTGTAGCATGTAAAAGGATTATGAGTGTATTGCTAAAACAGTGTTTTTAATAATTTGCTATTTCAGTATTGACTGTTTCTTTCAATAGACCACTAGAAATCAGCAGTACAATTATCCCAGCTATCCTGTGCATGTACATAAATTGTTTTCCTTCTTTCTTTCTTTTCTCCTTTCCTTTACCCCAACTGTCCCTGCCCTTTGAGCAGTCCCTTTCCCTTTTACAGTGCTGTACCTTTCAGGTTTTGTTCACTGTTTCAGGTTCTTACACTAGGAATTTTTATTTATTTAAAAAATTTTTTTCTTCTCTTTAATTTTTTTTACCAATTTTACATGCTTATATATGGTAGTCTGAACAACTAATTTGAAGACAATAATATGCAATATAACAACGTTTGTTGAATTCCCATCATCTTGTTTAGTGAAATTCTGTATAATTTCTAATATTTTATTAAATATTTTATTCTCTTTAAAATAAAAAATAATTTACAATTTAATAATAATTCTTGTCTAATATCTAAGTATGAACTTCCTAATGCTTCAGTTAAATGCTTTTCATTAAATGTAGGTTGCTTGTTTATTTTACATTGTACATTTTCCTTGAATATTTTATATTTCTTTTTGAGACACTACATTACCTGGAATCCACAATGCTTTCTTATACTGTCATTTAAAAAACTTTGTCCATATTGTTTTAAATAACATTTCAACCCCTATTACAGTTATGTTTAAATCAAGTCTCCACTTAGATAATAGTATTTTCCTCTTTTTCATTATTTTATTAGTTTCCTGTTACTCCTGTAGCAAATAATTGCAAATTTAATTGTTTTAAAATAATGTAATGTTCATATTCTTTCTCTTCTGCTGGACAGAAGTGCAATGGTGTAGGCAGACTGCTGTCCTCCCGGAGGATGTGAGGAGAATGTATTTCCTTGCCTTTTTCAGCCTCGAGAGACTACCTGCTTTTCCCATCATCTTTATGCTAACTGAGCAGCACCTTCAAATCCTGTTGTCTCAATCAGTATGTGATAAAAGTGAATGAAAACTGAATCAATCTCACAAAAGGTGAGTTTTATTTTATTCTCATGACCACTTTTTACTTTCATTCAAGATATATAGATTTTACAGATGCAAAGCAATGTTAGAAAATGATGCAGAGACGACATAAAATTAAAGAGAATGCCCCACAAAGCCAAAAATTCATTTCCCACTACTTTAACTGCTAGTTATAACACTGCAACTGGAGAAAACTCCTATGCAAATTCAGTCATGCAAACCCCACTTAGCTCAGGAAAATGTGTAGAAATTGATTGAGTGAGCAGCTGGTGATATTGCAGTCAGGCTCTCTGGAAGTTAATTGGGAAGCGTTGTGAAAAATCCTGACACTGTGCGTGGAGCTCTACTGACTTCCATTGTGCCCAAGACACTCATCACACACAGTTGCTCTCCACTATTACAAAATAACGGGATGCCTCGCAGTCTCTGATCACTTCATCAATAGCCTGCTAAGAAAACGAAGGAGGGAGTGATGACCTGGAACTAGAACTTCTATAATTGGAGTGAAAAGTCCCTAATCGTGTGGGTTTCTACGCCCATCATGAGATATTTTTATTCACTCACCAAGACAGACCCTTTCAGGGTCTTGTCTCACATTGTTCTCCTGAAAAGTCAGGAATTGAAATTAAATTGTTCTTTTCTGGGTGTTTTATTTATGTATCTGTATCAGTTAAGTATTTTCATAAAGCTAGCACCCCAAATTTACAACCTAAAAATCCAGGTGGTCATCTACTATTTCCTGCAAGTCTGCTGCTGTGTTACAGGCTTCCTCTTGTGCCTGGGGAGCTGCCAGCTTGAAGGCTGGTATAGGCGGAGCCCACCCTTTATGTGTTTCTCACAGTTTAGGAACTGCCGTCTTGGCCTCAAGCTCTGTGCCAGGAGTACAAAGATCAACACAACTCTCTGGCTTCCAAGGTATGGAAATTAGAAGAGAGAAGTAGATATAGAAACAGTACCACAATGAAATACCATGGGCATTAAGACAGAAGACTGCCTTGTATAGGAGGATACCAGAGAGGAAACATCCAGTCCTGAGAAGAGTAAGCAGGAAGCTATCAGGATGGACTTTAAAAGATATTTCTTAAGTCATTTTAAAGTATAAGAAACACTCTTCTAGGTCTCTGATATAGGAAATGGGATTGCAGGCAGAAAGGGCATCTGTGAGAAGCACACAGCATCATTCCACTGGGTCTGCTGAGTGTTTGGTATGAATGGCAGGGTGAGACAGACTGCAGAGACAGACGGGGCTGTGGCTTTGGAGGCTGTGTGCCAGGCTGAATTTGGATTTTACCTGAGCCATTACATCGTGGTGATGATGATGACAGTTATGATGACGATGACGATGATGATGGTCACGATGATGACAAGGGTGACGGTGATGATGGTGATGATGACGATGATGAATCACTACTTATGTTTTCACTACGGGTTAAATACTCTCACAGTGGATTATTTCTTCATCACATGGGTATTCTATTAGTCCCATTTAAAGTGTTTTTTAGCTAGACATGGTGAAGCACACCTGTAATCCCCACACTCTGGGAGGCTGAGACAGCAGGATCTCAAGTTTGAGTGGCATTGGGAAATCTAGCAATTTAACAAGTCCCTACCTCAAAAAAATTTTTTCAGAAATGGTCAAGGATGCAACTCATTGTAAAGGCCATGGGTTCAATTGTTATATATATATATATAATGATAGAGATGTTAAAGAACTCAAATAGAAGTAGGTAAAGTAGGATTCAGAGCTATATCAGTCAACCTGAATTCATGACTACTAGCTTTATATTGTCTTCCAATGAAAAGACAAAATGGTACGTGTAAGTAGCAAAAGAATAAGATCAGATTTGCATTTTAGAACATTAGCTATTTGCAGCACTGTGGAGGATATGGGATTAGAGAAGAAGGATGCTCTAAGGAACTTTTTGAGTGTTTTAAACTGGAAATAAAAGGCAACTAACCATTTGGTAAGCTTGGAAATAATGAAGAGGTAAAGTTAGACAATAGTAGTGGGGACAGAATAAAGACACATCCAAGGTCTGTTTAAAACTGTGGTAACGTATTGGATATGTGGCAGGGAGGAGGATAGAATGGCTCCCAGATTTCTTGACTTAATTGACTGAACAGAGGTGAGGATAAAGGTGCTGCCCAACAGACTTCTGCCACCCAGGTTCTGGATAGAATTACCTGCCTTTCAATTCCAGCTCTGCCTCTTGTCTGTGTGCCTAAGTGCTAATATCTGCATAGTAGAGTGGGGAAACACCTGAGTAGGATATTGTGAGGAATAAATATTTAAATGCACTTAAAGTGCTTAGCAGATTGCCTGATATGAAGTCACTTTTCAGTAAGTGGAGGAGTGAAACAAGAACTTGAGAAAAATGAGTAGAGTGAGCAGAGTTTGGCCATGTATATTATGAGGTTTGGTTCGGTTGGATCAATCTAGAGTTCAAGAGAAAGATCTATAATAAACAGGTTTTGAAGTTATTAGCACAAAAATAATTGTTAAATTCTTTTGTGATTGGAATAACAGGAAAATCAAAGAAAGGCAACTTTAAATTATGATGCAAAGAAAATGCTAAAATAGGAGAGTTAGGAGGAAAAGTCTAAAAGAAAGAAAGGTTTTGAAATGACTAAGTGCTATACACTATCAAGTGTTACAGAGGTTGAAATGGGTGTTAAACAAGCACCTCAGGGTTTACTAAGGTGCTCAGAAAAAGACGGGATTTTTTCAGCTATTTTCCCATTCTCAGTAGATGGCACTGGCATTCATCTACAGGGTGAGACCAAAGTCATAGACACCATTCTTGATTATTTTGCATATTCTTATTGCGTATTCTTCGAATCTCACAATTATCAAATCCTTTGAAATACAAAAATAGAAATTTTGACCATTTTCATCACCTGCAGTCTCAATCCCTAGTCAGTGAAAGAATACAAAAATCTTCTATCCTATTACAAAAACATAATAATAAGTAACATTGAAAGCTCCATATATGATGAACATCTAACTTTTCTGTTTGCTATGCTTCACAGCATACAACAGGAGCTGAATGAATAATAAGCATGCAGGCAATATTTGATGAATTTAAATGAGCTAATTCATCACAACATGATGAGGAGAAGTAAAATCTTTGTAGGGTAGTTAATCTTGGCAGTACAATATTTTGTGAATTCACTATAGTGCTGAACATTTCTAGAGGGAAAAGGACTTTGACAGGCTCAACATGCTTCTTAAGCATCTTAATTAATTGTGTTTGTGCTAGCATTTTATTGAGGATATTTTATGTCACTCAATATGTTTTATTACAACTGAATTTATAATTATTTATGTATTTATTTTCCCAAAAGAGTAGTTATTGTTTCTACTTCCTAAAAACATTAATTATGTATGTTTCCCTCTTGATGCTAGGTTCTTGAAAACTTAGATATATAAATCATATTACCTATGTTGATCTGTTTTAAAATCCTTTTACTTGGTTTTGATGTTATGTACTTTATTAATTTATTAAATATACAATTTATTATAAGCTATCTTAAATTATTTGTAAAAGAGGAAAGTTTTAAGCAAAACTATTGATTTTCTTAAAGTTCAGGGGGAATCTTACATGGTTTAAAACTGAGACATATGATTGATGGAAGCAAGTTATGTGACAGCTCTAGTGGCTCTATTGATGCAGATGGATGATGATTCTACAACAGTTGACAAGAGAGGGACAGGCATTGCATTTAGTGAACTGAGTCCTGTGAGGAAACCTGGTACACTATATGCATGATGAGGTATTTACATATTCAATGCACAAGTGTGTTTTGTCTCATAATAGAAGCCATATCATGAAAAGGAGTACTTGATCCCTGTGGAAGATGGGCCAGGTTGAAAAAGAGACACACTCGAGAATGGGATATCGATTATGCCTCAAAGGTCCATGAGCTGACAGCTTGGCACCCAGTGTAACACTATGAGGAGATGGTGAGACTTTTACAAACAATTGCACTTCTTTGGGAGTGAGTTCTCTCTCTTTTAGAACTAGACTGATTGGTTACCAAGAGTAGGGTGTTATAAAGCAAGACTGGTGCCTCCCTTTAGATTCTGTTCCACACATTCACCTTCTCTCACTAGCACTTCTCCTGTTGTTGTGACACCATCCACCACGTCCCAACATAAGACCCTTGCCAGATGTGCCCACCCAGTCTTGGAATTTTGGCATCTAAATCTGTGAGCTAAGCAAACACCTTTTTTCAATAAAGTATGCAACTTCAGGTGTTTTGTTATAGCAACACAAAATGGAGTAAGACAGGGAAGAGTCTCACCACACAACCCTAAAGATTCCAAGAAAAAGTGGAACCTAGGTGACATGTGAAGCTATTTTTAAACCACTCCAGCTCAGCCTCCAGCAGGCACCTGGGAAAATGAAGAATGTGATACAACTTAAAGACCTATGTTACCAGAGTCATTGAACTTTTAATTCAATACACACCTTTCAAAAGAGCTGAGTATCATAATAGAAAACCATTAACCTGGGGGCTGGGGATTTAGCTCAGTGGCACAGTGCTGCCTGGCAAGCACAACGTCATGAGTTCGATTCTTGGTACCAGAAAAAAAAAAAAAAACAACAACAACAATAAAAACAAAAAACAAAAAAGAAAACCATTAACCTACAGGATGGACAGAGGAGTGGGTACTAAAGGAATAAATGAGATGAATTAAGTGATCTAGGAAGTATTACTTGAGAATAGCTGTCTCCTTGTTTGGGAGATTGTCAGAGAAAAGTCCTATCATTTATCAGAGAAGTACTAAATCTGTAGAATAAGGGAGAGACTATTAAAGTGGCTTGTGCAGGATTCAGGAACAGTCAAAAGTTATGGAAACATT
Source organism: Chinchilla lanigera (assembly GCF_000276665.1). NCBI lineage: Eukaryota > Metazoa > Chordata > Mammalia > Rodentia > Chinchillidae > Chinchilla > Chinchilla lanigera. The sequence goes on along the minus strand of NW_004955472.1, from coordinate 8,992,532 downwards.
ATGGGGATATATACCAAAAACTTTTACTTTTTATTTTGCATGTAATCATTCTCCCGGTGCATTTCTACTTTTACAATAAAATATTATACTAATGGTCACTAATGGCCTCTCATCAAATTTAATGGATTTTCCATACTTTTATGTAATTTAATCAACATACTTTTGAAATGCTTACTAAATTCCAGGAAGTATTCTGGATACCTGTGATACAATAATTAATACTTCAGTAGAGAGGTTAAGGAATCAGAGAATTAAAATCAATTTTCATCATTTCTTTAATTCTTGGACTTGTTTCCTAAATTTCTGTAATTACTACAAATGAAGTTTTATTTATTACTTTTGTTGGATACCTAAAGTTAACTAATTCAACTAAAACATTATCCACCTCTTCTTTTCCCAAGGAAGACAAGTAACACAAGTTACACTTTAATTCTGTCTAGGCTTATGTGTAATACTCTGTTGCAAAGATCTCTAATAACTGTTCTAAAGCCTATGACACAGCTCAAACCCAAGTCAGAGATTACATGTTTCCTGAAAGAAATCTTAACTCTAGAATATTATTTTTAAGGGTACATTTTATTCTACCTATGGGTACAACAACTTATATCACCTGCCCTACAGTTGACTTCTATGTTGTTTGTATACTATTACTATTATAAGTAATGATAAGAAAGATATTATTTTTAAAAAATTATTAATATACTACCCTTTGATCATTAGGATAAATTCATGAGAATTAGAATTATTTGATCAAGGGGCACATGTATTTTTATATATTTTGCATTCAACTATCAAAATATGTTCACAAATTTGTAAAAAAAAAAAAAAAAATTCCAAGATAAATTATGGCTCACAGGAGCCAAGCTGAACTTCAGACAGCTTCAGGAATGCAGGAGAGCCACCCCTGCCCCTCCTCCACCAGCATGGGAGACAGGCAGAGCCCCAAACAGCTTCAAGGGCCTGACAGCCCACTCCCCATCCCCACCCCATACCCTTGAGGGAGACAAGCTGAACCTCAGACAGCTTCAGCAGCCTTGGTGACAGCAGGCTCACCCCTCTTCCACTGGCATGGAAACTAGGCTTGGTCCCAGGCACTGTCTGGAGCCTCAAGGACCATGACCCACCTAATACTAACTACTGTGGAAACATGGATGAAACCCTGACAGGTTTGGGAACCCCAGCTGAGCCCTGGACAGCTGTGGGAGCATTGGGGATCACACCTAAACTGCGAACACTATTTAGGGAGCCACAGCGAGCACCAAGACATTTAGGTCCTTGTCCTGAAACTACAACATCATCCTGGGAGTGAGGCTGAGTTCCAGGGAACCTCTGAATCTCTGACAATGACAAAATGAAGGCGCAAAATGCAATCACAGACCTCCACCCCTCCCAGAACAAGTCCAGGAGAAATTGCCACAGAAGAGCTTGGAAGTCACACACCTGAAATTTCTAAAGTGATAGCAGCTGAAGTAAAGCAACAACCCCATCAGGTCATAGAAGATATCAGATCAGAAATAATCTCTGAGGTAAAAAAGAATGACAACAATAGTGAAAGAATTACCTAGTACATCTAAAGAAGACATAGAAAAGAAAACAAAGGAGCATAGAAAATTAATGGAAACCTTGAACAAACAATATAGGAAAGAACTAGAATGCATGAAACAGATTCAAACAGATAACCAGGAACTTAAAATTTCCATCAAAAGCTGGCAAAACCATTTGAATGAAGCTGAAGATAGACTTTCAGACCTTGAAGACAGCATTGCTGCTAATAACCTTGAAAAGAAGGATCTCTTAAAAATAACAAGAAATCAAGAAATAACAATTCAATAGCTGCAAGATGAAGCAAAGACAAACAATGTAAGATTAATAGGTATCAATGAAGCAACAGATGTTGGCACAAATGAAATAAAAAGACTATTTGCAGAAGTAATAGCAGAAAATTTCCCAAGTATGGGAAAAGAATTGGAAATCCAGTAAGTGAGGCATATAGAACTCCAACTAGCCATAACCAAAATAAATCTACACTCAGACATACAGTGATCAAGATCCCAGAAATTCAACAAAAGATTAGAATATTAAAAGCTATTAGAGAAAAGAAACAGATCACCTATAAAGGAAAACCCATCAGAATTACAGAAGATTTCTCCACACAAATCATCAAGTCAAGAAGAGCTTGGAGTGAAATACTTCAGGTCCTGAAAGAAAACAACTCCCAACCCAAATTAATGTAACCTGCAAAACTATCCTTCAAAGTTAATGGAGAAATAAAACATTTTCATAATAAAGATCAACTGAAGAACTTCATAAGTGCCAAACCAACCTTGCAAAGAGTACTACAAGACAGTCTAGAAAGAGATTAAAAAGACCACAACTTCAAGAACAATGACAGAATGGAACCACCAAGCAAAGCAAACAATTAAACAAGGGAAAAAGGGGCCCCAACTACAGGAAAATATCATGACAAAGATAAACCAATAGATATCAGCTATAACCGTCAATGTAAATGGTCTCAATTAATCAAAGAAAAGAAGCAGACTGGCAGAGTGGATCAAGAAACAAAATCCAACTCTATGCTGTATACAAGAAACAAATTTAACTCAAAAGGAAATTCACAGACTGAAAATGAAAGGATGGAAAACAATACTCCATGTGACAGGAACCTAGAAAAAAGTGGGTGTAGCTATTCTGTTTGAAGACAATGGGAATTTTAAACCAAAAACAATTAAAAGAGATAAAGAGGGTCACTACATACTTGTGAGGGAAAAACTTCAAGAGGAAGAAATAATATTCATAAACATCTATGCACCAAACACAGGAGCACCCAACTATATAAGACAAATTTTAACAGACATGAAAAATGAAATAAACAGCAACACAATCATAATGGGATTTTAATACCCAATTGTCACAAACAGATAGATCAACTAGACACAAAATCAGCAAAGAAATAAAAGAACTAAACCAAATTGGTGAAAAAAATTCACTTAGTAGACCTTTACAGAGTGTTCCACCCACAGCATCAGAATACACGTTCTCCTCAGCTGCACATGGGACATTCTCTTAAATAGACCATATACTAGCACATAGAATATGCTTAAGGTAATTCAAAGGAGTTGAAATTATCTCATTCATATTATAAGACCATAGTGTAATGAAATGGGAAATTAATGACAAAAGAAATTGGAAGAATTCCATAAACACAGAGAAATTAAATAATACCCTCCTGAACAATCAATGGGTCACAGATGAAATCAAAGAAGAAATTAAGCACTATGCACAATGTAGATACAACTTACAGGAACCTATGGGATGCAATGAAAGCAATCCTCAGGGGGAAATTTATAGCAGTGAATTCCCACCTCAGGAAAACAGAAAGACCACAAATAAATAATCTTATGCTGCACCTCAAGCTTCTAGATAAAGAAGAGCAAGTCAAGTCCAAAGGCCAAAGAAGCCAGGAAATTATAAAGCTCAGGGATGAAATTAATGCAATGGAGACTAAAAAAGCAATACACAGAATTGATGAATAGCAGAGTTGGTTCTTTGAAAGAATAAATAAAAGAGATAAACCCCTAGCCAAAATTATTGTAAAAAGCAAAGAAAAAACCTGAAATACATGCAATATGAAACAAAAGGGATGAAATCATTACAGATCCTGTAGAAATTCAGAAAATCATCAATACCTACTTCAAAAATCTTTACTCTCATAGGATGGAAAACACAGAGGAAATGGACAGATTGTTAGGTACATATTAATTACTAAAGCTGAATGAAGAAGATATAAAAATCCCAAGTAACTCAATATCAGCAAGCAAAATTGAAAATGTAATTAAAAACTTGCCAATGAATAAAAGCCCAGGTCCTCATGGATTCACAGCTGAATTCTACAAGAAATTTAGAGAAGATTTAACACCAATTCTTCTCAAACTCTTTAATGAAATTGAAAGGGAAGGAATTCTCCCTACCTCATTCAGGGAAGAAAGTATTATCCTGATACTAAAACCAGAGAAAGATACAACCAAAACCAAGAACAACAGGCTAATCTCCCTAATGAACATAAAAGCAAATATTTTCAATAAAATACTAGCAAACAGAATGCAACAAATCAACAATATTATACACCACGACCAAATGGAATTCATTCCAGGAATGCAGGGAGTTCATTATAGGCAAATCAATTAATGTATTATGCCATATCCATAAAGTTAAAGACAAAAATCATGTGATCATCTCAATTGATGCACAAAAAGTTCTTGACAAAGTCCAACACTCATTCATGATAAAAACCCTACACAAAATAGGAAGAGATGGTCTTTATCTCAATCTGATAAAAGTTATCCATGACAAGGAACAGCTAACATCATTCTAAATGGTCAAAAATTGAAAGCTTTCACTTTAAAATCAGAAATAAGACAGGTTGCCCACTGTCACCATTCCTATTCAATATAGACTTGGAAATATTAGCCAGAGCAATTAGACAAGAAAGAGATATAAGAGGGATAAAGATAGGAGATGAAGTGAAATTATTATTCCCAGATGACATGATACTCTACATAGAAGACTCTGAAAACTCAACCAAAGGCCTATAGATTTAAACACTAAATTTAGTAGCACAGCCTGATACAAAGTCAGCATTCAAAAATGAATAGTATTTCATACACAAACAACAAAGAGATGGAGAAAGAAATTAGTGAATCTACACCTTCCATAATAGCATCTAAAAACATGAAATACTTAGGAATCAATCTTAAAAAAAGAAGTAAAATATCTATATAGTGAAAATTATAGTATTCTGAAAAAAGAGATAGAAGAAGATTTCAGAAAATGAAAAGATATTCCTTGCTCATGGATAGGAAGAGCCAACATTGTGAAAA
>NW_004955472.1:8953222-8984740 GCF_000276665.1 Chinchilla lanigera | reverse complement strand
TCAACATCATTAGTCATTCAAGAAATGCAAATGAAAACAACACTAAGATTCCATCTGGCCCCAGAAAGAATGGCAATCTTCAAGAAATCAACCAATAACAAATGCCAGAGGGGCTGTGGGGAGAAAGGAACCCTACTCCACTACTGGTGGGAGTATAGACTGGTGAAAACACTGTGGAAATCAGTTTTGAGATTCCTCACACAAGGATTAGAAGTCTCACTTAACCCAGTGATTCCCCTCCTGGGTATTTTCCTAGAAGAACTAAAAACATCATAGCACAGCAATATATGTGCACCCATGTTTATAGCAGCACAGTTTGTTATAGCTAAATCTTGAAAACAACCTAAATGCCCATCAATTGAGGAATGGATAACACAGATATGGTATTTTTATACAATGGAGTATTACTCAGCTATAAAAAAAATAAACTCAAGCCTTTTATAGGTGAATAGATTTAACTAGCCACCATATTCATAAGTGAATTAAATCGGACCCACATGTGTAAACATCGTATTTCTTTGCTACTATAAGAACCTGAAAGAGTAAATAAAACCCAAAATGTACAATAGATAATATCAAAGGGATAGAAATTGCTCAAGGAAGGAAAAACTGGGATGAGGGAAAGAAGAAAAAGAAAGAACTAAGGCAAAAAATATACATATGTATACAGGAGAATAGCTGGGATAACTATACTGCTGATGTCTGGTGTTTTATTGAAAAGAACAATTAAAGCTTCAATTTTTTTATATTTTGAGCAATTTTGCATGCTTATATCTGGTAATCTGAGCAACTGATATGCAGACAATATGCAGTGAACAACCATGGGTGAATTCCTACCATTTTGTCTAGTGAAACTCTGTATTGTCTCTAATGTTGTTTTAAATTATTATTTTCTTATTCTTTTTAATGGTTTGATCAATCTTCCGTTCTTACATGTGGTAATCTGAACAACTCCATTGAAGATAACAATATGTAATATAACAACCACTGTTAACTCCCATCATTTAGTTTGAAGCCCCACATCACTTTTAATATTCTTGCTTTGTTTTGTTTGTGTTTTGCTACTATTTTTTTTTCACTATTCTCTTTAAAATAAAATCAAAAAGAGAACATGAGGATGTACTCGTTCCCTGCACCTTCTCCAACACTGGTCCCTACAATATATTCTTTTTCACAGTTTGACTGATAACTTGCATTTCTATATTTGTGAATGAAGTTAAAATTAGCCTTATAGTTCTTCCATTAGCATGTTTAGGACAGCACATCACTCTCTCAACACAAATTTCAAGAATAAAACCTACTGCTCCACTGATCTCAAAGAAAGAACAATCTCCTATCAGAGATATTTCTTCAAGCAACTAATATTCTCTGCTTTTCCAGGACTGCTTAGTAGGAAGTCACACAGACCCAATCACAACTAATTTAGACAATAGGGAACATTTTCTTTTTCTTTCTTTCTTTTTTTTTTTTTTGTCATTTTGAGACAGGATCTCACTATGTAGTTCAAACTGGTCTTGTACTCACTTTATAGTCCAGGTTGGTATTGAACTTGAAATGATCCTACAGCCTCAGCCTCCCAAGTGCTGCGATTACAGGCTGCACCACCTTGCCCAGCCAACATTCTCATTTAACAACTTTAAGAAATCACAGAAGCACGAGAACTAGAGACTCCAAGACTCTCTTGTATGTTATTGTTTTGTCTCTGCTTCCTTTTGTCCATTAGTTATAGATTCTGGATCTTGAAGCTGGAGTTAGGAGAAATTTCATGTTCTCATTGTAAATTTAGTGATTCTTTCCTGGTTTTCAATTTTCAAAAATTCTATGAAAGAGTGTGAATGGCTTTACTTGGGTTATATATTTGCTAAGGGAATTGAATGTTACAATGGGAAGCTTTTAATGCATTATTAAAGTACAGAGATTCCATTTTCCCAAAGAAAAAAATATTCTTTCTGGATGTAAAAAGAAATTTGGTTGGATCACATGTTTATTACATTATGAGACTTTCATTTCTGGAGATCATAACCAAGGATACTTTAATGAACCTTTTGAGTGTTTTACATCTGAAAATGAAAGACAACTATTTATGACTTTCTGCCACGCTTAGTTTAAGTAAAATCAATTAGTTCATCCTACTAAGAGTTGGAGATATAATGGTAGCTTTTTGCAAGAATTTAGGAGAAAAAGAACTTTCCTTACTCATCTACCTAAAGGTAGAGATAAAAGAATTAGTGAAAAAATCTGCCTGACTCAGAATGAAGCCCTCAGTTTCCATACAGTGATAGACCTCATTCAATCCAGATCCACGTGTGTGTCGAGTCTTTGCCGACCACACTGGACAAGATAACCAGTACCATCAAGGAGCTTCTCTGCACCTCTACCATACCCAGACACATCCTAGCTAGCTTCCATTTGTAAAGCCATAAGTAACCTATAAATTATGTATATATAACTGCATACTGGCCTACAAATAAAGTTTATGTTACCTGCTCTATATTTTCAAATCTTTAAGTCAATTTCAACCAAAATTTATTGGCAAATGCACCATAGATTATCTGTTTTACACGGACCATAGGTATTCACCCGGTTGACCTAAGTTACTAAGAATCAAAGTTAAAATTTAAATTTTATCTGGAGAGTTATCTGTGAGGCCATATGCCATAATTAGTAAAAAAGCTGTAGACTACCCTGGTGCAACATGTGTGTCATATTTTCTTACAGGCATCATTAATTTTAAAATAACTGAACTGCATGTAATTTTCATGCTAAAGATTTAACTACCTAAAACCCTGTTCAGAAGAATTCCCTGTGTCTGTTCAGTGAAAATCCAAGAGGTGAGTAAAATATATGAATCATGAATATACATTTCCAATATATAACTCTTACTTTCACTCCAACATAGTTCAACAGGAATTAATAGTGATGTATTAACATTGTACCTTGAAAGTCACTGCAAAGAACCCAACAATTTGATGCTTGCTTGAAGATAAAAATTTGGTACAGAAGTTTCTCTTCACCAGAAAAATCTCTGTAGAGTCTGACCACTGTTTCATTAGTACAAATCTAATACCTTATAGCATAGGAAAAGCTTTTGTTGAAATACTGATCAAATCCTCTCTGTAGAGATCAAATTAGAGATAAATAGAAAAAAAAGCAATAGAAATTTCCAGCTTCCATGTCTATTTATATAAAAATAATCATATATGTTTTCAAAATGCAGCCTTTCATGGAAGATGTCTTAGTCTGTTTAGCATTGCTAAAATCAAATCTATGAGGCTGAGTATAATGTAAGGAAAAGAAGTTTATTCTAGCTTACAGTTCTGGAAGTTTAAAATTGAGAATTGTGTAATGTGAGGGCCACGCTACATGACAACACTAAAAAAACGGTATTGTATAGTAAATGAAAGCCCACATAGGACTGGCCAGGAACACACAGAAGAAGCGGTAAAGCATGCTGACTCACTTTATAACACTATGTGCTCACAGGAACAAGTCAGGGACATTGATTTCTTCTGAGGGTGGCACTTGGAATGATCTATTCACCTCTCATCAAGCCCCCACCCCTCTTAAGCTTTCTACCCCCTCTCAATCCATTACATTGGGTCCTACACCCTCGCCACACGAACCTTTGGGAAACAAACCATATTCTACCTTTAGCAGACTTTTAACTTGTACTTTGTGTGCTATTTGTTTATGAATAACCATCTACCATTTCAAAGATAAGTTATTTCTTCACTTCAAATAATTAGAAACTGTATGCAACAAAAAGTGACTTTTTGGAAGCAATCCACTTGAACACTGCCTCTACTCAGACATCTATAGGATTCAGTTGCTTTGGAGTTCATCAAGAGAGAAGATTTATAACTAGATAAAAGGTTCCAAAATATCACTTTTCATTTTGGACCTATGAAAACAACTTAATTGAGAACTTCTTATAGAAGAACTTATAATGAGCTACCAAACAATATTTTACATGTTTTCATAAATAATTGCATTTTATTTAGTGTAAACACAATTCTAAACCCTTTGCCAAACCTTCCTAAGAAAAGACTACTAAAATACTGGCAACCATAGCAAAATATCTTCACATGAACCAGTCATCATTTCTGTTTGTAGAAATAATCTGAGAAGCATAATGAATCCAAAAGCTTTTCAAATTCTGTTGGAATTCACTTAGAATCACTTTCAAATATGGGAGGCATTTTGTCTTAAAAAATTTTGATGCTTTTCTGAATGTGTTATCCTTTCATTGCTTTCTGTCTACAGGCTTACAATATTGACCTATGTATTAAATATATTTGAGCACTTACTATGTGTGAGTCAGTGTGTTAGGGACTAGAAATACAGAGTTAAATGCTTAATCTGCGGAGGGAAGAGAGAGAGAGCAGAGACAGTTGGAGGCACACAGTTCTCTGTGTGTTTGTGTGTGTGTGTTTGTGTGTGTGTGTGTGTGTGTGTGTGTGTGTGTAGAGAATATTAAAACCAAAGGAGGAAATGCCTGGGCTTGAAAAGCAGGAGAATAAAAAGTGAAATGAAATAATATTTTCTCCCAGGTTTGAAGCACGGTGTAAAAGTTTCCAGACTGAATAAGGAGGATGATAAAAATCATCCCAGACAGGAAAAATGACATTTTCAATCCAAGTTCACCTTATTTGTACACCCAGCTAGCCTTAGATTTCTCATGCAGTATTCACCAGTGCAAAATGTGTATCTGAGTCTCTTCTTATGCCATTTCTCCAGCAGTTTGCCAAGGCTGTGTTCAGTACCCACATTCTCCTAAACAGCTGCCTGGGATCAGCGCTCAGACCTTCACTGACTATTCAGCTTTCTAAGTCTGTGTCTTCTCTTGCTGACCTTCCTGATTGCACACAACAGGCGTCACAACCTCTGCTCTTGTACAAATGGTCAATAGTGCCTCACTCTGCCTATCACACCTCACTCGAGGCCCATGTTGTAATTACCTCCTTCATTTTGTTGTGAGATAATTATCCTTCCGGTCATGATGTTCTGCCCTTTTGGGACTAGCAGTTTAATTATATTCAATAGCTTTTTAGCAAAGGTGAGCATCAAGAAAATTGACTGTAGGAAGGCCATCCCCTTTGCAAAGGAAAGAATTTTATCTTTATGCTGTTTTATAGATAGATGTTTTATAACAGACTTTTCTTTCTCTTATATTTGAAGAAAACTTAGGACAAAGTAGTCAAACTTTTTTTTGAAATGTTAATATCCTAAAAGCTGCTGCTGGACCGAGAGAAAAACTGTACATGATTCATTTGTTCGTGTTTCACTGTGTGGTTCGCAAATAGATAGCACTGATTTGAAACACACAGATATCACTGTTCATGTATAACATCTTTAAAGGACTGAAAACTCATTACTTGAAATTATATCCCAGAGTGAAACGGATGCAGTATCACATTCTGAAGTGCTATGCAGAACAACAGTGATATTTTAAACTTGGATGAAACTAGCGATCTTTTTATCATTAAGGAAATAAAATCATTAAGTGGGGGCCAGTGCTTTTTGTTTTACTTTAAAGATCATATTCTGCATAATGCTATTTGAGAAACAAATTTTGGTCATTATGATTTATTTTATTTGTATATTTTAACAACATATATAATTTCATTCTAGTCCTTATTTCTACTCTAAAAATTTATAGATAATTGTTATTGGTTTTTCTCATAAAATTTCAACATAGAAATTTTCTGATTTCTATGTTGGTGTAATAATCTTTATTTTTGATCCTTCCTTTTCTTACCTCTAAAAACTGCTTTCTCAATGCATCACTTCAAATAGCTCTGGAGTATGTAGTTAATGATAGATACGTGTAGTTTGAGGTGTTAAGCTTGCTTATATGGCACTTCTTTATTTTTAGTATCTAGTAAATACTCATTAAATTCTGAAGTCAGTATATAAAAATATTAAAATAAAACTAATTTGCACGTAACTCCCACCATTCTACCAACACAAAACACAGAATGTAATGGGACTAGGTAATATCTGGCTGAATCATACTAAGTCTTTCCACATTAACACAAGTTGTCCTTTATAAAGAAGCTAAAAATTCAATTCCCTCAGCTCCCTGGTATATTACTTTTTAACACTTGCTATTAATTTTAATGAAAATGATTGAAAGTAATATTCGCTAAATGTTTTGGAACTTTTCCAATCTATGTTAATACTTAATTGAAATGTGCCTAGGGCACTCAGCATATATTAGCCTTACACTGATGGTTGTTTGGTTTTGCATAGGACCAAAAAAAATTGTAAATAACAGCAATGCCTTTGGGCAAGGAGGCTGGAAAGTACAAACCTAAGGTTAATGAAAATGACCTTTATGCACAAGTGTCACTGTCAGCGGTAGAAAGAATGAGTTATTTACTAGCTTTGAGAATAAAAAATAATACTCCCATCTCTCATTTCTATTTTGGAATGTATTGACTTTATACCTTTTTCTTTGTTACGATGCAAAATTTTAAATTAATTTACATGATTTTACTTTTAACTGATTCTCCAGTTTTGAGTTTCTTTTCGATATATACGTAATACAGCCATTTCTGAGGTTTTTTTTCTTACAAAAAGTCTTTTGAGTAGTGATGAACTCCAAATTATACTTAAATTGTACAATTAAAAGAAACAGATGTATAGCTGTGGTGAAATTGTTTTGGATGAATTCAACATATTCAATTTATTATTATCATCTGTATAAGGTTTTGAACTGTTAGACTACCAATTTGAAGAAAAAAAAAGAAAATCGTCTCTAATTGTAACAATCTTATAGTTAAATTGGATAGAGATGTGATATTCACTAAAACAACTAAAGAATCAGCTAAAGATTTTTTAAAATAATAAAAACCAAGTAGTTTCAACTTTCAAACTTTCTTCCTGACTTTCTTCATAGCTATAAAAATTTATCTTAATCATCCCTTTATCAAAAATATTATCATAGAAATTAAATCACAAGTATTCTGCAAGGCTTTCTTAGTTAATTACAAAAAAGAGATTTCTGCCCAATATTAAAGTAACCAAACTATTATTATTACTGTAGATGCATACTGTCTACTAATTTTACTGGAAGCATTAGGAAGTTTTCTCTGAAAGATACTGAACACCCTTAATTAGAAATCTTTGAATTCACTTGAGAAATCAGAACTCTTGTTAGCAAATCTTTTGTGCAAAGAACAATTGTGGTTACTCCAGAATTTAAGACTGAATACAAGACACTTAAGAAAGTGTTTGCAAAGATACATAAAATGTAAAAGGAGCACATGTGCTCTGCATTCTCTTTTCTGAAATAACCACAAATGAATGGACAAAGGTAAACAAACCATGAAAGGGTGTTTAAAGACATGCAGTTTACCTTTCACCACTATTGAGAGCAAAGGTAGAAGAGGTAATATGTGCCCAGGGCTATCCTCAGTCTCTAGTCCAACCACATGCACTCATTTATTCATTCATTCATTCATTCATTCATTCAAAAAACCTGTCTTTATCCCCTTCAACATTTCAGTGCTGACCACACTTAAATTCGCTCTCGTCTTATGGGTCTATTTCCAGGTTTTCTATCCTTTTCTGATTCTTCTTTCCCATTTTGGAACATTTCCTTCCCTTTCTTCTCAACTGTTCATTGTAGTTCTCCCCAAAGTCCCTGGAGCCCTACCCTTAATCCTTCTTTTTCCATTCACAATCTATTATATTTTTTCATAAAGCTTCTATTATCATCTTTCTTTATATGGCTTAGCATCCTGTATTTCCAGATATACATCCTCTCCCACACATTAAATGATAATTTTCCCTCCCCCTCACACTTTTCCTTTCATATGTCTACCTGGGCTTAGCACACCTCAGGCAAACCTACTTCAAAGTGTCTTGCTAGGGGGGGCTGGGGACTTAGCTCAGCGGCAAAAGCGCCTGCTTGGCAAGCGCAAGGTCGTGAGTTCGGTTCCTGGTACCGGAGAAAAACAAAACAAAGCAATTTGTTTGGGGCTGGGGATTTAGCCCAGCGGCAAAGTGCCTGCCTGGCAAGCGCAAGGTTGTGAGTTTGGTTCCCGGTACCGGAGAAAAACCAAAAACCAAAAAAAAAAAAAAAAAAAAAAAGTGTCTCGCTAGGTTCCTTACTCACTTTCCATGCCTCTTACTTGCTCTCCCTACTTCATCTTATTTCCCTGCTTCAGAGACTCTGGTTTGATACTTGGTCTTAGGTCAGCACCTAGATATTCTCCTGAAGCCTCCAGTGCTCGTAGGTGCCAATTTTTCATAGGTGGCTAGATCTAGAGTGTGTGACAACGGACTCAGGGTGCAATGCTAGGATTAAGGGTATGAGTGCTTTCTGGCCTAAGGGCGGGTAGCCTAGATACAACATAAGGGACAGAAAGAGGCTTGCTGCTAGTTACCTGTAGTTTGTTCCTTGCTTGCTTTTACTGTTTCTTCTTACCATGAACTGTTTCTCCCCTGCTATGCCTCTGGCATGGCACACTGCTTGGGAGCCACCCAACTATGAGATGAAACCTCTACAAACTGAGCTGAAATAAACCTTTCATCCTTTAACTTTGGGTGTTGGGTATTTTGTCTCAGCAACAAGAAAAGGAAATAATATAAGTGAGTAATAGTAACTTCAGAGCAGAAATATAATCTCTTCTTCATTCAAAACAAGATTGCGGGCCTGGGGATTTAGCTCAGCGCCACAGTGCCTGCCTGGCAAGCACAAGGTCGTGAGTTTGATTCCAGGTACCGGAAAAAAAAACAAAAGAAACACAAGATTGCATGACAGCTATTTTTCACTACTAAAATTTCTTCATGGTCTTGTTATTTATATTCACGGCATTCCTACCCTAGTCTTCCCAGGTTAAGAACTTTGAGTCAATTTATTTTATTTCTCTTCTTCCTTACACTGTCACTAAGACTGTATTTTTTCATCAGAAGCATCTGTTTTGAATGTTCTTTTATACTGTAAAGTCCTCTGTCTCAAGCAAAAACTTTTTCTTTCATTTAAACCCCATTAACTGAGTACTTCTTTACGGATTCTCCCAAAGGTGTATAAAATTTATTTCTTCTAAATTTCCCTTTTACCAGAGACTAAGCTCCTGGTAGGCTAATTCAGGTATGGTGATAATTTCAACTCTTCTTCTAACCTCATTCCTTTAGCCCTAAATGCCCCTACAGATCCTATACTGTTAAAACATTTTTCAAGTCCCATTATAATTCAAGAAAACCAGTGTTTTAGAGAGGTGCAAGAATTAAAAAGAAACCTCAGTTCTCAAGATAAAAATCCACAACTGTGTAGAAATCCTAAGTACCAAGTAAGCCAGCATCAGAAACAAGCTACCAACATGGCTTGAGAAATTATTTTATGTATTGTCTTAATAATATTCTAATTTGCCCCCCTGAACATTTCTCAGCTGACCTTTTAGGATTAAAGACCTCTAATTCTCCTCTCTCTTGAAGGATATTACATATTGAAAGCCTCAAAACTTTTTTTAACTTTTCACCACAACAAATGTTGGTGACCAATTGTTCACACTATTCAACCATAAGGTGTAAACAGAAAACAATAAAACACAATTTTAAAAAAACCTAGATTTCCCACCTTAGTTACAGAAAAGATGAGAAAAAGAAAACAAACAGAACATGATACAACAAAAAAGTTCCTGAACAGCTTTTGTGAACAAGCTCCTATATTAGATTAACATTTTCTTTTAATTTTTATAATTTAGAAAGGTGTTATTATTTCTATTCAGCTTCAAGGAAATAAAACTCAGAAATTTTAAAATATTGAGTCAGAGATTCAACTTGAAGTCTGTTTTTTTAATCCTTTCTAAGGCTTCAGTAACCAAAGAAACTAAATAAAATAAGGTTAAAGTAACTGATTATAATACACATAAAGTTCATTTATGAGCAATGCCAGAAGGCCTTGGATTTTGAATACTCTTTGCAAAGTTTTGATTAGTTAAACAGGTAAGATAGGATGTTAGATTTCATGGCCAAACAAGTTTCTCCCAAAATAAAGGTATAGAGTTGTTTCTCCGTAAACAAATGTTTATTGTATATGCAATATCTACGGATGCTTGGGGTTCAGTCGCTGCCCATGCAATTTGAATTGAAAGATAATACCTAAAAATCTCATTAGGAAGAACTGAAGATTAGATATGCCATTTTGGTATTATGTCAGAAATAGCAACAATGACAGGAAATACATCCGTGAGGAGGATGTAAACTACAAAACCCCTTTAGTCTGGTAATAATTGGTTCCAAACTGATGTCCAATAAATGAAATAAAAGCTTATTAACTAATCATAATTCACTGACCTATGTCTTTAAGCATTCAAGATTCCTGAAAAACATCCTCCAAATCGGTGAGTTAGATAACATATGCCTGGAGATCTTGAAGATAAATATGACAGAACTCCCAAGACCTTTGGGAGCTCATGCTGCGATGTATCTTGCCTCAGCACCAATTAAAATGGTAATTTTTATCACAACATAAATGTAATATTAATTATTCCACCACAACTGATCTAAACTCTATTTCTACCATGTCAGTGAATTTTAAATCTAGTTTGAAAGATAAAAAATGGCTCTTGTTTATACACGAAACAATGACCATCATGGCTGCTGCTAAATCAAATCACTGCAAGCCAGAAGGTCAGGAGGTTTTGACAGAGCTGGAGTCAGAAATCCTTAAGTTAAAAATGTGTACACTCAAATCCAATATGTAATACTTTTGATCTTGAAAAGTTAAATAAATAAGATCAGAAAGAATTAAAGAAAACAGTGCTGTCAAATGGTGTTGTCATGTTTAATATATCTTGCACAGAAGCTGAATCGTTAGGTTCTGAAATTATATTTTCTTATAATTTATTTCAGAACAGACTTAATTAATATTCATAGGCATTCCTTACTGTCCTTTGTTTCTAAAATTAATACAATTCTAAAACTGGAACGCTTATGTTTGGTTAAGAGCTTAAATCTATGTTATTTTAACTTATGCAAAATCAACTGAAGAACTGAAGATAATTATCCAAATAAATCAACCAAAAACAAAGTTCTGTAGCAATCATATGAAGTGAATAAATTAAAATATACTTTAACAAAAATTTTACACATGACACTTTCATTTCTTGATTATAATGGCTTACATTTTGGCATGAAACTTAGATGTAAGGAATATTGCAGTAGGAAATATCCCCTCACACACAAGAAGTTCCTGTTTAATCCCTTGAATCCATGAATTCATTATGTGCCACAGCAAGGGGGATTAGGATTGCAGTTGGAATTAAGATAACTAATCAGATGACCTTGAAATAAGGAGATTATCATGGGCAATAAATAAGGAATTTCTCCTGATTTAATTTCAGAATGTTATAAAGGTAATATCAAGGCTCCCTTTACATGAACGAGGGAAGCAGGACAGCCCATGTCAGCAAAATGTAATGTGAGAGATGCTACAGATCAATGGGCTTCTGTTGGCTTAGAAGATGGAAAAGCATCCTAAACAGGTGATTAAGCTGCTTCTAGATGCTGAATAAATCGAGGAAACAGATTTCTTAGAGCTTCTAAACGATCACATCCCTGCCACTGTCTAGATTTTAACGCCTGGCCCCCTGAGACCCATTTCATGCTTCTAATATCAAGTATCACAAGAATCTCTGTTGATGTAAACCTCCAGCCTATAACACTTTACTGTAACAGTGAGAGACTAGCACAAATACATTTCACATATCTGTTACTAGGAGTAATTGGTTAATTTATTGGTAGTGACACTCAATACTGAATACAGTGGCTGGAATATTGCAAAGTGATTACATTTAACTGATTATTCCTAATACAAGCCCCACATACAATTTTTGAAGGAGGTTGAAATAATCAAAAAGATAAGACTTTGTACTCAGTTTGGTATAGACTGTAAAATCTCGTATGGAAAAAAAAATTCTAGTTCAATGAGTATGCTGAAGTTTTTGGTGTCTCAATTTAATCTGACACATCAAACATAAGATGAACTGAAACAGAAAAATAATAGAGAGACCTGTGATAAAGCAAGAATATATATTTTCAGTGATAATAAATTTGTGAATAGCTAAGAATCTAATGTAACTTCTAGACAGGAAGAACTGGTATAATCACTTGGAAAAATAAAATACAATCATGTAAAAGTGAAACCAATGATACAGCAACTTCACCTTCTTTTAAAAACATTCTTGAATTAACTGTTCAGAATGTTACAAAGAACAGCATAGGGTCAGAGAAGTAACTCAGCCGAACAAGCACCTGCCTGGCTTGGAAAAAAAAAAAAAAAAAAAAAAAAATAACAGCATGCCTCTTCATAGTAAGACATGAAAAAGTTTAACTAACCTTCTGGAAAGATGAAACAAGTAAATTTTTGCTATATTTGAATATTTACATAATGTATTATTTTAGCATAGTAAAAGTGAAAAACTATGAAGCACATGGATAAATTTTTGAAAAATATTGAGCAAAAATGATATGAACAGAGACTACACTAGAGTAAAATATAATTTGTATGATTTCAAAAGAGCAAAATAAATGATATATTTCTTGGGCTTGTTTTTGCTTGTTTGAGTTTCTGGGACAGGATCTTGTTGTGTAGTCCAGGTTAGCCTCAAACTCCCAGAGATCCTCCTGTCTCAGCCTTCAAAGTGCTGGAATTATAGGCATGTGTCATCATGCCAGGCTTAGAAACAATTTTGTATATGATAAAAGTATAGTTTTACAAAAGGAAAAATGGCAAATCTAAACTTCAAAATAACAGTTTCCGTGTCCATGAGGCATAAGGACGTGAAGAAGAGCAACTAAATGATGAAGCCGTGTTTGTTATATTCCAGTTCTTAAACTAGGTGAGTTTATAACTGAAAATGTTGTTATTACACTTCATATCCTGCATAAATATTAACTGCATAACCTTATGTAACAAATACTAGGAAATAAAATGTAAATTACATCTCCTCACAGTAAATTTACATTTTAATAGTCAAAAACAAAAAGCTAAACGGGAGAAGTAAGGAAATTGAATAGCTAGGAGCCCTTCTCCCTGCTCTGTGGAGAAATTTCTTTTTCACATAAGCTTCGGCTATCGCTGCCAGCGCAGACGGTTCCCACTTTGCAGATGTGTTTGATATTCACGCGCTAGTTCTATCTTCACAACTCGAGAGGTACTCTTACCCCTGCTAGGTATTAGCTGCTTTCCTGCCACTGGACAAAACACCTGAGGAGCACAACTTCAAGGCAGAGAGGCTGATTTTGCCGACAGTTTTCTGAGAATTCAATCTATGGTCAGTTTGCCCCAAGGGAGAAACAGCACGGTGAAAGGAAACGGCAGAAGCAAGGAGCACATCCAAGGGCAGCCGGGAAGCAGAGAAAAGACAGGAACAGGAAAGAGAATACATCCTTCCAGGTGGCCGCCAGGGTCCCGCCTCCAACCCGGCCCCGCCTCCAACCCGGCCCCGCCTCCCAACAACGCAATTGGCTGCAAAACTCATCAGTGGACGAATCCACCAACAAGTATGGTGACCACGTGATCCAAAGCCCTTGTAAAATCCCTATCTCTGAACATAATGAGACTTTTAGGAGCTATTTTACATTTACACCACGTGCTCTGCCTCTGCCCCTCAACAGGCTCATCGCCATCTTATTATGCAAAATACACTTAGTTCTGTGAGAGTTACCAACGTCTCAACAATGCCAGCGCTACTGAAAAGTCCAAGTCCAAAGTGTCCTCTAAGACTAAAGTCAAACTCTCAGCTATGAGCCCCTATTTTAAAATAATGTTAAATACTTCCAATTAATAATGGCACAGAGTAAATATCCCCTTTTCAGAAGGGTATTTAAAAGAATAGGACCAAATAAGATTGAAGTCCAGCAGGGCAGACGTTAAGTTCTAGAGCTCCAGGTCCAGTTCCTCAGACACATTCTGGTGAGACATGAGTTCCAGAGGGCTTCGGGAGCACCATCGCCTTGGGTCTGGCTGGCTGTAGTCCGTAGGCCTCTCTTTTGGGCTGGCTCCAGTCACGGCCAGCAGTTTTCCTCGGCAGGTGTTCCATATTCACAGCAGCTCTAGTTGGTTGCTATCACCGCTACACTTTTGTCTTCATTTTCACAGCTCCTATCACTGCCCTCTCAGGGCTTTCCCGCCTGGCCTCCAAGGTCTTCCTCCAAAATCTGTTGTAAGTCCTCATGATGCCCAAACCCAAGCATCCTATATGTCTGAAAAAACAGTGCAACATGGCTGAGGCCAAGGTCTACCACCCGATAGAGCCCTTAGACTCTGGCTACAGTAGTCTCTGTGTCCAGATGGCTGAAATCAGAGAAGTATTTCTCCAGGTGTCTCTAAATCAGCAGGGTGCCTGGGAGTCTCTTCTTAGAGCAAAGTCTTTCAAAGGAATTTACCCTTTTACACCCTTGAGCTTTGGTGTGTGAGGTGTATTTCCTGAGATACCTTGAGGCATATTTCCAATGCAAAGTGTCGCCTTCCTTTTAAGGCTAGCTTTTCAGCAAGCAAGCTTTCATCGGCTCCATCTTTGAAGGTGCTTCCATTCTGTCCAAGCTGTACAAATTTTGACTCTGTTTTGTGCTCCTAATTTTTACTATAAACCTGACTGAAAGTGATATAGGGTTATGGTATAAGACCTCCAAATAACATAAGGGAAATAGAACTCCCAACCTGCTGTATGTCTGAAATGCTGAATGCATCTTCTTTAAAATTGATGAATGAATTCTAGGGACAACGAAGGTTAAGCGTAGGAAGAATTTATTGAGAGAAAGCTTTTCTGTCTAAGAGGACAGGAGGGGCCCGGAAAGTGGGTTTCCCATGGACACCTCTTCTCAAGGGTATTTTATTGAGCAAAGCCATGAGGTGAGGCAGGTTCAATGTAGGACAAAATTATAGTCAACTAATAAGATTACAAGTGTAGTTGCTTAGGTAATATTGATCCAGTGGGAAGTCACAAGGTGGGTGTGAGGTGGGATAAAACTATTGTCAACCAATAAGATTACAACAAATACAGTCGCTTAAGTAATACTGATTAAATGGCAATCAAATAGGGAAGCAAGTTGTGTGGCAAGCTACATGGACTGGACAAGATTTTCCATGAAGGAATGGTATGGAAGTTTTGGTCCCCCACCCAAAGTGATTGATGCCTATTCAGAATATCAGTCACTGCTGTTCATCCCTAGGGAAGGTATGTGGGTAGTCGTTCCTTTTTTTCTTGAAGCCTGGACTTCAGTGAATGTGCCTCTGACCCCAGCTGTCTTCTGTGTTGAGGGCCCAGCTCTGTCTAACTGACTGTAATATTTGTAACTAATTTAACTGTCTACAAAAAGGAAGCCAGAAGCACCCATGCCACAGCCTAAACATAGGACTGCCTTGAAATTTTCTCCTTTTGATTAAGTAGTCCACCACTCTCAATCTCTTTTTCCCATAAAGTTTCAGAACATGCCCAAAATGTAGACAAATTTTTTGCCACAGTGTAACATGCACAGTCTCTAGTCCATGTTCCCATGCAGTCTTCATTCTCATCTGAAACCTCATCAGCCTGGCCTTTACTATCTCCATTCCTATCAACGGTCTGGTCATCTGAGCTCAACCAGAATCCCCCATCAAGCTCAGTTTACAGCATTCTCAGTCGTCTTTAAATGGGACCTCCAAACCTTTCCAAACTCCTAGAAAGAAACCTGTTTCAAACACTTCTAAAACTATATGGTCAGGTATAGTTACAACAATGATCCATCCCACTTCTCTGGTACCAAAGTTTGTGTTAGTCAGGATTATCTAGAGAAATCGATTCAACAGAAAGTATGTATACTTATGCAAGAGAATTTACAAGCTCAGAGATGGGAGCACCCACAATGGCCTTCTGCACAACGGAAGGCCAGAGGATTCAGCAGCTGCTCAGCCCAAGAAGATGGAAGCTGCAGAAGAAGAGGGGTCAAGGATGCCGCAGCAGTCCATGGTCAAAGGCCTAGAAGCTCTTTGGAGAGTTACCCGTGGGGGTCTGTGATGAAAAGTGGAAACAACTGAAAACCTGGAGATGGATGATGGCAAGAAAAGACACGCTTCCTTAAGAAGACTGGAGCTCTTCAAAACAGGCATACTTCCTTTTCCCTTCATTTTTACATCTAGGCTAGAAGCATATTGGTTAGTGCTACCCACTGCTGGAGTGGGTATTCTCCCTCAGGTTGCTGGCCTTTACATCAGTTATCTCTGGAAATATCCCACAGATACATCTAGAACTGTATCTTACTAATAGGCTAAGAGTTTCTTACCTCAGTCAAGATGACTTATCATCATTAATGGTTGTACTGTGTTTCCCCTTTCTGCTCTTAAGAAAACTTGGTGTAATTTTAAAAAGTTAAGTGACACACCTAAGGTCACAAAACTAGTAAGCAGAGATGGTAGAACTGGAATTCAGTGTTGTCTAAATCTATAAACCAAGATTTATTATATTATATTATATTATATTGAGGAGTCCCCATTGATTTTCCAGGATCAACTAATCATATTATAAACTAATAATAAAATACCTTTCAAGGAAATTTTCAATATTAAAGAGAGTAAATTGCAAAGGGATTCTTCTAAAACACATCTGATTTACACATCAAAGTATTTTATGTAATTAAAAAATGAAACAGAACAAATTAATAATATAAATTCACCAAGTTAAGCCAAAGGGAATACAATTTAAGGTTTTGTTTATTTAGAGTAGTGTTTTTAGATGATATTCATATGTACTGATCCTTAAAGATTTACCAGTGTCCCCCAAGGTAAGAACTTCAACATAAAGAATGACCAATTTAGTTCACCAATTATACTTCAGCCTGAAACTATCCTACCAAGCTGGGGCTATCCTTAAAACCAAATTGCAGTGGGACATAATAATCAAAATTCAAGTTCCAGTGTTCATGTTTGTCTTTTGAAATCAGACTTTCTGTAGCTCCAAGTAAATGAAGTCAATGTTATTTATCCAGCCTACTTCAGTTGAGATATGTCTTAGTATCTTTAGAGACTATAAATAAAAATAGATTATTTGTTCAATTTCTACTTAAACATATTTTAAGGGAAATATAAATGTTAAACTTTTTTTTAAACTTCAGCCTACTTTTATGTGGACCATGTTTTAGGTTTCCTCCAGTCCTCCAGATCTGCTCTGAGTACTGATTACTCAAAAGACAAGGGAATTGTTAACAGAGATTGTTCCAAGTAAATTCCCCACAAACCATCCCTAATTTCCATAGTAAAAAGTGACATGGAACTTTCAGACACCTATTTTGTACATAATCTTCCAGATATTTGAAATGATGCACACAGCTGCTGATTACTTAGAAGGAGAACCTTTCAACCCACTTGGAAAACAGGTTCTCTATTCTTCACTAGAATCAACTGCTTTACTGTTTTTTCTAATGAGACAAAACCCCTCCATCCAATCCACTTGATAACCTTGCTTCACACTTTGTAGAGAAAATGCGAAAAAACCCTCAGCCCCTACACTAAATCTGCCAGCCTCCCTACCTCTCTTCACATATGGTTTTCTCTCTCAATGAAAATGAATTATCCTTGCTTCCTTCCAAGGCAGATTCCTCTGTCCATGCTGAGTATCTCCTTTTTCTGGAAGACTTTAGTCCTCTATCATTTGTCTTTCCTCTAGGGCTATTAATCCCTCCCTCCCTATTATATCATTCCTACTATTTAAAAACAAAATAAAAACAAAGCAAAGGTTTCTTAATCCTACATCCACACAGGTACTTATTTCTTTATGTTGCTGGTACTGCTCATGTGATGAGAAAAATCTTCAAAAAGTTGTTCACAGCTGTAACATCCAGGCCCCACTTTCTCCCTTCCCTGTCTCTTTTTACATTAACTGCTGAGACCTTTTCTGTCAGTGTCCCCTGTGGCCTAAGTGATGACACGTCTCATGGTCACTTCCATGCTCAGCCCCCTTCGCAGTATTTGGCACACTTGGTAATCCCCCATTCTTGTCACTGCCAAGGCATTCATGGGAATGTCACAGGCATCCTTGTCTTGACATCCATGAAATATCTTGGTCATGGTTTTTGTTCTGCCTCATAAACTGCTTCTTCTCATTTGTTTTATCTGGCTTTAGCATCTCTGGGGTAGATCCACATATTTAGGAGTTCAGGGTCACTTCTTTCCACTTATGTTTACAGCACAGAAGATTTCTTCTCCCTCTGTATGCTACAGCACAAATTTACATAGCCATCCCTGATCTCCTTCCTTTTCAAATGTCTTCATCCAACTATTTATGAAAAATATTCATGTGTATATCTAAAAGGCATTAGCTTGATTTTTCTTAGTCCTTTACTATCTGTTTGTGTTGGAGTACTTAGACTATTTTAGAATGTAAGGTGAAATCATCTATTTCCAGTGCTCCAAACAATGGCTTGACATCAAATTTAGAGTCAAATGCAAACATCTTTTCAGAGTTCAGGAGGTAGATCTGACTCTTAGCTACTTTCCCTACATCATTTCTAACCACTCTTTTCTTACTCTCCTCCTACCATTTCACGTGTATATATTTTTCAGACTTGACTAATAATATCATTAAGCACACACACATAAATTTCTCTTTTCAGTGGATCTTGTAGATTTCCCTTAAAACTATTAACTATTATTCTTAATTTCTACTTTGTAATAGGCTTCAAGTTATGGTTTTGATGAAGTCAATCCTTTCATTTTATTTTTTGATCACCCTTAACATTGTTGAAAATCACCATCATTGATTTTTTAATACTTCATGGGATCTGATAAAGAGTATTCTTAGTTACACTATTTACATCATTCTTGTTTCAGATCGAAGATGCAGATCCGCAGCAGAGATCATGCCAGGTCTTCCCTGGGATAACCCCACGTAGAGGCAGCGGGCTCCGCAGGCTTCTCATTTTCAGGACCTCACAAGTTTCCCTGTCCCTTTTTTTCAGTATAAAAATTTAGGGGCAATGTTATTAAAAGTGTAGTTTCTAATAGTCATTCCAAATTCTGTTTTTATTATACCCTAAAAATAAGATGTAGCGATGTCTTCTTTTTCCCCTTGTAAGAAAATTTAAGCAATTGCAGATGAAGCAATTGCAGTAACATTTTATTTCACAATATCTATTTTTCGATCTTGTTTTGTTTCTATTCAACTTTACTTCAATGACTGAATTTAATTATATTTACAGTAATCTATGAAACATTTTTCTGCAAGTAAGTGGAAGATACACATTCTTATATAGGTATAAATTAAGCTGCAGGATAGCCTCGAGCTGCTTATCAGCCATTCTCCTAAATGGATTTCATAGTTTTAGTACATTAGAAGTTCAATACATTTGTAAGCTGTGTGATATGTTTTTAAAAATCACTGATTCTAAAGTTCTATTAATAAAAATAGCGCTGTAAAGGGGAGAAGTAATTCCACTGCATCCTGTATTAAGCAACACTATTCAATAGAAATTCAGGGGACATATATGCTTTAAAATAGTCTATAGCTACATTAAAACAGCAAAAGAAACTAAAAATTCTATTAATGTATTTCATTTACTTTACTACTTTGTTTATTTTAAATATAATCAATATTAAAGCAATTTGTGATATTTCACCTTCTTGTAAGGATTTTAAAAACCTTAGCGCAAATCTAAGTTCAGATTATGTACTTTGCAATTCCGTAAGTCACCTTTAGCTGGTAGTCACAATAATGACCAGCATACCATTAGGCTGAAAGTGAATAATAATTTAAGACCTGCACCAATTTAAGAGGTATTGAATAAAGCCAGACCTTAAGTACTATTTTGTAAAATACATGGAAAGTTTCAATAATATAAACGGGGAACAGATACATTCATTTACTGACTTCTACTTCAGTGCTTCCATAACATAGCATTTTAAATATTTCTATTCAAATAAACATGATTTTGTATTTTACCTCCTGCAGCAGCATCTTTAAAATGCTGCAAGTAAAAAGCTGCTAAAAATTACAAATTGCCACCTAAGCTTCCCTGCTTTCATGATGATAATTACTCCTATTTTTGAAGGACCAAGATTATTGCCAAACAATTAGCTACATCTCTAAGAAAACTCATCTTTTTCCCTTCAAAACACACGTTTTTGGAAGAAGAGGAAAGTAATGGGTTTTCATGTAGGGTTGGGAATATTCCGACTTACATTGTTTCTAAAATTAAAGATGGTGAGAATTTGTGCAAGATAAGTAGACCAAACCGAGGAAGAAAGTTTCTGGCAGGGAACTTGAAGGGCTCAGCATCGTGACTCGCATCCATAAGCCAATACTGTTCTTTCATTACCTTGTACCTGGTAACTTTGTTTATTCTTGTCTTCTTCAAAAACACAAACAAAAATTGAAAATATTTTAGAAACAACAATCCCCTAAATTATACTTTTTGATGTTGGTTTTATTTTTGAGTTACTATCAAGAGTTGAACCCAGAGCCTTCCCACTGAACTACAACTGTAGGCCTTTAAAAAATGTTTTATTTAGAGATGAGGTCTCAATAAATTGCTAAGTTTTCCAGGCTGGGCTCAAAGTTTTGATCCTCCAGCCTCAGTCTCTCAGAGTGCTAGGATGATAGTTACACATTTTCACCACTGGCTGTATGCTGGAGTTTAACAAAGGTATTTATTATTTATCTTCTTTCCTAGCCCATTCCCGCTGCTACAACAAAATATACAGACTAGGTGAACTGCAAATTGGTTTTCAAATTGCTGAAGCTGGTAAGTTCAAGATCAAACCATGAGCAGATTCAGAGTCTGAGAAGGGTCTGTTTCTTAGCTCTTCCTTCACTGCCAGCTTCCCATAGAGGAAAAGGTGGAACGGATGACTACTGTGTCCTCACGTGGTGGGAGAGATACAAAGGATGAAAGTCCAGCACCTCTCTGAAGCTGCTTTTACAAAAGCATACCTTTCACCCATGAGAACAGAGTCCTCGTGGCCTATTTTCCCCCTAGTCACCCTAACTCTTTATACCATCACCTAAACATTTAAATTCCGACATGAATTTTGGAGGGGTACATGCACTTAAACCATAGAATCTTCCTTTACTTCTTTTGTAAGCTTTCAGTGAAGTGAAAATATAGATTTTGGATATTAACTAGCGCTTAGCACAATACCTGGCAGAGCATGTAGTCAGAATATACTTTACAGCAAGGTAAGGCTTGCTGGTTTTAGTAATAAAATAATGGATTACCCAGCTCTTGTTCCTTGAAATCTGATCTCTGTAATGCTGAAATATGAACTGTTAGGGTAAATTTTGCTGTTTTCTTCCTTGCTTAAAGCGGCAGGAAAAACTGTAAGTATCCAACATTATCAGTGCATTGCCTGCTTCATCAATGTCTATAGTCCTCACCATAAAGGATTTACTTTCAAGTGGCACAAAAAGTGGTAAGAAAAATAGTTCATATAAACATTGCCTGATAGAACTGGTAAGGTATGTAGGACTGGTAAAGTTAAAAGCAACTGAATTTATTTTTTTTTTTGGTTAATGTTGAACAACACAATGAAAAAGCATATCCATACATTTTAAAGCATGTACCATGCAAGGGATTATTTTAATCTCCCTTGACAAACATTTTAGATTAATTGCTTTGATCATTTTGAGACAGAACCAGTTATTTTTAAGCAATATGACAAGGCTTATTCCTTGTATCGTTTAAAAATCAACTTAAATAACAGTTATCTTAAACATTGTTGCCTTTAGCTTTAGCAAATTCTACTCATTTTGTATGGAGTTTTAGATTTTCAATGCACTTTTAGGTATATTCATCTCATTTGCTTTTCGGAACAATCTTATGAGTTGACATTAGTATGCTATAAGTAAAAACACTAAGTCCAATTGATTTTTCTGACTCTAAGTTAAAGAGAAGAAATCCCAAGAGACTGCCATAAAGTCCAATCTTTCTTTCTTCTATAAATATACCTTCACCTCACCCCCTGCCTTTATCAACATTTCTCTGCTTGGCATCTTGCAGACATGGGGAAAAGACAGTCATCTATAGGCCAAGGACCTAAGAAATATTTTTCTGATCAACATCACAATACTGATGCTAACCCTGATATGAAATACGAAGGAGTTGTCTTCCTAATGTTTCTTACTGATATGTCATATTTCTCTATTGCACACAAGTTCAAGCACATTACAATCTCAGAATTATGAAATTTTCAACCTCTGTACATATATCATCTCTACTAGTTCTACTTATCCTAAAAAAAGTCAACTCAAGATTTATAACAAGTAGAAAGAAATCATCAGTACCAACTTGCCAATAAGGCTACTTAATTAAATACTGCTTTAGAAGAAAAAAACATCTTGTACAAGTTTCTCTTTCAGTATTTTCTCTGCCCAATATGATTTACTCCTTTGGCATTATTATTTTTATGGGGATTGAAAGTATTATTCTGGGGATTATCGTTTTTATGGGCATTACATCCAAGGCCTAAGGACCTGAGAGCTACATCCCCAACCCTTTTTTTGTTTCTTTTCTCTCTCGTTTTTCTTTCTTTCTTTTTTTCTTTTTTTTTCCTTCTTTCTTTCTTTCTTTCTTTCTTTCTTTCTTTCTTTCTTTCTTTCTTTCTTTCTTTCTTTCGAGACAAGGTCTCATTATATAGTTCAGGCTGCCTTTGAACTCACTGTGTAGCCTAAACTAGCCTCAAACTCACAATCCTCTCACCTCAGCCTCCCAAATGCTAGCATTATAGGTATTGTAGGGGATGACGACTCTTTAGCATATCATTTTAAGATAGAATAATTCCAGTCTTAATGCAAGCCTCAAAACATGTCTTGAGAAACATCCTGGCGGGTGGTAAAGAGCTAACTTTGCAGTCCTGACTTAGCCCTGAAATGCTTCTCCACAGACAAAGAACACCAGGGCCCAGATAACCACCTGTGACCCTGCATGGGTTGTTCCATCCCTTCCCTGGCCCTAGATACACATTGTAACCATAAAGGAAATGCATGGTTATCTAAAGGGGGACATATAGAACAGAGTACGGAAAGCATATATCATTGTGGTTGGGCTCATGACCGGAGCCTGACCCGGTCACGTGGCACAAGGAAAACAACTTGTGGCCAGGGCTACAACATGCCTTTCTGTTACCATGGAAACCAAAAATGTATATAACCTGGGAACAAAGGCAGGTCCACGCCCACTTCCCTGACTTGCAAGTTGGGATGACAGGTGACTGGTCTAAATTAAAACTTTGTCTGTTCTCTTTGGTCTCTTGTGGAATACAGCCTGAATTTTGCCCTAACAGTATGTGCCACCATGCCTGGCTCTCTTAACATTTTAAAAACTTTTACTTTAGTTAAAGTAAAATTAGCTTTGAGATAGATTCTTGCTAATCAGTAAAGTGCCCAGGCTAAGCTTGATCCTCCTGCCTCAGCCTTCCAAAATGTTGGTATTATGGGCATGTAACACCCTGTCTGGCTGGTATTTTGTTTCATGATTAATCTGTGTTCTTGGGATCATTCAACTTGCCTTTCATTTATTCCCCCCAGTTGATTACATTTTAAATTATTTTCATCAAGTCAGAGCTTTTTTTCTTCTTTTAGAATAACAGTCTGCTAACTTAATTCAATGTATTTCTCCTGCTTTGTTGAAAAGATACAAATTGACCCAATCTGCATTTCTTCAATCTCATTTTTCCTCTATATCATCATCTGCCACTTTCTCTTCTTCTTAAGAACTTAATTTATTTCATTGCTAGACAGTTCTAGTCACCTATTTTTCCATTAGCCTGTGCCAGTCTCACTTTCTGTTATGATGATTTCATCTCTCTAAACAAGGTGAACAGTTATATGGAAAATAAAAGCCATGTGCATATGACATAAAAATAAGAATACTTTCTGCAACCTCTCCAATTATGGTGTTCCCATCAAGGAGATACACCCTGTATTTTAAAATATCCCTTACCCAATTTGTAGTAATGCCTTAATGTTAATACACATCTGACATCTTGCTTCTTGACATCATTTCACTAAACTTATCCCTGTCAAGACTTCCCCCATGTCAGTTATCACTACACAGTGTTCGTAAATTTAATTGTCAAGAGTTGGTTCTGCTCGTTAATGCCTGGCTAAACTGCTCTCCACAGGGCCCACTTCTATCTGTGTGATCAGCTGAATTTGTTTCTTCAAGACTGATATTTTAATAAAAATATGAAAAGTTCTTTTAGGTAAAATGAGTTACTGGATATAATTATTTTGCATTTTTGAAGAAAGTTACCATCTGGATTGAAAATATAAAAAATATTGTGAAAGAGAATGGATTCAGAAAACATTTGATTACAGCTTTCTGCTTGAGTACATAATCAACTTCACAGTCAGATCTTTTCAAGTCTTAAAATGATTAGTATTCCTGATGAAACTTATTAAAGGCACAACAGTGTTTTTTATTCTTAGAAAAATGTTTTGAAGCACATATTTTGAGTAATATAACCTTTGGAATTTGCAAGTTAACTTAGTAGTCCTCTTATGCCTGACAGATACAAGCATGTCTTGGGTTCTCACTTCAAATAAATAAAAGGTAAACACTAAAAAGATAAACACCAAAAATTTCAGAGAAGTTAATATTCAAATTCAAGTAGCAGTCCATAAATTAAAACATAAAAAATCTAGAATAATCTCAATGATTAATGCTTTTGTACTAAAAACCAAGGAATATGAATATTTCTCAGTAATAATCTCTTACTTTATGATTGTATTTTAAGGCATAAAATGGCAGTGCATATATAATATGTAATTTTTCTCATAACAAAGTGTGGTATATTTGGGATATATTGCTATCCAAATTTTATATTTGCACAAATATGTACTAAGGAGTTTAAGTAGTATTCTTCAGATTCAAAACTCATAAATGACAAATGCTAAAACTGAATTTTCTGACTCCCAGGGTTTAGTTTCTATCAGGCTCCATAAAATATTTTAAAGTACATATTAAAATTTGGTATATAATTTACTATTTTATTAGTCACCTTTCGGTCACTGGGACAACATACATGAAACACACAATATAAAGGAAAAAGTTGCTTTGTCTTGTGAATTCAGAGGTTTCAGGTCACAGTCAGCTGGCTCCAAGGCAGCAATGCCCTGGAGGAAAGGTGCGACCCAGGACAGCTTCTCCCCTCCTTGTATTCAGAAAGCAGAGGAGGCAGAAAAAGCCAGGGAAGAAGGGGTAGGGGCATGATGAGGTGCCCCAAGGTGCCTGGATGACTCATTCACTTCATGCAGACCCAGATTCCAAGGGATGACTCAATCACAATCTCAGCAATGGATTAATTCGCGGATGAAGTTAGAGTCCTCATACTCCCATTACCTTCCAAAAGCCCTGCCTCTGAACACATGAAACTTTTACGGGGCACTTTAGATGTACACTGCAATAGCTGCACCACAGACACTTTAGAACATATACCCCAAACACAAGGTTTTAAAAGGTAAGATAAACGTAAAGATAAATCAAAGAGCTGACATTTTCTATCTGCTCCCCAACATACCTGTATACTCTACTTTGAAGATTATTGGTGTATAGGATATTCTTTAGTTTATCTTCTGAACTAAAATAAATTTGCTTTCTCTAGGTTTACTATATAGGAAACAGAACTCAAAGTTCCTCAGAAATATCTATATTCAAAATGATGAAGGAAAGAAACATTTTTCTACAAAAGACTTTCGAGGCAAAAATAGGATATGATAACCACTGAGATATAAAGACTATTATAAATAATGCTCCTAATAATCTCTTGATTTATGGATTGATTTTTGCTTCAGCCATTAGGCAAATGCTGATTAAGTTGTGCAGTATAAAAGATAGGGAACTACATCACTATTAATTTGAAACTCTTTCAATTTGTTTATTGACTATCTGGTTTTTCTCTTATATAAAAGATTCTTAAAATGCTTTGCTTTTTTCTATATTGAGATTTTTTTCATTTTGATATAAGAAGTTTTCAATATATGCTAATATTAGTTGTTTTTCAAGTTATCTTCTACGTAGTAGGTACCACTCATTTTTTAAGAAAATAGTTCCTTATTTTAATTAGTTAAATCAATAATCTCTTGATTTTTGATATGAGCTGCTTGATGAATGCTTTATCATCATGGGTCCTAAACATATTCTGTAATACTGTTTCCCAGAGTTTTATGAAAAAAAAAAAAAAACTCTTTCAAGTGTATCTTTAATTTAAAAGTATATAACTATGTAAGTGATATGACGTAAAGGACAAAAACTATTTTATAACTTTTCTATATGTATCATCTGTTTGTCTGAGTTTCAAGTCCATCTTTTTTTCCACTAACTCTCAGGAGAAAAAAACACTATTCTACAAAGCTTGATATAGATCTTTATATACACTGGGTCTTGATCTGTACTCTCCACTCTGCTCCTCTGGTCGAATCATCTAGCCCTACAGCAAAAGGCATTATATGTTCACTAAAATGTTACAATAGGACATGACTCAATTTTAGTTCTATTAGTTCTAATCTTTTTCCAAAGCATTGATGTACTTCTTTCCATCAATCCCTCTGCCGATCAAAGAACATCTGTTATCCTAAGTATTTATATCATAGATGCTTTAACGTTTAACTCTTTATATACTGTATATAAATTGAATCATACAGTATTTTTCGTTGTTTGGCTTAATGTGTTCAATATTACGTTTGTGAAACACCTATATTTCGATATGTCAGTGTAGTCTTCATTATCATTGCTGTGTAATACTCTATCTTGACTCCTGTTAAGAAAATTCTCTAAAACTGACTTAAACTATAAAGAATATAATTTCCCTCAAAATGCAACTCCTTAGAAGTAAGAAAAACTCCAAATGAGACATCTGGATCAAATGATAATGTTTTGAAGAAGTAACTTTTCCTCCATTTCTCTCTTCTTTCTTATGATCACATAAAAGTCCCTATGGCAATAGCAATATATTCTCTCTGTTTTCACCAAAATACAAGGTGAATCCCTACCAACCCCAGGAATATAAACCTTTCTTTATAAAAGAGATACATGCCCATCAAATAAATAAGTAAAATTTTAAAAATCTACTTTATTTCTCTAAACACATTTTTTCAATCTCCAAAATATCACATGTAAAATTTACTAGAATCTAAAGGAACACTAATTCAACTACTATTTAAACTGTCTATGAATGTATAAGCACTTCAGAGGATGTTTATGACCCAAACTGTAATACCTTTTATGTGTGCAACAAGTCTGGCTTGAACAAGTGCAGAAATAGTGGCTCTGAGCAATATCAAACAATTTTATGATGCAAGTTTAAAGACTAAGTTTAAAGACAAACTTAAACAGATATAAATTTTCATGGGTAATCAATGAGAAAAATTCTAATATTTTCTTAGCTATATAAGGGAAATAATGTAAATACATTGCCTATGTGTTAGTATCTTGCAGGGAAAGCAGACAGTATCTCACCAAATATATTTTGGAGAAATAAAAAGACCTAAATTCTCAACATCTACCTATGTGATAGACTGTTCGTGGTCCCAAAACTCATTTGTTCAAATCCCAATCTCAATATGATATGAGAAGGTGTGGTCTTTGAGAGGTAATTAGTTCATGAGTAGAAATGTCATGAATGAGGTTAGTGGCTATATCAGGGGATGTTATGTTTTGTGTCTAGATGTTCTCACAAAGCCTTTTACGGTCACAGGTGGGTCTTTTTCAGAGGTGGCTAGACCTAGGATGTGTGATGCTCGGATAAAGGGATAAAGGATGAGTGATTACAAGATTAGTCAACTTATTGGTTTGGTGCCTACCCTAAACTGGATAGCCTAGATAGAGTATAAGAGAGGCTAGCTTTGCTACTTTCTGCCCACAGTAAACAATTTCTTTTCTGCGATGCCTGTCCACCTTTGAGCCAGGGAATTATGAACTGGAACCTCTACAGACTGTGAGACAAATAAACCTTTTCTCCTTTAACTTTGGGTGTTAGGTATTTTGTCGTAGCAACAAGAAAAATATTTAAGACAGAAAATAAAGTGGCCAGAGTTCTTTCTTTTGGAGATAGGCAACCAAAAGGAAAAAATAGGTATTATATTCTTCTGTATTAAAGCATTTGTCTTTTTCTAACCATGTTATTTTGAACAACATACATAGAAATGTGAAGAAACAGGTTATATGAATAGAAACCAGTATTGCAATTAATAATTTATTTCAAATAGTATTTTAAAAATTATAAAAATAGTAAGATTACAGTAGTATATTCTTGGAAATTTGGTAACTCAGATTTAATCCTGGAACACAGTGAAAGTTATCACTAAGAAATGAGCTATGTTATGAGAAATTGTAATCAGCAGAATAATACTGAAAAGCATATCACAAGTGCACAAAGAGAAACTACAGTTTCATTATTCAGTACACTTAAGTCTTTCTTCTTGTACAGTCTGAGGAATTCAAGCATCCTTAGGCATTTACATATTTAAAAGGACATGTATATACATCAAAGCCTTCTTTATAGTGTATTAATAAGATATAAATTATGTTTAGGGTAGACCAATAAATCAGTCTTCAATCAACTCATGTTTAAATTTGAAGCTAAAGGGCCTCTTAGGTTTTATTAATATTTTGGTTCTTTAGTATTGACATTCAGCTTTTTAAAATTGCTTGAAAACTTACATACTTCACACAATTGTATTCTTGGAAAAGTTTGAATTTAACAAAATAGATCTGGGTGCTACATCTGGATTTACCATTAACTATATCATATAGTATCATTCATATATTTGTTCCTAACTACAGTGCAACGTAAAACTTAGGTCTCTTGGACATTAAGTTCTTGTCAAACATGCACACGAACATGTACATATGCATGTGTAAATGTGTACGCATTTTTGTTGTTACTTTTGAATATCTTCCTACTTGACATTTCAGGAAAAAAACAGAAAACATTACAAAGTCCCCGGTTATGCCCAACTATGTTCCACCAGAACTCACCTTTTAAAACCTCCACCACCTCTTAATATCATCACGTTGAGGAGCAGGCTCTCCATGCATGACCTACGGGGGACAAACCACATTCAAAGTACAGAAACTACCCTGGCAAGTGAAGTAGAATCTAATATGAGTTTTACAATAAGCAATATACGCTATGGATTAAGCAAAATGGTATTTAATTACGATTGTTTGGATTTGCTAATCATAGCCTAAGCTTTAAAATTTAAGAATGATAAATCCTTACAGTCAGATGAGGATGTAACTAATGTTTTCCTTCATCTTTAATATTTCCATTGCATAAATATATTTGCATAATGCCTGTATCCAAAAGATAAGACAGATATGTGAAAAGTAAGATTAAAATAGAAAATATGGAAGTTATAATTCATTAAATGAAATATAAGTACATTTTTCCATTTATAAAGATTTTGTGACAAATTTTCAGTAAAGATCTTTTCTTATAACATACAAGGAAGTAGTTCTCTGACACTGGAATAAATATCGTTGATAACATTTTTGTATGTGTTACTAGTTCATATATTATTAATCTCAACTTATTAAATAATTTGGTGTTAGCTTCATTATGGTAATACCTATGAATTAGAAAAACCTGTCCAATACTTAAATATGACAAAATGTTTTCAGGTATTCTTTAAATATTTATATGTTCAAGAAGTTTCACAGAGGGGGCTGGGGATTTAGCTCAGCGGCAAAGCGCCTGCCTGGCAAGCACAAGGTCGTGAGTTCGGTTCCCGGTACCGGAAAAAAAACAAACAAAAAAAAAAAAGTTTCGCAGAGACAAGTTGTTCTATGATTTACATAAGTACTTATTTTGTATTGCTTTGGTTCATACCCTAATGTTTTAGAGAGGAAAAGATAAAGTGAATTTTTGAGTAGCTCGTATAAAAATGCTATGAAAATGACAATTGTCCTTAAATTTATCTGCTAAGATACATTTTTTTGTTGCTTATTTCTATATATGGTAAATCCTCTTTTCACTGTACAACTAATCTGAAATTATGAAAATAAAATGTCATGCAATAAGGTATGGTCCACAGTGGATTTAGTTTATTTCAGATCAAACTAGATCCTAAATAAACTTATCTAATTTAATTTCACTGTTTTTTTCTCTTATCATTTAGCCATAGGGAAAGCTTTTAATATTCACAACTGATTATCAACTATTTATAAACAAAAGTGTTTTCAAAATTCCAAACTGGAAGAGTCACAAAAGGCGTTTGCCTAGCACCTTCTTTTCTGCAAGTGTCTATCTGCTGGCCTCCCTCCACCACAGTGGTATAGAAACTAGAATGCTCTTTTCCCCAAGGTTGGCCACAGAAATTAGAACTCTTTTTCCCAAAAAGAGCCATGAAACAGAACTATTGTTCTAACCCTGTCATGTCTTTTTAAGGCCTGGTAATAAAGAAATCTGGCCTATTTTGCCTGTTAGTCTGTCGTAAGATCCTCGTTCTAGCAGGGATCTGGCCCTCAACCCCGAATCAATTCCACGCAGAAGGCCAGAAGACATCAAACCAACAGACCTTGCTAGGTATCTTCTCGCAATCTGCTACCATAAAGGGATACAATTCTTGTCCAATCACGTTTCTGTGTTGCTGTCCATTCTTCCAACCTACACATAAAGTTTTCCCTGTGTATTTTGGTCAATTTCTAAAAGCTGTTGTGTGAAACTTTCATTAAATAAATCTATTATGCTTTTCCCTTGTTGTCTTTTGTTACAAGAGTGTCGACTATGACTCGTAGGACAGGTGGGTAAAACATCATACCTTTCTGCCTCCACAATTTTTTTCAGACTCAGAAGTATCCTTTTCACTATTTAGTAGGCAAAAATGTTATTAACAAAATGTAGCAAAAGTTATCTTAGAACATTTCTTAAAATTAGTCATTTTTTTCTGGCACTAAAATCATAGCAAACTTTAAAAACTGGAGAATTTGAAATACAAATAATTTATAATTCCTTAAGTTATTAAAATAGGGCAAATTATCTGTGCACTGACTATGTTTGCTAACCTAAACTGTAATAATAAAACAAAGTTTTACTATATAATTTTTAGAGTATTTCAAAAGATCACTGAAAAAAATTACATTTTACAAAGCCTAGCCAAAGTCTGTGTATCTTAGAGAAACATAAAAATTTAACACACTTCAAATAACAGTCATGGTAAGCTTTTAGATTCTTTCAGTGCACCAGATTTATTTTCCAATTCAAAGGATCACCTGTGGGCAGACATTTAAAAACCCGGGGACAAACAAATCAATATATATTACATCTATGCGGACTGGAGTCAAGGGCAAACGAGTTGCTAAGTTATAAATATCTTCTTTATTAAAAAGGTTGGTACTTCACTGAATAGTCAAATAATACCGATTTATAAAAACAAACGCTTTTCATTTTGACCACAGAACAGGCAACTGTTGGAGGCTTTGGAGGATTGAGGAATGGACAACAAACTCAAAACCCATCATCCAGCTCTCAAAGGATCAAAACAGGGCAGCCGGGGCACACAAGTCCTCGCGGCGATCAGCGACGGGGAGCCTCGG
>NW_004955472.1:8902050-8952213 GCF_000276665.1 Chinchilla lanigera | reverse complement strand
GGACGGCCCGCGAGGGGGCCCCGTGCCTGCGCCGCGCAGCCCCCTCCGCCCCGCGGCTTCCTGCCCCGGCCGCGTCCCTGGAGGCCGCGTCCCTGGAGGCCGCTCTTCACGTAGGCCTCTGCCTGGAGGGCGCGGCCCTGCCCGCTGTCCCCTGCTGCTCTCGCTGGTAACAGTATAGCAGCTTCTGGAGCGAGGCCAGGGGGCGAATTCCAAAGCTGTCATTGCTTCACTCCGAACCGAACAGTTTAACCCATCCTGCGCTCAAGGGAGTCAGGTTGCCCTGGCAATACTGGGGGCAATTCCCGATTTGTGGGCGGACGGGAATCTGCTTTGAAAGTTGTTTTAAATTCTGCGGAGATGGGGTTGTAATCGGTTCAGTCCACTGGCCCAAACCTAAGAGTCTCAAGATGTGGCCCGTTCCTTCAAGAACCCACACCCTCCGTGCGTCGTGGAGTGTCTGGGGACACGTAAGAATATACTCATACTATCAGATCTCTTCCTCGCTCCTGAGGATTTCCATTTACAGAATACTTGGCTATTGCAAAGTAAGTCGTGGATTAGGTACTAATACCACTTCTCTTGCAGAGAGGTGTTTGAGAAAAATACGTTTCTAACAAGGTGCCAGGTAATTCTTAGGTTTAATAAAATCGCCAAGCCATTGAAGCGTGTAGCTGTACAAGGAACGCCTGTGAGAACCCCAGTATGCAGATTGGGGTTTCACTGAGCAATACAAATGTTAAGAAGAAAACTTAACCAGTTCTGTGTACTTTTATTTTATCAGGTAAAATCGTAGGATACCACAAACACAAGCTCTACCTCAGCTGTTAAAATTATTTCATAAAGTAAGTAGGAAAGATGTAGTTTTGGAATTTCAAGAAATACATTTAGCTTTATGAAAGATAGTACATTTAGTTTTATGAAAGACTATGTCAGCCTTAATTTCCATTAAAATTAGACCGCAAACTTCGGTGCAGACCTTTTATAAGCTATTGAAGCAAGAGTACGTCCTTTGGTGTACACAGAGAAAGAAGGAGAAGACGCTGTTGGGGAAGGAAAGGCGGCTATGTTCAGGTTTAGACCTGTCCAGTTTTAGAGATTTGTGAAATAACAGAACAGACACGCCTCATAAACTAGGCAAACGTGTGGCGTAGTAGAAGCAGTCACTCCCTGGGTGTTATGCATTCAGGACTAACGTAGTTTATTTTTTCTTTGTTCCCGTCTCTCCACCTCCACGTTTCTAAATCTAGTATTTTCTTTTTACTGCTTCCCAGATTAACGTCGTGTTGTTCACTTTGTAGACTGTCTTCTAAACTTCTGTAAATGCTGTCGTAAGTCCTAATGGCTTTCCTGAAAAATCCTAGCCCTGGTTGAGTGGGAAATCCTCTGCGCTGTCTTCAGTCCAGCCTTCTGAAACCAAGACTGAGACGACCTCTGGGAAGGCAGTGCAAGGGAAGGCTCCCCCACTGACACCGGAGGCCCTGCTTAAGAACAAACAGCAATCACGATTCCTTGTTCATTGTTTCCTTTGGGGACAAAGTCTGCATATAAAGCCTTGCATCTAGGGCCTTCCATGCCATCTTCTCTTCAGCCACTGTGGAAAGGTTTTCTTTGTTCTTTCTAGTAAACGGTACTCGGTCGGTACCCAGCTGCTGTCTCCATGGACGGTCCTTCATGGTCCTCTTCAGGATGAGAGCCCAAAGGGAGAAGAAAATTGGCAACACTACTCAACTGTTAGATACACTCCTTTGTCTTGATAAATGAATCGAGAAACGCAAATTGTTATGACAGGCAGACACACCTGACTAAGCTGAAGATCCAGTAAAATTGCCAGTCCATTTGATAAATTCTAGCAGTGATTAATAAAGGCAGAATCCATTAGTATTACCACTTTGAGCCAGGCAGGTATCATATATAACTATCTTTACTTATTAAAGAAAGAAAAAGAAATTAAAGACAAGGAAAGGGGGGGGGATTAATCCAGCAAAATGCTGTCAGTGTCTTAGCAGACTGTATCAGTCAGGGTTTATTAGAGAAACATACAACACAAGATACATACATGTACCAGAAATTGCAGGTTTGGCTTACAATGATCAGCCACAGATTTGGATGAGGAAGCGCGCAGAGGGTGTCTGCACACTGCAGATTGAAGAGCCCAGCCCCGGGCCTGCGGCTCACTGCAGTGTCCGTGCAAGTCTGTATCAGGAGGCTGACAGGTCTAGGCAGGAATGCTGAAAAGTCTATGACGAAGGCTAGAGAGCCTACACCAGAAGGCTGGAGAGTCCCAGGCAGAAGCTGAACAGTCTGCACCAGAAGCCAGGAGATGACCAAGCTGAAGGCAAAGACGAGCTCCTCCGGAGAACCAGCAGCCAGTCCTTTTTTATTTTATTGTGTCTTTTTTTACTGCAGCGGATCCACCCTGGGGCGGGTGGTGGGGGTGGTCCTCTACACCCACACCCTCTGCATCCCTTCCTCTTGCACAGGCTCAGAATGAATACAAAGTAAGCACCCTGGCTCCCTGCTGAGTCACACAGTTAACCTCTCAACCTTTTTAAGTTGACACAATAAACAACATCCCAGAAGGATAAGGGCATGTCCTTTTCACCCCAAGATGTGGAACTGCTGAGTCACTTAGCCAAACCTCTAGACTCCCCAAGTTGATGCAATGTATCAGTCTTAACACAGACAATAATCACCTATGGATAATGAAGATTCCATTAATCTTCATAAACAGAACATACATTTTAACATCTAAATGGAAAGGATTTGGAACAACAGTAACTAAAATGGTCAACGCTCATCTTACTGACATACTTATTTATATTTACTTAGAATAAATATCAAGACATATAGGTGAACGTTAACTTATTTCTAAAGATCACGGTACAAAATGTATTTCCTTACAAGAATTTGTTAGTGAGCTGAGGATATAGCTCAGTGGCACAAGTGCCTGGCTAGCAAGTGCAAGGTCCTGAGTTCGATTCCCAATACCAAAAAAATAAAAAAAACATAAATAAATCAAATAATAATAATTTGTTAGTGACCAACATGAAAATGTCATTGGACAAAGCATGTAACATGTATATGAAAATAAAATAAAAGGAATTTCAGAGGCAAAAATTATAGAACAACATAGAAAAAAATGTCAGCTACAGCAGGACTTTAGAAGAAGAAAATATAGAAAAATGTGAGGAATTAACTAATAAAAAGTAAATTAAACATTTGTATTTTCTTTTAAGAATAGGAGAAAATGCAGGAAAACATACAAGGTCTTAATTAGAAAAAATAAGGTACTTGCGATATAGGGTATGCCTGGGAACTTGCTTTAATGATAATATCAAAACTAAAGCAATATGAATCAGCAGGCAAAAGCTTTAATTGACAAGAGAAAATGGGGAAAGGATTTAGGCTTGAGAAGAAAAGCTAAAGAGCAGCTTTGATAGAGATCAGACTGATCCATTTACAAAAGAATCAGACTAATGGGTGGGCGAGGGGCAGGTAACTTTTTACCTGGGGTTTTGGGAGATTATTTCCTCATACTTTAGGGGATTATTTCCTCATATTTTCCTCCTATCATAAGATAAGCAGTACTGGCTATTTTCGTCCTTGGAGACATCCTCCCCTGCACCTAGTCCTTGCAATAAGGGGGAGGTGCATTCCATACATTTTCAGCAAGCTAGGATAAGGAAAAAGATATATTTTCACTTCAGTGGATAAAGATCATAGATTAAGGCCTGAGAATCCCCCCATCGCCTGTTATTTGAGGGTACTTGTCTTATTTCACTCGTACTTCCTTCTAAGAATGGGTTTCATACCCACCAAGAGTGGAAGTGCAGACTGGTACAACCACTGTGTAAATCACTGTGGAGATTCCTCAAAAAGCTAGAACTGGATGTCCCATGTGACCCAGCTGTTCCTCCTCTGGGTATCTTCTCAGAGAAATTAAAAACATCATACCACAGTGATATATATGCACTCATATTCATAGCAGTACAATTTGTAATAGCTAAATCTTGGAAACAACCCAAATGCCCACTAACTGAGGAATGCAGAAAAAGATGTGTGTTTTAAAAATATATAATGGATTACTACTCAGTCATAAAGAAGGATAAACTTGAAACATTTATAGATAAATGGATGCAACTTGAGACCATACTCATAAATGAAATAAATTAGACCCAAATGTGTAAACATTGTAGTCTTACTAGTGTGAAAAGTTGAATGAGTAAGTAAGTAATATCCACAATGTACAACAGGTATTGTGAATTGGGAAGAAATAATTCAAAAGAAAAGAGAAACTGGAATAGGGGAAAGGAAGAAAGGAAAAATTATATATATAGGTAGTTATGGTAGATAATTATACAGATAATTTTTCTTAGTTTATTGAAAGGAAAGGTTTGTGATAATATTGTTCAGGCAATATTTCTTACCTATATCATGTACTCTGAATAACTACTACAAAGATAATAATATGCAATGTATTAATTATTGTTACTGACATACTGGCTTGTTTTGAAACTCTGTTTTATTGTTATTTTTATTTTTTAAAATTTTCTTTAAAAGAAAAAACTACTATAAAGCAAAAACAAAAATAAAAAGAAAGAATGGGTTGCAGAGATGTAGTGCCACATACCCACAATCCTGCTCTCAGAAGACTGAGGTAGTAGAACCGGAAGCTTGGGGCCAGCCTGGGCAACATAGCAAGACCACATCTCAAGAGAAAAGAAGAAATAGGAGCTTCCAAACAGTAAAATTGTTGCTTGTTGCATAGAAGAAAAGTGTCAAAGAACATGTCTCATTCCTTTCCTGACAGTCATCATTGTCCCTTGAGTTGCTCTTCCTGAAGAAAAAGAAGAAAGAATTCCCTTATAATAAACAATAAGTTTATAAGTGCAGTGGATTGACAACTGGTCATCAGTTTATAACCCCCAGCCGAACTGAGCTTTCTCACGGTGCTGGGTGTGGGAGCCGACCTGAGGACTGTTGCCAGCAGCATAAGAGGCAGAACTGGAGAAGGAGAAGTAAGGCTGTTGGAAGCTTGTAGAAGGTATAAGGAGCTGTTGGTTCTTTTGAAGGAGCTTATCATGCTGGCTTCCCTGATGAACTCAGCTGTTTTTATCCTTTGAGGAGCTTGGGACCTTGCTGGCACTGAGAATGGCTTTGGTTCACTTTGGGGGAGCTTCGGTCCTCACTTTGAGCATTGCTTCCTGGTTCCAGAAGTGAAGATGGTGCACTGCAGGTCTCCTGGAGAAGCTTGTAACATTGGCTTTCCTGACGGAAACTCGGCTTTCCTGATCATCAGAGGAGCTCGGGACCTCACTGTTGCTGAGGATGGCTATGGTACCTTTCAGGGAAGCTCTGGTTCTTACTCATGGATTGCTACCTAGCGCCAGTGTAGATCCCTCAGCCTGCTAGCACAGATCCGTCATCCTACTGGCAGACTCCCTGGAGTCCACCAGTGATCTTTGGGCCTTCCCAGTGCAGATATGTGAAATAGGCCTGCATGAGGTATTGTTATGGGCTCTGGACCGCCAGTTGGACTTGTGGGAGGCATTGTTATGAGCTCTAGGTCTTAAGTTGGACTCGTGTAGGGCATTTCCATGGGATCCAGGCCTTCAGCTAGATTCCTTGGTCATAGTATGTGGACAGATTTCTTGTACTCTCTTGTATATCATTCTTTGGGTGACTATTATAAATAATCTTAAAAAACATGTGTCCAGTATTATACTGTTTCCCCTTGCAAATAACCCCCAAACAACCACAGTAAGTAAAAAAGTAAAACTAAAAAATTAAATATTTCAATGGATTAATTGTATTTTGTGTTTAAGAACTCTTGAAACCAAAAATTCTTTCTTAAAAGAAGAAGTTGGATGTGAGGGCCATCTGGCTGTGACAACTGTCACCCCATTGATCGCCAGGGTTGATTCGGCTTAGCTGGCTGACTAGGCAGGAGTCCCCTTCCTCCCTCAACGCTCCATATGTGTCCCTCCAAAGCTACATGCTCAAAGAGGACAACTACCCCTGATAGAGGAGGACCATTCCTCGGTCAAGGGTATACAAGTAGCTGCGCTTCCCTGCTAGAACCTCCAAACAAGCTCTCAAGAAAAAATAACTTTTGGTCTTAGAATTTCTTAAATCAAGATTGAAATAGCCTGGCTGGTGGTGCACACTAGGGAGGCTGAGATAGTAGGATTGGTATGAGTTCAAGGTGTGCCTGGGCTGCATAGTGAGTTCAAGGCCAGTGTGAATTACAGAGGAAGACCGTGCCTCAAAAAAAAAAAAAAAAGAAAGAAAGAAAGAAAGAAAGAAAGAAAGAAAGAAAAGCAGAAAAATGCAATAGTCATTTAGAATACTTGTGTTTTTAGTTCCCTGACAGAACAACTTCAACTCCAATTCCTCCTATTAAGATAATTTTTGTAAATATTTAGTTGCATCCTCTACACCCACATCCCCAATGCCAGTTCTCCAATTACTTAACAACTTCCATCTCATTTTTCAAGGTTGTTTATCTTAAAGAAAAAAATAAATAAATGATATTATAATCATTATGCTTTTTAATACAATGCCTCAGAACAATATTTTGTGTAAATATTATATTTGCGCTAGCAAATTAGGGTGGGATTTTTCTTTTGCCCTACAACTACATGATGTATTTCTCAGGAACATCTTGATTGACAGCGGCTGAATTATTGATCTCATGAGATTAGTGCCTTACAGGAATACAGTTGCTTCCATTCAATGACTCGGCCATGTGAGGACATAAAGATAAGGTGGTGTTCTGTGATTCCAACTTCACTTTGGAACTAAATTAACCAGTGCCTTGTTTTTACATTTTTTTTTTTGCCTTGTTTTTACATTGTTCACCCTCCAGAACTATGAGAAATAATTTCTGTCATTTAAGCCACTCAGTGTGGTATTTTGTTATCATAACCTGAGCTGACTAACACTAATTTCCATTTTTTGTGTCATCCATCTTGGCTGTAAAAGTCTGTAAAGTCAAAAAGTATATCCTACCTCTTAATAGAACTATCTATATTCCCTTTGGTTTAATGTGTTTCTTTTAGTATTTTTAAGCATTGATATGATGGTTGTTGTGGTTAGTTATCATCCCATTTCTGGGACAAAATACTTAACATTGGTAATTTAAAGAAGGAAAGGTTTATCTTGCCTCATGTATTAAGGGGATGTTCAGGTGTCTCCAAGGCAAAAAAAAATGGCATGGCAAAACACTATGGCGGAGCAAAGTTGTTTACTGGATGGTAACCAGGAAGCCAAGGAAGAAGTAAGGATTCTGGGATGAGAATATACCTTTTCAAGTCATACCCCCAGGTACCCATCCCTTCCAAACAGTCCCCACTTCCAAGTGTGAGGCTTTTAGGGGACATTTTAGATCTAAACCATAACATTCCAGATCCCCAAAAGGCTCATGTGCATTTCATTATACAAAATGTGCTTAGTCCAATCCCTAAGAGTCATCGGTCTTAAAAAGTTGTGGAAATGTCTAAGTCTGAAGTGTGCTTTGAGACTCAAGGCAAATTCTTAGCTGTGAAAATCACAAAGAATGTTAAACATTTCCAACATAAAACAGCACACAGGGTAGACCTGAAAATTTCAAACAAGGAAAAGGGAATTAGATTGAAATGGGGCCAATTTAAGACTGAAACCCAGCAGGGCAAATATTAAATCCTGTAGCTGCAGGTCCAACCTAGCAGAGATTGTGCTGAGATGTGAGCTCAAAAGGGCTTAGACAGCCATACCTTATGGCCACTGTCTTAGGCTGCCTCTACTCACCACCTGCAGAATTCTCAAAGCACATTTCCTTTTTCTGGCATCTTCAATTTTCTGCTGTTTCCACAGCACCTTCAGTTTTGCTTTTACAGCTTCACACATTGCCTTATCATGGGTTCCTGGCAGGGCCTGTGACCCTGTCACACATTTTTTCCTGGATTCCAAGGCCTTCCTAAAACTTGGTGGCAGCCTCCATGGAATCCTGACTCTTACACTCTGAATGCCTGATGTACCAGAACTACCTTGAAGACACCAAGATTAGCAACCAGTTTGGACAGTAGCTAGGCACAATTTGACCATGAGCACAGTAGACTCTGAGTGCCTGGATGACTTCATTTAGGGATATACTTTCCTAGATAGCCTGAATATGCAGGCATGCCAGGGACTCACTTTTCAAATAAAACGTTTATAGTTTTGTATTTTTAAGCCTGTGATGGTTGGAGTTTTGCTGATTTTTGACATGCCTTATCTCCAAGCAAAGCACTTGGCTTCTTAATGCTAATATTTTCCAAACCCATATTCTTCTTTGCCTCAAATTTTCAGGCACTTCCTTCCCAGCAATACAGCAAAGTTTTCAAATCATTCACCTCTGCTAATTGCTCCTGATTTTCAAGAGTTCTGGCCAGAAGAGGTAAGCAGTACACATGCCACAGCCTGAACACTGGGCTACCTTCCTCAACT
The DNA here is from genome assembly GCF_000276665.1 of Chinchilla lanigera. Taxonomy (NCBI): domain Eukaryota; kingdom Metazoa; phylum Chordata; class Mammalia; order Rodentia; family Chinchillidae; genus Chinchilla; species Chinchilla lanigera. The sequence goes on along the minus strand of NW_004955472.1, from coordinate 8,943,747 downwards.
TGATTAATCAGTCTACCACCTTTAATCTCAGTCTCCCACATAGACTCACTACATGGACAACTGGAAGAGAGAATTTTCTCTAGAGTATAACACATGTACCCTCTCGTTCAACTTGCAATGGAATTCTTGTTCTCAAATGAAATCTCCTGAGCCTTGCCTTTACTGTCTGAATTCTGGTCTTCTAAGCTCTGAACAGTATCATACATCAATCACTGCTCACAACTTCTCGAGCCAGCATCTGCAAAATTTCCAAACTCCTCCTGAAAATCAGTTTCAAAGACTTGTAATGCATGTGCCTCATACAGTCACAACAATCACCTCGCTCATGGTGCCAAGTTTCTGTATCATTTAGCATTCCCATTTTGTGGACAAAATACCCAACAACCACAATTTAAAGAAAGAGAGATTTATTTTGACTTATAGTTTGAGTGGGTTCAGTGTCCATGGTTAACTGACTCCAAGGCAGAAATGGCATAGCAACGGAAAGCTGTTCACTGCGTCATGGCCAAGGAGCAGACAGAAGGTAAGAGCCAGGGGCAGCAATGCACCCTTCAAAGTCACGCCCCAGTGGTCTGCCCTTCTGACCAAACCTCACCTCCAAATGTGAGACTTTGTGGTACATTTTAGATCTAAACTATGATAATCATATTAATTGGCTTGATTGTGGTATCATTTTAATGTATGCATATACCAAGACATTTTGGTGCAATTTCTATTTATTTGTGACTCATACCTCAACAAAGCTGGGGAAATAAACATTGATAATATAACACCTATAGCAGTAACTTGGTAAATCTGTTGTAATTCTTTTCTGTTTTGTTCATATTTCTTATGCAAATGAAACTTCAGATAGGAATTGAACTCAGCCTGATAAGTTGGCCATTTGTGTATGTGTGTGTGTGAGAGAGAGAGAGATAAGTTGACCATTTGTGTATGTGTGTGTGTGTGTGAGAGAGAGAGACAAATAGACCATTTGTGTGTGTGTGTGTGTGTGAGAGAGAGAGAGAGAGAAGTGTTTTGAATGGTGGAATATTGAAAGCACTTATTCTTTATTTTCTTGTATAGTCTTTGAAAAGATTTTATGAGGTAAAACTCCTAAAACTTATGAGTCAAACAGCCTAGTCAATAGAATAACCTAATTAAAGCCCATGAAGAGTTTCAAAGCAAGGTTTATAGGATGCTGGCATTCACACTGAAACAGAAGGAAGGTTGACACTCCTTGTTAGTAACAAGATTTGTTAATGACTAATCTTGATATACAGGGGATATTGTACGTATGTTCAGAAAGGTAATGAATAAGAAGTGTGAATCTGGTCTCAGAATTACCTCAATTTAAGAAAACCACACCATTCTCATGCTGGACATGTGACGTTGAACACCTTTTTTATTTGTCACGTGGAAATGAAAACAGTATCTACCACATAGGTCTCTTGAGAAGATTTGTGAATATCTTAAAAATAGAGTCAGCTAGCAGGAGTATTCGATAGCTGTTAGGTATTATTATTTTGTAGTTGATTTTATTTGATGAGGTAGACATTTATAGTCTAAGTTCTTGTGAATAGCCAATGCTATTTAAAGTTGTTATTTGAGTTATTTGACTTAGGAGTTACCCCAAATATGATATGTTGTCCCTTTGGGGATATGATTCTTATTTCTTGATAGTTCTCATTAAATGTTTAGGATTTTAAATCCATATTTTGTAAGCCCCGTGTGCTGAAGAGTTGGCTAATCACATTCTGAGCTTTGTGTTTGCTAATATTCTCTCTAAAGGCCTAGCTGAGCATGGTTTATTTTCTGAGAGAAGATTTATTAGGACTATGAAAAGCATGTATTGATGCTTGGTAGCATGAATATCTCTTTATTGGAATAATTACTAGAGAGTTAGGAATTGAAAATATTGATTGCATTTATTTAGTCTTTTGATATGGACAAAAATATTAAAAGCCATCAAACACTAGCATTGCCCTTTGACAGCATCACTTAATTCTAGCTATGAGGAAAATTGTGACATAAACAAAAGCAGCATGACTTATCAATCTTAATTAGGATACTTTCTATACCAGCAGATATACCCTCTTTCTTTCAAATATTATAAAGACACTAGTCAGACTAATAAAAGAAAGTGAGCACAGTACAGATGAGCACAAAATAGTGTAGCTGAGAGCAAAAAGCTATCTACACAAGATACTTGGCCAAAACAATAGCCCCAAATTGACATTTCAAGATGGCAAATACCTCTGTTAGTTCTATTATGTTTCACTATTCCTTAAGGAATTTGAATCTATGTTATTTATTAGCTACATGTAACTATTTATATTTAAGTTTAAATTCATTGAAGTGAAACAAAAATTTAAAAATCTGTTCTTCAGTTAATACTATGAACAATTCAGTTGCTCAGTAGTCACGTGCAGCTTAGTAGTAAAGTGTCAGAAGGATATATATGGCACATTGTTATTAACACAGAAAGATCTTTCAGACAATACTGGGATAATTCACTTATACCACTTCTCACTCTAATTTTTGGTCTTCTTCAGAAGCTATGTTGAAATTGATAATGAAAATTCAAAATGTCTTTCTGTGTGTTTTCAGCATTTTCTGTAAATATGATTTCATACCAGTAAACAGATCTCTTGGCAAACTTGCACATATAGAGCCATCTTATTCTTAAATATGTGCAACACGTAAATAATTCTCAGTTTGAGTTCAAAAGTTATTTTCACATCATTGAAATTACTGGTAGAGATCTTGGAAGAACTGTTAAACTAGAATTAATGTATTCATAAGATAAATTCAGAAGAATGTAAAAATGTTATTTACTTTTTTCTCCTACTCTTACCCCTTGTGATAGTTAAGTAATTGTGTCAACTTGAGTAAGAAAGGCCCGACTAAATTGGATCAGCATATTGCTGAGTGTGGCTGAAGGGATTGGCTGAAAAATTCCTGGGATTTACTGGACGTGAGTGACAGCAACCAGTAGGCTTGCTGCCTGAGTGGAATAAAAGAGAAATGAAGAAGGAAGTCTCATTTTTCTTTCTTTGGAGGAGCTCTAGTCTTCACCCTCACCTTGGACGTTGTCTCCCAGCTTCTAGCACAGATTCTTCAGCCTTTCATCACAGAACCTTCAGCCTTGTGATAGGGATTAACACTGGAAATTACCTATGTGACTTCCAGGTCTTTGACTGGATCCTTTAGATCTCCAGGGCAACCTTCTGCACTTTTCCACCCCTGACTCTGTAGGCAGCCATTGTAAGCTAATGTTGAATATATTTATATATTTGCATATCTCACATTAAATCTGTTTCTTTAGTAAGCACTGGCTGAAATGGGTCAAACCCATTTTCCAGCTCTTTCTTCCATTCAAGAAGAGCCAGGGCTGGGGATTTAGCTCAGTGGCACAGCGCCTGCCTGGCAAGTGCAAGGTCGTGAGTTTGGTTCCCGGTGCCAGAGAAAAAACAAAAAAAAAAAAAAAAAAAAAGAAGAGCCATTAATTTTTATTTCTGGGCTTTAATAAACAATTTTTAATTTTAGGTATTAAAGGGCTATGTCTTAGTTACTTTTCTCATTGCTAAGATAAAATACCTGAAAGTTAAAGGAGGAAATATTTATTTAGAACTTGGAAGAGGTTTCAGTCCATAATCAGCTGTCTCCGAGGCAGGGTGGTATAGCAGACAGATATCTCAGAGGAAAAACAGTTTTTTGGTGGGCAGAAGGTAGCAAAACAAGCAAAGGTCAAACACAACTCTTTCTAATTCTTATATCTTATCCAGGCTACTAAAGGTGATGGTAGAGCTCACATCCTTAATCCTAGTGCCTTTGATTCTAGCAAGGCATCATGAATCAATCCCAGTATCACACACTCTAGATCCAGCCATCTCTGAAAAAACCCACCTGTGACTGCAGGAGGTTTAGGGAGACGACTAGACACAAAACATAACAGGCTATTACAATATAAATCAAATTTTAATTCTCAGCCAGTTCATGCCTCTCCCCTCCTTGGGGCAGCACCATTCTTATGCCCTACATTGACCAGCCTACATGTGGAAGGAGGGTGAAACTGATGTTTGTTTTCTTCCATGCTCACAGGTAGCTGGTTCTATCACGTTCTAGCATTGGGTCCTGAACAGTGGAAACCCACATACCCACATGCTAGCCTTTAAGTTTTTTACCATCCCACATGTCTTCAGGCATAGGACATTCTATTTTCTTCATCTCTAAGTCTCTCCTTGACTCTAGCTTTGTTGTTAAACTCTTCTTACAGTCTGTTCTTGTAGGCACCTATACCCCATGTCTTCTTTTTGGCACTTGAAAATGCGATAACAGAAAGAGCAACCACAGTTCAAATACAAAATATTTGTCCTAGTGAAGGCTACTCATTCATGTATTCAAGTGGTAATTATGGAAATTCAACTATGAACCAGGTACTGCTGAGAGGCTAGGTGTACACTGATGAGTAAAATAGATATGGGCACCAACCTCACGAAATGGTACGTTTTTGGGACAAGTATTGTAAACAGCGTGGTCACTGGAGTCAAACCCAGGATCTTATCAACAGTGAGGTGCGGGACTTCATCTATTTCATAAAGATCAGCTCCGTTCTCTTTCATGCCCAACTCACATCATTATCAAGACAGCTGAAGTATATGAAGTGCTAGTATCTTTAAGAACAGGAATAAAACGCATCACATTTACAACTATAAATTTACTAACCTACAAATTCTAGCATTACAAACCCTTGGGATATACTTCATCCCTAAATTATCTTTGTATATTTATTAAGTATTTCATTGAGCAATGCTATGACTTTCTATAACTATTTTATGGTAATAATTTTTGAATTTATAATTCAATCCCAAAGTTCCAGGGCTGGGGATTTAGCTCAGTGGCAAAGCGCCTGCCTGGCAAGTGCAAGGTCGTGAGTTCGGTTCCTGGTACCAGAGAAAAAAAAAAAAAAAAAAAAAAATCCCAAAGTTCCACTCTGAGTTCCAGCTGCATGTCATCTCACAGTTAGCCTGTCTTCATGACCGTCTCAGAGGTGCTTCAAACAGCTTTTTAAAATTAAACTTTTAATTTCCTGCCTCCTCCATTTTCACTAATTTTCACTAATAGTGCTAATTTCATTAGCACTTTTTTAAGTCCGCTTTGACTCTACATCATTTTCAGCCCTATTCCATAATCCATCCCAAGTCACCCCTCTCCTCCTTTAAGGCTAGCCAAACTTCTTTCAACAACTCTGCCAACATCAGATTAAACCAAACTATCATTACTTTTCACCCACTTTATGCAGTTACTCCTTTACTGCTCTCCATCTGTACACTCTGAAACCCATGATGCACAAAATGGCTAGTGTGACATTTTCAGAGCATAAATATGAACATGCTGATTGTTTGTATAAAACTCTTCAAGCGTTTACTATTACACTTTTAATAAAATCAACAGTCCTTTGTGTGGCCTTATCCATATCCTTTATAACATCTGATTTTTATCTGATTCTTAAGACCCAACTACTTTGTTGTCTTTTTGTACATTGTAGTTTAGTCAGGCTGGATTTTTGAACGAAGAAGAGTAAGGAAGTAATAGTGTCAATAATAACATAGGAATAATGAGATAGATGTTCTTTGGAAGAAAGTAAGCTAATGATGCTTTTGTTTTGTTACAAAATCAAGTAATTACTTCTCATTAGTGATAGCTGCTCTTAAATTCACTGATAATTGAGGAGAGTAATAACCCTAATAAGTTGTTGAGCTAGTAAATGGAATAAGAGAGATTAATATAAGAGATCAGGTTTATCCTTTGATATTATGTATTATTATCACTTTCTTAAGTCTGAGTAGGACTAATCATTCCAGAATAGAGATTAATTGATTGTTAATTTGATGATTAGAGTGTGAAATGTAGAAGTTAGGAATAGACAATTAAGATAATAATATTAATATTCCTACTATTATAAGGACAATGAAATGCAAATAAGTTTTCTCTCATTTTTCCCCCCCTCAGGAAACTTCATGCTTTAATATTTGTTTCTTTTTTTGTTTTTGTTTTTTGGTGAGGGAACCATGGAGTAAATGTATTTTAAAATTTTTAATCAAAATAGAATAAATGGCACTAGAATTATTGAAAGAATAATAATAAATCATGATGGTATAACTAGTGGCAGTTTATCGTTGAAGGTTAATGCTTTCAGACTTTAATATAGAAAGTTAATGCCATTTACCTAAACAATGCTATTATAACACACAAGCAGTCAGTTTTCAAACTGTTTCAGGGAAATGCAGTCAAATATAACAGTTTAAAGTTGCAACATACACATGGGTGTCTGTGGGTCGTCCTATAACTTGTCAGATGACTTCCCACTTGGAGATTTTTAACACCCTTTTCCATCTAATTGCAGCATGTCCTTTCTCTATTCTGTGTCTTTTATCATTTTTTAGCTACTCTTTGCATCTCAATGTAAGTATTCTGTTCAGTGTTGTCTTCCTTGATGACATAACCATTTCATCACCTCTCCCCTTGTTCTGTTTATTAGTTTTATTGCCTTTTCAACAGGACAACAAGAGCACTTTGGAAATCAAATGCTTATAAACATTGGCTTAGCTTAATGGTATTTGTAAGAAATATCCAGATTTACAGAAAGATAAAAAACAATCCACCAAATTTGTAAAATCTAGATTAAAGTGAAATGACAAAGCTTTGGAGAAAATACTATGGAGTTGAATAAGCATTTTTAACATGCTTGAATTTACAGAACTGATTCTGTATGCTGTTTTTCTAGTCCCAAAGCAACAGCACGTGTAAGCAAAACAAACAAAGGCCTCGTCCACATTTCAGTTCCATCCTATATCATTTCTGTACCCATGGATTCTCCCCATGATGAAGTCTGAGACAGTAGTTTGTGTAAAACACAGCAAGCAGGAAGGTGATGAGGAAGTGGTTAGAATAAATTTTTAAAACAAAACTGAAAAACTGAAAAATAAAAAAAGTGGTGGTATGGCAGGGGGAAATTCTCCTTGGCCTTCTCAAATTTTACTTAAACAAACTGACAAAGGTAGATTAAATAGGAGAAATAAGCATGCAAATTTATTAATGTACAAAAGAGGGAACTCACAGGAGTGTGACTATGACCGTGCCTTAGTTCTACATGATTCAGGAACTTATACATCTCCTTATCTATAGGGCAGAGGGAGAACAAGGAGCATCAGAGCAGTAAGCAAACTGTAGAGGGACTCAGCGAGCCGGGACAAAATGGCCCAGGATGGAATAGGACAATGTCCATTGAACCTGTAGAGCAAACAGTGGACCACACCTGATGATTAGAAAAAGAAGACAATGGTAGGTGACAAGAGTCTGTCCAGGTATGTTGACAGACTTGCCTCTCTCTGTGAGCTGAAGTTAGTCTTCCTTGGCTAATGAGATTTCACTAAGAGGTAATTATGATCCTTCTTTGGCAAACTGAATAAGGTAGACAAATAAACATATAAACAATCATTCTTGGGTAGGGAGGAGGAAAAATAAGAGAATGTCAGAAGATTCTTCATGATGAGGTGGTTCCTATGGCCTATCAGTGTATCAAAGTACCATCATTGCACTATAATATTCTGAGCCCCCAAATTGGCAAAGGTAGTAGATTGAGTTAATGAATAATGTACTATGGAGGACACTGTGCAGATGTAGGAACCAAGGACCTACACTGCTGGTAAAGAGAAACATATGAAACAGTTCATTAATGATGGTTTACACTTTAAGAGAAAAATATTTGCTTGAGATTGTGTATCCATAATGTAAGAAATGATAGGCATTTTCTTCAAAAGAAAGCAGTAGAGTTGAAAGAGGATATATGACTATGCATCTGAAGTAAAGGTCCCACAGCTGAGAAAAGGACTTAGAGCTTTATATAATACTAAGTTTTAATGTTTCTGAGTAGATATATGTGTGATGATTTCCTAGGATAGAATACAAAAGTTCCTATATTGATGTTCAATAAACCATTTTAATACAGATGGCTGGATAGACATCTAAATGGTGAACTGAATGAGCTATGCGTGTTGAGGGGTGACAAGTGTGTAGTATAAGGACTCACATTCTCTCTTCTAGACTCCAGTGCCTATGCAAACATAGCTAATCTCTCACTCTGTTTTTTCCTACAAAAGTTAGACTTGGACTCAAACTGGAAAACCTCACCACAATCCTCCAAGTACCTTATCCTACCTGTATTAGTGGGGGGGAATTTAATTTTAATTTCCTCCACAAGCAATTGAGAAAGCAAAGAGTTGAGTGTGAGCCTGACCTTCAAGAGCAGCTCTAAATTGCATGCTCCTAAATTGTGGTACCTGAGCGCTGTTACCCCATATTTTAGCTGCTACCAAGTGAAAGAGACAATACTTTCTCTTTGCCTGAAGTGTGAATTCCAACTAACTTTCATAAAAATCACTGAATGTATTGCCTCAGATCCATAATCTTGTGAACTATTTCATTACTCAAATGAGACATATGATTAAGTTCTAGATTGTTCATCCAGTGGATGAAATGTTGTACATATAGGCTATGTATAAAGGCATTAAGTGATAAATTTAAAAAGATCATTCCCATATACCTTTATCTTTTATACCAAGTACTAATAATAGAAATATATTTGTTTTTATCAAGGTAATTTGAGTTAATGACAACAAACACAGGACAAACTGTTAGTCACTTTCTTTCCTTTATTTGCTTGGAATTGAGAGGTAGACCACAATTTTGTAAGCTCTGTAGTGCAACATTAGTGATGTTCCAATGAGCAGGATAAGATGGAAGCATCTCAGTCACCAGTCCTCTTCTCAAAGCAATCTCTGAAACCTTTTTTTGAAAGGCTAGACATAATACTCTTTCCTTATTCCAGATATCAACAAACAACAAACAAAAGCCAAATCTTTTCTCAAATCCTCTTAAATGTCTCAGATTAGGACTGTCAACTGAGCCTATTGTTGCTTAGAGATTTAGAGGTTTCAGGGGAGAATCCAAGAGAAGGAACACTGTCGGCTGTAACAGCTTTGATTTGAAAAAAAGTTTTTCTCAGTCACCTCACAAGCAAGAGGCATGTGTCTGGGGATGAGACCAACAGGTATGAGAGCAGAGCTACCTATCAGAATACGACTTACGGGAAAGGACTATCCACAGTGAGAAAAATAAAATAATTGAAGTCTGTAGAATGAAGACCAAGGACATTCTATATGCTAACTGGAATAAGGGGACTCGGTGGGGAAGTACTTTCAAGTGCAAATGCATTTCACATTCCTTTTATAGTGGATGTGCTGTTTGTTTTGCTCTTTTTTTCCGCTTAAATTTAAATTTATTTTGTGACAGCTACGTAGTTATTATTTTAGCCTCTTCTTTTCAGTTTTAGTGCACATAGAGTGCTGCTGTCCACCAGTTTCTGGTCCGCAGCAGGCCTGAGAGTCCTTGAGGCAGCTGCTCTGAGCTTCTGGGCCTGGCTGGGCCTATAGTGGGGCAGGGCTGGGTGTCGCCGGTGGCCGAGGTCTCCTCTGCCCTCTGAAGCCTACAGTTCCTGCTCACACTGAGTCTTACACTATCAGTAAAAACAACTCCAATTTCTAGTTCCCAATACTGCTTTGTATTTCGAGGAAATGTGCAGAGGATTTGCTGCTAAAATGGATACAGACTCCAGATCTTCACCTCTCTTGCTGGCGAAGCTCCCTGGTCAGCAGTGACTGACCATTTCCTGTGAAAGCCATCTTGCAAAGGTTTAAAGTGGAAGGCAGTGAATGAAATGAGATGACGTGAGTTCTGGTAGAGAAAGATATGATTAGGAAAATTACAGAGAAATTAAAATTCCTCATTCTTATTTGCCAGTTATGTGCCTGTGTCTCACAGGGCTTGTCATCATTTTTCCCTCCATCCCCATTATTTTAACATAAGGAAACATTTTAATAAAAATCTGAAATCACAATCATTATATGGCTTCAGAATATTCCTCACATAGGACCTAATAGCAAAAGGTAAAAGCCAAATAAATATTTCATAATGTCCGATCAAACTGTGTGTGCAGGGCTTGTCTAGGTATGAACTCTTCAGAAATTATGTGTATATTCAAAGTAGCAAATTAGTTCTCTTTCCTTTAGGCTAGCTCACTTCCCCATCATCTTTTTTATCATTTATTTGGTCCGTTTCAAGTCAAATCTATTCCTGTCACACTGAGACTTCTAAGATTTCTGGTACTTCATGATAAAAACTACAAAAAAGACATGCAAACTTAAATATCTAAAGAGAAAAATATATTTTGGCCCAACTGATGAAACACAAAACATACAGGACAATTGTTCTGTTTCTTTTTAGTACATGAAAAAAGTCTGAGTTTTATCATGGTTTATTCAAAGAAAATTCCTACATGCATAGAAAATCTTCAGATTTGCTCCCAGCATAATCAATCTGACCTCTATTACAATTTCTGCTGGCTTTAAATAAGACAATTGTGAAAATTCAAGCAGACTCTGATAGTATTAATTTATGGAAATGTCAGTCTATGACCTTGGCAAGTTACAGTTTACTTTTTCAGTGAACTTGTGGTTAATGTCTAGTTCTTCAAACTTCAAATTCCATGTTGTCACTAGAGACCCATCAATTTGCATTTGTATTCCATGTTCCAGATGTGACATGTGCCTGTGTGTGTCCAGCATCTGGAAAAAACATGACAAAGAAGCAAAGTCTTTTCAACTAAATGATTTCCTTTAAATTCATAAATATTCCTCTATCCCAAATTCAATAAGGTCTTGGTTCTTCTTTTTAAAAGTCACTGCTTATGGAAAGAAAATTAGTAAATCCAGTTGAAATACTCAGATTTTCCCATATGAACTAAATTCATTTTATTTTGCGCTAAAACTTAAGGACTCTGTCTTCACGATATCACAGTAAGTAGAAAAGACTGACATTTCAAATCAGGATATGATAATTTGGTAGCAAATATACCACTGAATATGATTTTGGTTTTTTTTTTTCCCAGTACAGGGAATCGAACTCACGACCTTGCACTTGCCAGGCAGGCGCTGTGCCACTGAGCTAAATCCCCAGCCCCTGAATATGATTTTGAACACCGTTACAACAGGGTCTTTCCACTGTCACACTTGTGTATGTGTTTATTTATATTCTGGAGCCAGGTATCAATACCAGAGGGTCTTTCTAGATACCTGGAGAGAGAACACAAACTACATGGACTGGGTGGTCAGAGATTGTATTATTTAGAGCTCATAGAGTTAGTGCTCATATTTCACTGGAGCTTGAGCTAAGTTCTTTTTTCTCATATTTTCATGCACAGTATTCACAGGATTTCTTTAGTATCAAGAATTGTATTGTATAGTATAGTCTAACCATGTAAGAAAATCATTCTACATAAAATTTTAGAACACATACAAAAACATATAATATAGGAGAATATAATCGAAATAAAAGTTTCACAAAACAATGCTTAACCTTCTACATATGGTATCTTTTTTATGTCCTATTTAATCAGAAAAATGTTTTTACTTATAACCCATAATCCATTGCAACCCACAGGTTCAAAAACACTGTAATATGTATATTAAAAAGTTATGTGGTATCCTATAACTAGTGGCAAACATGGTTCAGGAATCTAAAACAACATATCTTAAAATAAATTGTTATTGTTAAAAATTATATATAGGGCTGGGCGTGATGGCGCATGCCTGTAATCCCAGCAATTGGGAAGATGAGCAAGGGGGGGTCATTGCAAGTTCGAGACCAACCTGGGCTATAAAGTGAGCTCAAGGCCAGCCTGAACTGCATAGTGAGACCCTGTCTCAAAAAGACAAAAAAATTATATATTTTGCTGCTTGCACTTTCAATTAAATATAGAAATAGTTATTTTACTGGATATAATATGGGTTTAAGAATGCTCATTTTACCTGAGTGCTTTGTCCTTTTGATTATTTTACTTGAGTTTCCCTCCTTCCCTCCTTCCCTCTCTCCCTCCCTTTTTTCCCTCCTTCCTGTGTTTATAAAGTGTTCCCCATGTGCTTGGCACAATTCTAGATTCTTAGGAGTAAGCAATGAACAAGACATAAATCCCAGTCTTTAAAAAGTTGGTACCCTCTACATTTCTCATTATTTAAAGTCCTCATTATTTCTCACTATCACTCTAGTATTCACTCACTGTGGGATTTTGCTTCTCTCCCAGGCATTAGTTTTATGCCTCAAGTCTAATCTTCTCATTTAAACCCTAAATTTCATAGCATATCTCTTCACTTTAAGTTTTGAGTGGCTTTTCTATTTCTTTAAAGAATAACACAGATGTACTTACACAATTTTGTCAGGCATTTTCATTGTTTGGTGCCCACATATTTCCAGGTATCTCTTTCATGAGGTTTCTAGAACATATGTAGAGATAACACCTCTGTCCACTCTGCAGCGAGGCTTAATGTTTGCTTTGCCTGATCCATCCTTCCTTCCACGGTAGCTAATTCTCACCTCCGACTCACGCCTCAGTACATGCTACCGTTCTCCAAGATAAATGCCCACAACGCTCTTAGTTGGGTCTTCTTTCAATTACTTCTATAAAAAGTCATTTATCTCTTTCAGAGTACTACTCAAATTGCCCTGTAATTATCATTTTATTTCTTCTGTAAGACTATAAATTCCTTGGGCCCAGAAATTTGAAAATTATTTTATACCCCAGTAGAATAGAAGCAAATTAGTGTTTGCATTCTAATTTGGGGTTTTAAAATTTGTGTTAGATTCTTGGCCTTTATAATTATAGGCCTCAAAATAATGCTTTTGTGTAGTGATAGTGATGATAACAACTTTAGTAGAAGACATTATTTTATTTTTTTAAAGACATATTTCTCTTGAGACAATGTGTACACTGGATACCTAATATTCTTAGCCTGTAAGGAAAATTTCACTTGATTAATTTAGGTGGTTTTGACATTTAGAATCATAACAACCGAATATTAATTTAGACTCTCTACCTAACTACCACTCTCAGGATTAAAATTCTGCCCAAAACTATACTTCTTGAGGGCATAGTTAAATACAGGATTTGTTCAAGCTGGTTTTTGTGAGATAAAGTGAACCTGGGTGCCCCAGGAGAGGTGACCTTGGGAAGTACATCAAATTAAAAGACAGGAAGTAATCAAGAATTAAACCAGTAGTAAAGAATCAAGATCTGAGGCAGGAGAGCCTTCATAAAGCAGATTATGGAGGATTTCTTGGACCAAAGGATTAGCAGGGCCAGTATTTTCAGTGGGAACTGTGAAGCAGCCTGATTAGCTACTCCTTTTCCACACAACTGCCAAACCCTGGAAAAGGAAGTGGTATTATATTGACATTATATGAGGGATGGTTAAACATGAGCTATTTTAAAAAGATAGTTATAGTCTGCCCCGTAAAAAAACCCAAAACATTCTGGATTTAATGTAGTAGCTCTAAATGGCAAATATACGACTAACATATGAATCACAAAGAGGCCTACTGTCTAAAATTAACCAACTTTTTAGTAGTTAAGAATGTCCAACAATGAATTGCTGATTACACCGCTTTGTGAGTGAAAGTGGAAACCACAATTGATTACCCATCGGAGGTGAGATTTAGAGTTGATGTTTTTGAGTTCATTAACTACTACTATTCTCCATATAATTACATTCTACAATTTTCATCCTTTCTCTACCAATTCAGAATCTCATTTATGATAGCAAAATTTCTGATCACCCAGTATCATGTAAAGAACTACCTATTAATAATAGGTAAGCATTCCAGCTAAGTCGTGATTGAGAACTAAAAAGAAGATGGTGTAGCTTCAAAAGCAAACATTTCAAATAAGAAAAGGAAAAAAGAGATGATTCAAATTTCCTGTTTATCAAATGGGCAAAGGTAACCTGAAAATGCCTCAAGATGTTTAACCTTTGGAGTTTATTTTATGAAATGATATTTATTTTAGTTGCAACTCCATTAGACACTCAAATTATTTTCACCTCTCCCAAACATACTGTGTGGAGACTCATCAGACATCTGCGGCAAGTAAATATGCATAGTGTATTTTTAGAGTAGCAAATATGTGTGTGCATTTATGGTACAAGTGAAATTAAATCTGATCCTCCGCCCTAACTGGCACTGTGCCATTTTCATCTTTAGAACCTACATTACCATTTTATAAATTTCAGATCACCTCCCACCTTTAAATGCCAGTTTTAATAGAAATTTCTCCTTTTTCTGTATCCTATTTGCTAGAGAAGTCCTTTGGCAATGAATGGTGAATGCTATTAATTCCTATTCATGGTTTTGATAGCTTTGCATTGACAGCAACAAAAAGTCAGATACCCTTCATACACCGACCTCAGGGATTGATCTAGATCTTCTACTGATGTGAACGAGAGTCAAGTTGATTTCTGCTACACATGAGAAAATAGTGAAAAGACCCGATTTGTGCATGGATAATGAAAAGGCTTGTTTCACTGTACATATTTGCTGCATATGGTTTGCACTTATTTCTTTTAATGGCTGTCCTCTGCCCATCAATTAGTTCAAATTCTGACTTCTAAACTGCTGTTTGTCAACATTAACAGGAAATGGAGAGGATACTATAATATTTTAGTGAGAAGAGAGTTAAATTAGAGATATTATTGTGCACTTTGACTTGTGATATTCAGGGTTCTTTGATTCACTGCAGGATTTCATTCTCAGATAAATTAGACTCCCTGGGAAAACTGCTCAGGGTTTTAATCTTGGAGGGAAGATGTGGGAAACTAGAAACTTTCTAGCTAGAACTCCTCTCTTCCTTTAAAGTATCAGAAATTTTCAGGCTATCAATATTTGCTGGATCTTGTCATGCATAGTTTTCAAAAATAGACTGCTTCATTTCTTCTCAAAATACTTTCCATAGATAAACATTGTGGAGCTACTTCAACAGTGTCCTAAATGAATCGTCAGAGCAAAGCATTGCAAAGATATAGTCAAAGAGAAGTAACACTTTTATAAAAAGTGAAAATAGTGCTAAATTTTAAAGGCCAACTTTATATTATAAACTGGAACTCATCCCAGTTGTTTTATTTAGAGCCGTGTTGAGCACTGCTGAGACTTCAGACAGATAGACTGTGGTTCATAACCAGCTAGTGGTCCCGTGTAGACTAAGTCTAGGGCACAGCAAAAGCCCCATGACTACGAGGAGAATCTGCTGTGGAACAGGCACACCAACTGGCAGCTATTTGGCTGCCAAGGTGGGATCAATACTGAAGAAAGGTTCCAGGAGCAAGGCAGAAGATGAGCCAACCAAGACCTCTTGACAGAGACTCAAACACGAGATCATAAAATGAAGCAGAAGCCAACTCAAGCGAGAAATAATAGGACAGGGGTGGTAAGTACCAGCCAGAGCACACATGTGAGTCTAAGTCAGAGACATGTATGTTTTCCTTATTCTTCAGTCCTGCACGCGAATAAAACTTCAGGCAGAAAGTCACACTCTGCTTGCCACTATAAAAGTGAATAAAAATAATTGATGTGAGTGATTTTCAAGGGAAAAGTAAAGTGCAAAGGAATACTTATATCGCGTTGACATTCCTAGAAGGTGGAAGAATAAATAGAGAACTATGGCTAGAATGGAATGGCTAATCTTTCTGTGAGGTTGAACTGTAATTGCAAGCATTCTTTAAAGTGTATGGCTTTTACTATAAACAAGAAATAGATATGGATGTGCATATATGTGTTACTATACATATAGTTATTTTCTAGTTCTATTTCTCAAGAAGGGATAACAGTAATAAAGTCTCAACAGCAATAAGTAGTCCAAATGCTTAGATCTTGGCTCCTAATTGCAATTTTCCAAAATAAAGACACAGAAACTTGAACAAATGGCTGATTCCAAGGCCAGAAAATTTCTGGGGAGTACAGGAATATATTAGATTTTCAAAACAGAAGGAAGTGAGGAAAAATTTTTAAAAGGGCAAGAGTCCTAAGAACTCATTCAAAGGAGCTCCTAATGACAAAATTAGGGTAATATGAGAAAAGAGTCCTAAACTGATAGTAGTGGTTTCTCACATTTTGAACAAAACATGTGCAGTGATATGGATTCAAATAAATGATTGAATGCATAAACAAATTCAGCAAAAGAAACATCTCTTCCTTAGAATTGTAATTAATAGTTTTATGAAAAATGATAGTGCTTCCATACTTGATAAACAATTTGTAAAAATGTATTGGAGAGACTAATCTTCAGTGCATGTTAAAATTAGCACTCAGATATATGATGAGAATGAAATATTTGCACAATTGCCAACTACCTTCTCACAAAATGTTTAATCATTTCCAAAGAAAAAGTAGAAATTTACAATGAGAAATCCTATAGAAATCACCAACCTAACATTGTCATACATATCTTCCTCATGTACCTCCAAACATGGTACATTTAGAAGACTACACAGTAACCTGTGAGAATCATTGTCATGCACGCACAACCTCAGCCAGAGAGAAAATATCCTCGTGGTTAGGGACGTGCCTCCAGCTATAAGAAGCACCCTTCAAATTTGTCCGAGTCATCCAAAACATGGACAAATTGGGAAATTATTCCCCACTATCAGGTAATGGAAAATTTGAACAATAAATGCAATAGAGGGTATGGAGTTGGATTCTGGATTGTAAACAGGATACAAATGGGAAAAACTAAAAAATTAGGCATGCAGTTCAGTAAAAAATATTATTTTAATATTAACTGCTTGATTTATGTAATTATGCTATTTTTATTTGAAATATTTTCACTAGCTGAAGCTACCTAAAAAGTACCCAAGCAATCTGTATTATTGTTAAAATATTTTACTGTCTAAAGTTATTTTAAAATAAGAGCCAAAAAATGCTGAATATCAAAAATCTAGCAGCTTTGGGAGTATAGGAGAAAACTACTTGTATTAAATGTAGTACTAAATCAAACCTTCCCACTCATCGGTAACTGATCATATCAGAAGGTTGAGTATGTTATTCCTTAATTTAGCAAACTCTTTGGCTTACTGGATATTTCCCATACTCAATAATCATACATCTGACAATTTTACCAATATGGAAACCAAACTTGGATTGGGCTAATTTTCCTCTTTGACTCTGTGGGCACTATATCCCACAGAATGCATTTGGGAGGCTAAATAATGTTGTAGACTTGCTTTCACATTCAGTCTAGTGACAAGGTGAGTGTCTGGCTTCTTGCTTCTGAGTGTATTGCAAATATTGGGCATAGGCCCTTCTATTTAGGCAGTTTGACTGAACGACAGTTGCTTTTGATTTAAGAAAAAGGCTAATATTAACTAGTCTGATCAACGAAATGGACTCTATCGTCAAGGTGATAAACATTGCACCTACTTTTCTTATATTTCTCAATACAAGATCAAGGCCATGTAAGAAAACTGAACTAATTATCTACAAAACGTTGCAGGCCATCTTCCAAGATACTGCAAACACAATAGCCCTCAGCTAAACAGATAATATCCCACCCATATAGTGACTACCATAATTATATTATTGCCAGTAACTATTGCTAGGATTCTGCACAATGACTTTTCAGAGATATTAAACAATGTTCAATAAACAGAGAAAGAGAAAGAGAAAGAGAGAGAAACTGTGAGAAAGAGAGAGACAGACAGAAAGACAGAGAGGGAGAGGGCTTTCATTTTATTTGTACATAAAATAGCCATGCATTTGAATGTTTTTATAAAAAATGAAACCAAACAAAATTTGAAAGGTCAACTCTATTATTTAATATTTATTTCATATAACTAAATTCACATGTAATTCCTAGAGATTATATTTTTCTTGCATAAAACAAAGATTTGGTTAAGTTTAGGGAATAGCTAATCAAAATTTTTTCTTCATCACGTGAAGCCACAAAGCCTAGACTGTTTTCAAATTTCACTATTTACTATCAAGATGAAGAAAATAGTGAGTGGCATTTTGTAATCTGATTTGATCACATCCGTCACTACCACTTCTTTTCTCAGAATATCTTAAGGAGTAGTGTTCTTTGGAACACCTTTTGGGAAATAGTATTATTCCATTGGAAAAACATGATTTACAACGAATAGCAGAGGCAAAATGGAGTTTGAGTCAGGCTTTAGTGTATGAATAAGCTTTGCAAAAGTAGAGAGCAGAATTGCTAGAATGATCCACACACAGTAGGCATTTATTAAATGCTTGTTAATTAGCCAACTAGCCTAAGTATATAGCCCTCCAAGGAAGCAGAGCCTGGTTCAATCTGGAGAGGAGCCACCAGTAAACTTTCCATCTGGCAGTGATGCATTGGGGAACCTCTGCAAGAAATTCATTGGAGCCTCTCTGAAGAGACCACAAGTGCTTGCTCGAGCAACCTGCAGTGAGACCATTCAGGACGTCTGTTTGTCCTGGAATTCTTCCTTCAGAGACGAAAACTTGCACAGAATTTTAGAGTGCTTGAGGGTAGAGTCTATCATTTTCCTCTGTCTCAAAGAACGGGTATTCATATCTCCCTCCTACAGAAGAATGAAGAATGCTCTTATTAAGTCCTGACTGTGTCATCCATCCTCCCATCTACTATCACTCACTCAAAAACACTGGTTGAACAGGTTACAAACCATTGTAACAGGTACTAGAAGAGATAAAAATACTTCTGGCAGTGTTTCTAAAATGAAAAAGAGCCAATATACACTTGCTATAATTTCCTTTGGTATATGATGCATATCTTGTCCATCTCTGCATCCCATTGCCACACACTGACTATAGTGTGTGCTCAACAAATATCTTTATGCTTCATTGCTAGGATATGGTTTAAGTAATATGTCCTGGAGAAGGAGCAGTGTCACCAGGTCATAAGTGATAAAGTTGTCTGAAATTATCTTTGGGAATTTTGGCTACATGTCAGATCAAATAAATAAACACTGATGTTAATCCCAACTTCTGCAATTGTTAAAAACACCATGAAAACACTAAATATTGTGTGTTTCCTCAGCCTTCCATTACATAATGAATTTCAGAGATAATCAGCTTTTTTTTTTTTTTTTGGTTTGTTTTTCTTCCAGTACTGGGTATCGAACTCACGACCTTGTGCTTTCCAGGCAGGCAATTTGCCGCTGAGCTAAATCCCCAGCCCCCATAATCAGCTTATTAAAACAGCTTTATTTTGACTCATGGTTTCAGAGGTTTCAGCCCATAATCAGTTGATCTCTTTGTGCCAAGCATGTGGCCAGTGAGCACGAAACCACTTACCTCATGAACAGAAGCAAATGCAGAAAAAGTAGAACGCGTTAGGGCTCCACTATTCCTTTCAAGGGCACATTTCTGGTAACCTGAAGTCCTCTCACTACCCAGAACCTCTTCTGGTTCCAGAACTTTTCAATAGTAGCATAGGCTGGGAGAAAAGTCTTTCAACACAGGTGTCTCTGGGGGTCAGTCTGGTCCAAACTATAGCACTATGGAAGATGGAAAGATGTAAATGGATTCTGAAATTATTTTAATGACCTTTGTAGTTCAGAAAGAATTAAGATCTAAAGTAGCTTTAGATTGTGCTAACTAATATATTCACTAGTTCTCTTAGCAGTAGTTTTGCTTTCCATGGTTTCATCAAGCTCAGTTAAGTGCAGTCTGAAAATATTAAATGGAGGTTTCATAAATAATTTATAAGTTCAAATAACTTTGATTATAGTGTACTATTCATCATTATTCTATTATTATTGTTATTCTCTTGCAATATCTAATTTACGTGTCAAACTTTTTCATATGTATGTATGAAAACAGTATATGTAAGATTAAGTACTATTTTCAATTTTAGGCATTCTCTGGGAATCTTAGAATGTATCCCCTGTTAATGAAAAGGGATCTATAATCTATCTTGTATGATGAAAATATAAAAGAAGAACCTAAATATTCTATTCTATAAATTTCAAAGCTGTAAAGGAAAAAATCAAGGAATGAAATACAGTGATCCCTCAGCTATTGCAGGAGTTATGTTTGAGAGACCGCTGCGATGGCTGAAAATCCATGAAGTAGCGGTATTATGTTTATTTTATGATTTATATATACATTTTAAGGCTTTATAAACACTTATTAACCTTTCCCACACTCTTATAAACACTTCATATGCTCTTAAGCACTTCCTACACTCTTAAACCTATGTAATTTTAGCAGCATGCGAAATTCTCGATGGGTACTCCATGTGAAGTGGACAAGGAGAGATGCTGGGCACAGTGCAGGAGAGCAAACGGACCGATGTAACCGTCACTGAGCCAATCAGTGCCCAGGATACAGAACACAGTGCTGTGGTAGGTCGCCTTCCATTCCATCAGCCAATCGTGTGCCGTGTTCAATCTCACTTGGGCAAATTTGAGCATGTGGTAGTGGCGTCCTGCATTTCCATTGTATACAATATGATATTCATCTGCTGATGAAATATATATTGTATTTTACTTCAATTTAATATTGTTTTAATATGTTTGAATTAACATTTTAAATATTTTTATATTGTTTTAAATTTTTTAGGCAAAAATGATTAAAATGATAAATATTGTATAATACCTATATACTGCAAAATCCCATGATATAACAAAATACACAATTAAATATAATTTTTTAAAAAACCTAGGATACAGGGAAGCTCCAACAAGTGAAATGAGATATAGTGAGGGATGGATGACTGTATATTCAATAATTCCTCACACTAAAAAAAATGAAAGAAAAAACAGTAAATTAATTTTAACTAAAAAACATAAGAAAATGTGTATGTTAGTAGTTACCGTGTATGGAGATTGGTTAATAAGCCTCAGACAAAGATTTTCAAGTGAGTTAGAAAAAGCAATCCAGCTTATTCTTTTATAAGGACTTGCAACAAAATATATGTTAATACAAAAAAGTTACAACAAAAGCATTAAATCTATAGACATGTGTGCTTTGGCCCATGTGCATACACACGTACACTATTTCAGTGAGATGTTTAGGGAAGGAACATCGTGGTAGCACTACTGCCATACAAAATGCACTGAAGTACAATCAATCAATAAATGCATAAATAAATAAATGCTCCAAGAGAATTTTTACTTAATGATAAAGTCAATAAGTTATAACTTTCAAGAATCTATATGTCTATCAGTAAGAAAATACCATCTATGTCTTAATCCCCTTGTGCTCAGACTGAGTAATTTTTAAATAACAAAAACTTATTTCTCACAATTCTGCAGAATAGCATCCAGGCAACTGTCTGAAACCCTTTTTGCATGGACACTAATCTCACTCATGAGGGCAAAGACCCTCATGATTTAATTACTACCCCTCAAAATCTCACCCCGTTATACAGTCATCCTAGGGGTTAAATTATAATGCATGATTCTAGGGGAACACATCATTCAAATCAGAGCAATACACAAAGAGAAGCAGAAAAAAGATGAGGTGATTATTTCCTAATATTATTAGTAAATTTTCAGTTTTGTCTTCAGACTAATAAGTCAAGCTTTTAACTTTTGTCAGAAACTCACACAGCTGAACTATGTGATCAGAAATGAAAGTTGATCTGGGTCTTGAAGGCTATAGATAGACAGAACAGAGAAATGCACTCTGTTTAGCAGACTTACAAAAAGAAAATTCAACATTGCCAACAAGATGATGCAATACTTATGAAAGATCTATTTTACATCACAAGTAACTGGGAGTCTTTTAGAAGATACATGCCTTATAATGCCAGATTTTATAAAACTTCTTTATTTGCATATATAACCAAATGAAAAGATAAATTTTCCGGGTATTTGACTATCTTTTTAAAAATGCAAACTTTTAAAACAGTCAAAATATCTTCTTTCAAATTGAATTGTTAACTTAGGTATCTAAGTACAGAGGTAAATTTCTAATAATTATATCTGACTGCATTGAACAAGATCTGTTTAACTGAAAAATAATTGCCTCTGATCCTTTTTTTTTTTTTTTTCCGGTACCGGGAATCAAACTCACGAGCTTGGGCTTGCCATGCAGGCACTGTGCCACTGAGCTAAATCCCCAGCCCCTCCTTTGATCTTTTTCAAAGCTGTTGGTATTTATTGTGCTCTCTCTATAACTTTTGGTGTATACAGTATTGTAAATTATAAAATATCATTAAGCAATTGTGAATAAATTATTCTTAAATGCTCTCTCACAAAGATGAGATCTAATTATAAAAAACCAAACCTGTTAAGATAAGAAAGACCTTTTGTTAAGAATTAGGATTTGTGAACATAAGTGTCCTTGTTTCTTATACAGAATGCTCTTTGAGACCTGGTTAGTGTTATCTAACACTTCATCCTAACGCCTGAAGTACAAGTGAAATAAGTATTACATCACTGTATGAATGAATGATCAAAGTAGGAAGTAAATAAAGGCATATATAAGCCACAACAGGAATACCCTTCTACTCAGAAGTGAATACTTTATTTCAATGACAAGGTACTTGGAACTTTTCAAAGACATTTCATTTAGGTTTTTTACTATCACCAGCAGTCATTACCTCTAAAGAATCAGGGGCTTATAGAATCTTTTCAAAGTTCTCCTGTGCCCAGGATAGGGTCCATTTTTAGTCTGGATCTTTTAAAGATTGTTAAGGTGGACTTTTCTCTGATTTTAGTCAGGAGGAAATAAGGGGGAAAAAGAAGGAAAGGAGAATGGGAGGGAGGGAAACAGGGAGAGAGGGACACAGAGGGAGGGAAGGAAGGAGGGAGGAAGGGAGAAAGGAACAGAGGAAGGGAAGAGAGGATGAAGGATAAAAAAGTATGGAGGAAGGGAAGGAGGAACGTGAGAAGGAAGTTCAGAACACCAACATCTACCTCTTTTGAGGAAGCAGCACAACCTCCCCCAAATTTCTGTTTAAATAAAAGAAAAAAACACACACAAAGAATATTGCAGATCATTATCCCTTTATTTGAAAGAATTGGTCAATCATATATCTTTCACTCAAGGAAGAAAGGAACTAATATAAGAATATGCTACAGTGTATCCAGGAAGTCAGGGTCCCTAGACAAGGAATAACAAGTGCGAAGAGAGATAAGGCTCCAAAAACCACTGCTCATCTTATACAATTTTCTCTGAGCTTGTATATGTGCAGAATTTGAACACACCTGGAACTTTTAGAATATTTCAACATATCTTTAAGGCTCCAATTCTATCCTAAAAGAAGTTTACAGATTAAAAGCACAATATTTAATTTTATTTAGAGCAGAAAAAGGCAGATTTTTAACGTCTCTGTTTGTGATAATGATCTGAAAAGGAGAGTGTTTTATAGTATTTGTATTTCCATCAAGTCTTACTAAAGGCTACAATTCAAATAATGTAAAACTTTTAGTGCAGTCTTTCTATATTATGAATATACAAAACTCCACTAATGACAACTAATTTATCCTTACTGCATAAAATGCGACTCTTCATAACTGCAAAAATAGTGTACACATCATTTAAAATTAAAATGAGCGCTCAATATGTGAACAATAAATATAATAAACATGTTTAAATGTAAATGTGAAACAGAAACTTCAGACAATAAGCTTACATGAACACTGTGATATTTAGACATTTGTCAGACAGCCTTTTGCTGTTTCGACAGCTAAATGAATGTTACATAGAGAGGGGCTCTCTTTGCAAGATAAATGTTTTTGCCTGGTTTCCTGAATGCAACTGTAAGATGTTTCAATGTGTGGGAAGCATCTACGGTTCGGTGAGTTAGAAAACATTCAGGCATAAGGTACCAAAGCAATCAAATCATTGTAGATTCAGTGTGCTCCACCATAATGATTCATTCTCTATTTAAAACACATTTTAAAGTCTAGGGTAACTGAGTTCGTACAGCTAACAAAAGTTCTTTTGCCTTTGACCTTGCAGAAAAGAAAATAGCAATTCCCAGGATCCTGGCTTTAAGCTGGTTAATATTGACAGCGTGGATTCCATTATATCCAAACAAATGATTGTGAATTTTAAATCTGTGTGACAAAAAATAAGAATTGGTGTTGAGCCATCATTTAGGGCAAAATTTTGAGAAATTTTTCTCTTCATAATTTTTGGGAGATCAGAGCTGTAGACAAATGCATCTTCTGTTGTAATGTGCTCATATCCCGCTTTTTAGGAAAGCTTGTTTAAATTTATCTACCCTGAGAGAAGTACACTTAATAAACTTCTTTTGACTTTTGAGCAAATCTGGTGAGAGAATTGATGGAGTGAATATTTTTGAGCAATGTACAGTATGTAGAAGAAATGTAAGAAACATAGGAGTTGAAGAATATTAGCTCTGTCAATATTCATTTTGTTAGCACTGTGCTAAAAACATTCTACCACAATGGACAATCACTAGAGTTTTAGTAAAGGACATAAACAAGCCTAGGGTATGTTCTAATTTGGAAATTTTATTGAATTTTTAAACATAACAGATATAGAAAATGTTACGTGAAAATTTCTTTTAGCTCTGTCCAAATGAAGTAAAGACATTAAGAAATGCAGGTAGAATAAGATAGTTATTTTTTTAATTAAGAATTTTCAGAGGCAGGGGCTGGGGATTTAGCTCAGTGGCAAAGCGCCTGCCTGGCAAGCGCAAGGTCGTGAGTTCGGTTCCTGGTACCGGAGAAAAACCAAAAAAAACAAAAAACAAACAAACAAAAAAAAAAAAATTAAAAGAATTTGCAGAGGCTTTTTCCTAAAAAAAGAATTGTGTACTCATGACAAGCTGAAAACATACCGGGGAACTCAGAAAATATACTTGATCTTAGCTGAAAGGTCAAGAAGGGAAAACAGAGAAACACCATCTGCAGTGTCCTAACCAAGTCTGGTCTTTCTGCATATAAACAGCTTTTATGAACTATACATTTTTTAATGACTACAAACAAAAATGAAATGTTCTTTAAAATATAAGAATGTGAACATTCCTCTAAATTATGTAACTAAACTTAGTCATTTTTTTTCTTCTTGTCATTCCATGTTTTACAAATGCACTTAACTTTCTTTAGTTCTTATTCATTCAGATGGTTCTTTTTCTATTTTGTTTTGTCTTTTGGGACAGTCTCCCTGTGAAGAGCCTCCCTATGGACTCATTATGTAGCCCAGGCTGGCCTTGAACTCATGGCAAGCTTCCTGCTTCAGCCTCTTGGGTACTGGGACTGCAGGTGTGTGCCACCATGTTTAGCCTAGATGCTTTTTTTTTTTTTTTGGTAAAAGGAATTGAAATCACAACCTCACCTTTGCCAGGCAGGTACTGTACTGCTGAGCTATATCCCTGGCCCGGCTCAGATGCTTCTTTTAAAAATACTATCAACCTAAAAGCATCCATAACGTATGAAGCATTATGAGAAAAAAGATAGTAGTACCACACAAGGGAAGACATCCAAAACGTCAATAACTGCATAAAAGATGATACATTTTACAGACCATCATTAAAGTGGCAATTACAAAAATAACTTGATATACTGTAATATAAATAAACCCTCAGAATTTCTAGAATAAAAAGGATAAACACTGAAAAGTTTCAGTTGAGACATATGTGAATTAGGGTAAAATTTTGGATGTCTGGCCATGTCTATCCAAACTGAGCAACTAAATTTTATGACCCAACTGTTGGGATCCCATTCTGCGTGCAAAAGGCATACAAAGGAATGTCCAAGGTACTACCAATAGTGACAGTCTCAGTTCACAACTGCCAAAATGCACATCAAACATAGAATGATATAAACTGTGGTAAATCCATGTAAGGCAAGGCTATATGGCTGTAATATAAGTGAATCTCACAAATTTGATATCAAGCTGAAGAAATTAGACACAAGTAGTATACTTTGTATGATCTATTTATGTGAAGTTCAAAATGTAATCTATGATTTTAAAAGTTAGAGCCATGTTTAATTCTGCCAGAGGTAGCTCTAACTATATCCCATCTTTCCAAGAATTAGTAACATAGATATGTTCACATAAAATATCTTAAGCTATTCGTATGTGATTCGGAGGATAAGAACGTTGCCCTCAATAAAACAATTTACATAAACTATCCACTATTATAAGTGTCCAGAGGAGGATTTATTCTTAGAGGGCAGCTCGGAATGTGTTTAAACAGACATTTATACATATATAATGGAGGGTGGGGTGTTGGGATCAGCAGCCAGGCCTTTGCACTGAGTTACATTCCCAGCCTCTTTTTAGTTTTTATTTTCTGAAAGGGTCTTGGTAAGCTGCTAAGTTGTCCATGCTGGGCTGAAGCTTGCAACCCTACTGTGAGCTTTCTCAGAGTCCGGGTATTAAGGCACATGCCATCAGGCCCAACCTGATCTTTACCTTCGAAACTTCTACGAGTAATATCTTAGTCCCTTTTGGCACTGCTACCACATATTCCCACAAGCTAGGTCTAAAGGCCCCATTGCTTGACAATATCACATTAGCATCACCTGAACTTTGGAAGGGACTCATTCAAACCATACAAGCAGGGTCTTTTCATTATAAAAATTTAATTATAAAGTTTAATTATATTTATTTAATTTTTATATATCAGCCTTATTGAACTAAAATTTTCATACTATAGAATTTACAAACTTAAAGTGTATGAGTCAGTAGCATGTAGCGTATCAGTAGAGTTGTACATCCATGACTACAAGCAAATTAGTTCATTTTGTTGCCCCAAAACTAAACACTTCACCCATCAACTATCATCTCCCAACCTTCCCCACTACGTCTAAGCAACCACTAAGCTACTCTCGTCACAGATTTTCCTATTTTGGAAATTGATATATTTATTTATTTTTAGTCAAAATAGACCATGTTCATACCAACCATAATGACCTTAGCAAATCCAAATAAAGGGAAATCTTGCGCAGTGAGTTCTCACACCATTACTGGAGTGAAACTAGAAAGTGACAACAGAAATACACTGAGAATACAATAAATTGTTTTGGTCTCTTTTTTCCTATTATCTCTTTATTTTGTACTTTATTTATATATTAACATTTCCATATAAGGAAACCATGAGATGTTCAAGCTTGTGTGTTTGATTTACTTCGCTTAACATTATGGACTCGAGGTGCATTGATTTTCCTATAAATAACTCAAGATTATCTTGATTATCTTGGATGCATTTAGTTTGTTTCAAGTGGGGTAAATATACTTGATTTGCAGTCATGTCCACGTATATCTACATGACTTGTTGCTGTCTTTCATAGGAATGACTTCTAGGAATATTCTGAGGATCTGTAGGTATTGTGAGACAAGACATCCACGACCAGACATCATAAAGAGAACAGAAAGTATGTATGATGATTAACTTTTCTATTGCTGACAAAGTCTAAAGTCTTAGCTATGTCTAGGACTTTAGTAAAAAATGCTTCTGGGTGTACTTGTGTAGTTCATGGGGGTGTGACCTCCTCCACATCTGGAGCCTTGGCTCTTTCCTCTCTGGTCTCTTCCAGCAGTTTCTGCTTGCTGGTCTTGTAGTTTGTAGTTTACCTCTGCCGTACCTCCCAGCATAATGTTCCTGGTTTGGACCCAGCCAACCATTACTCATTGCTGAGACAAAATACTCTACACCAGAATTATCTTTTTTTGTTTTTGTTTCTTTTGTCTTTTTAAGACAGGGCCTCCCTATGCAGTTCAGGGTGCCTTTCACTTTTCTTTTTTTTTGGTACTGGGAATCAAACTCACAACCTCAGGCTTGCCAGGCAAGCACTTATGCTACTGAGCTATATTCCTGGCCCACTTTGATCTCACTATGTAACCCAAGCTGGCCTTGAACTTGCAACGATCCTCCTGCCTCAACCTCCCAAGTTCTGGGATTACAGGTGTGGGCCATCACACTTAGCTTCAACACCGGATTTAAAAGGGGAAAGGTTTACTTTACTCAGTTTTTTTTGTTTGTTTTTTGTTTTTTGTTTTTCTCCAGTACTGGGAACCGAACTCACAACCTTGCACATGCCAGGCAGGCGCTTTGCCGCTGAGCTAAATCCCCAGCCCCTACTTCACTCAGTTTTGTAGAGGTTTTGATCCATAATTGGTTGGCTCGAAGGCAGGGTGGAATTGCAGAGGAGAAACAGTTCATGGTGGGCAGAAAGAAGTAAAGCAACAAGGGTCAACCACAGCTCTTTCTAACCCTTATATCTCAACCAGGCTACTTAGGGCGGTAGCATTCACATGCTTAATCCTAGTGCCTTTCATCCTCGCATTGCACTATGAATTGAACTCAGAGTCACACATTCTAGATCCAGCCACCTCTAAAAGAGCCCTACCTATGACTGCAAGTGGCTTTGAGAGGCCATCCAGATGCAACCATAACACATGGAATGAAACTTCTAAATCCATTTACCAAAATAAACTTCTCCTTCTTCAAATTGTGGCTGTTAGATATTTTGTCTCAGCAATAGAAAAGCTGATATACTGTATGTCATCCTCAGCACTGGAAATAGGCCTTGGACAAGAAATACAGATTAAGTGCCCAAACCACAAACTAGTCTCTGGGAAAAGCTTCCAGTCATTCATTGCATAAACCTTTAACTGGAGAATGCATTTTTCTTGTGTAGTCAAAATGGAAGTTCTTTTCTACCAGAACATAATTTCTAAGGTAAAGTATGTAATTATATGTGATTTAAAAAATATGTAATTATAAAATAAATACATTTTATGGGAATCAAAGTAGAACTTATAAGCATTTTTAATTTTGTACAGAACAAACATAGCAGCACCCAAAACAGTGAACACGTCTGTGTGTAACACATTTTATGTACCTGGTCTGCCAGTAATAAAAACATATTTTGATTAACCATGGTAAAGAAAGGCTGAATTATTTCTATACTCTTTCTCTATAAAATGATAAGTAAAATTATTTGTTATAGAGACAAAAAGAGTAGAGCCAAAAGGTGTAGGGGAAAAAGTAGTTAAATAACAAAACACGTTTCTTTGCTTTTTTCCCTAATTATGTGATCTATGTGATGTTTATGAAGCCTTTATCTTTATAACTTTTAATTCATAATTATTCATTTTTATAATTGCATTTATAGTTACAGTTTGCTCTGTTTTTGTAAACAGAGCTCCCTGGAGTTTTATGATTCTTTGGTACCCAAAATCCAAATCTTTCTCTGGAGGTTATTATATATTCCTTGCATTTATTTGTAAACTTCCTATTGTTTCAACAGGTGGACAATATAAAATAAGCATGTGGTTCTATATGGCTTCTTCCTGATGGCAGCTTCTGCTCGCTCAGTCTTAAAATGGTAGCAATTATTATCCTTTTACAAACTTTAAATTCTAATTGGTCCTTTTACAGCCAGAAGTCCTGTCCTTTTGGGAGTCTCATTCTCTCCTCTTAAGGGTAGTTCTATCTGCCTTCCTGCAAGGGTCTTCAGCTACTGTCTTTGATTTGCAAACTAACAAGATACCCAGGACCATTTGTACAAGGTATGCATGACCTATACTTTACTAAGCTGGTGTTGAAAAGTGGTTTTCCCTCAATAACTCAAGTCATTTAAAGTACACTGTGATAATGCTTTGCTTTGACAGTGACTTTCTCTGACTCAATTCATTCCACCATCTTTGTCTTTATCTTCCCTCTCATATTTTTCCGTTCTGCCCTTCCCCCAACAGCACTTCCAGAGTAACTGACTCTACAACTCAGCTTCCTGCACCTCCAGGACAAAATTTTGTTACAGACCTCCCATGATTAATATGTTCTGCTAAACATCATGCCCTCCACTTTGGGCTTCACCCACCCTGCCTCCTGTGGGTATAAATTGTGCCATCCTCTTCATTTTTCAGACAATCCTAAGTGGTACACAGTGTTTCCCTAGACATGATCTCATCTTATCCTCACAATAGCTCTATGACTTTGACAATACAGGTAGTGTAAGAATTAGCATTAGTCAGAGGATAGAAAACAACAGGGAATTGTGTGAGGATTTAAATAGGTTTAGAATTGTTCACTGTTGAAAGAGTAAAAGGAGAACTCTAAGATTTCAAAAAGTAGCTGCATCATACAGCAACTAAGTCTTGGGGTCACAGGGACAAAGGAAATAGATTGGAGTTTTTAAAATTCAGGAGCTTAGAGGAGGGGCCCAGAGAGCTAAAACCTGACTTTAGGTGAGGAGGCAGTGTGGCAGGGCTGGCACTGGAGAACACACAAGAAGAGTCTTGTGGAACTGGGATCCTGGGGGCTGGGACCCAGACCTCAAAGGTGGGAAGCTTCAAACAGTACCTGCTTCTGTAGCAGGGAAAGGTGGCATAAAGCTGGTTCTGCAAGTTTTTGAAAATTAAAATCAAAGTCTAAGACTGCTGCCAGGGTAAAGAACCCCTGCTCATGGAAGGCATAGGAACCGTCACCAGGGAGGAAAAAGCCAGCCCCTTCTTCCCGCGAGACTTGAGGGTTCCCTCTACTGTTTGCTGCTGGTAGAAAGTAACAGGTAGACAGGAAAGCAGAAAGGAGAGGTGCAGATCCTAGCCCATGATCACAAAGCAAAGTGTACGGTTTAGATCCAGAATGTTCTTCTAAAGTCGCATGTGTTTGGAAGGTGACTTCATCATGGAAGCTCTGTACCTATCAGAGGGTTCATCCACTGAAGCATTCAGTATCTAGACGAATTGTTGGGAGGCAGGTCCTGCTTGGCAGCGACTCACCAGGGACATGACATAGAAGCATGTATTCTCATCCCCATCTCTTCTCTTCTCTTTCTATTTCTTGGTTACTAGGGGTTGAGGACCTTCCCTCTGGTATACCCTTCTGCCGTGCTGTGTCTGCCTTGGAGTCTGCCAGACATAGACTGACACGATGAGCCAGAAATGGCTTTGGGTATTGTGTCCAGTGACAGGGAAGTAACCGATACAGATTTTGGTACCACAGAAGTAGCTGTTGATGTGACTATACCTGACCATATGGTTTAGAAGCCTTTGGAAGTGGTTTGATGGAGGAGTTTGGAAAGGTTTGAAGAAGTAGGCTGGAGAAGCACCGGGTTATGTAAGCAGAGCTATTAGCGGGAGATTCTGATCAGAGCTCAGAATACCGATACAAATGTGAACAATAAAAGCCTGGGAAATTGATATTAAAGATGGTAGAGTAACTGATCTGGTGGAGCAAATTTCAAAACAGCGCAATATTCAGGCTGTTGCTTGAGTACTTCTAGCGGCTTTTAGCCAGATCTATAGCAAATATCAGGGGAAAAAAAATGAAAAAAATATAGTTTCATCAAAAAGAAGTACCTGCATGGTTGAGGTCATGGGTACCATGGTTGCTGAAAAGATTAGTGTTAAACATAAACCACATACTTTGCACTAGAACAATATGAAAGATGGCTTTAAAGCATCTTGACAATCAACAAGACTGTACCCATGACAGACTCAAATGTGCAAAAATGTAAAACCATTTTTTGAAAAGAGACTCCTAGGAAGCCCAACTCATCCAGAGCTGTCTAGAAGAATGTTTCCCAAAATTCACCCCTATAGGCACTTAGAGACCACTGCAGCCATGCTCCAAGAAGGGCTATCAGTATCCTGCTTGGCCCGAGTAGATAGAAGAAGCAAAACAAGAGGGATCAAGGATGCAGCATCAGTCTAAGGTCAAAGCCTGGAAGCTCACTGGAGAGTCATTGCACTAGAAGGCTGAAGCAACTGGAGACCAATGTCCAAAGGTGATGAAGAGTGGAGCTCCTCAGAAGGAAGCATCCTTTCTTCTCTCCTTTGTATTCTATGTAGAGTACAAGCCTATTTGAAGTTGTCACCCACATCTGTGCTGAGTTTTCCCCACTCAACACTTATCAGTGTGTTTCTGCCACATCCATATGCCAGTCAACCACAGAGCCACCTGTAACTGTGCTTTACGAACCTGCTAGTCATTACTTAATCCACTTGCATCAATATGTCATGATTAACAGTCACAATACAGTTTTGTGTATTCTTTCTTCTCTTTTTTAAGATAAACAGCTTAGTCCACCTGGTTCTCAGAGTAGAAGAGATGTAGAACCACATGTCAGGAAACTTGTAATGGACATGTGTACAAGGAAGAAAGCATCCTTTGTGATCATGAGCCAAGATTTTTCTATTTGTTACAGTGCAATGTGGGATAATCTGAATGATAAGTACTCTTTTTCCAGTTATGTGTCTCACCATTTAGGGCTAATTTTCTTATGTTCTTTTTTATCCTTAACAGAGCAAAACAGAGATAAAAGGAAGATGATCCTTTGGATTTGCTGATGTTGGTGGCTGTTATTCTTTTGAAAGAATCTTACTCAGATGATCAGTGATGCTTTTAAATAAAAAGAGGAAAGTTTCAAGTTATGCTATTGATTATTCTCTATCAGTAGCTACTAGTGAAAGAAAAAACTCAATTTCATTCAAAAGTCATTCTTAAAGAAATATACTACCTACTTTCTCATCACCAAAGTATATAGAACCTTGTTGTATCAAAGGAGAGAATAGAACAATCCTGTAGGAAAGAAAGGGCAGAGGAGGAAATACTCCATCCCTCTCCTATATGCCGATCTTTTTAGCCTCTCTTTGCTTCCAATTTATGGGCAGCCAACAGCCCTTGTAGTCTGTCTGCTCAGTCTCTGAACATCGTTTCTCTAAACATACATACCAGACACTCTGTCTTCTGTCCTTGCATTCTGACTACCAACATATCAGTACTTCTACTAAATAAAATAGTGGGTAGGAAAAAGGATATTAAGGATATGAAAACATCTTAAGTAAGACTTTATTAGATACCAAAAGATAATGATGAATTCCTTAAAACTTAGTGAAATACCATAGAAAAAATTAGTATGATCTTATATGCCATTGTTAGTATTTTGAAGAAATTACTTAATGTTATCTCACTGTACTTCTCTTAATTACATAATACATCTTAAGCATTAAGGTCCTGCCCCATTCCTTTTGGCATCTCTAATACCTAAGACAGTAGGTAGGCCTTGGACTAACATAAAACAAAACAAAAACGTTTGGATCCCTAAGGAAATTGATCTTTTATTGAAAATTGATAAAATTTAAAGTTGTTCCCTCTCTCTCTCTGTCTCCCCACATACACAGAGAGACACACTTGCAGTGCTTTGTCAGAGATATCTAAAAAGTTAGCATATATATGGTCATATATATTTTATGGCAATATGCATGTAGAAATATTTGTGTAATTTTAAGTATCTTCATATTTTATGTCCTTTTCCTAAGTTTCAGGGAAAGTCAGCTGTGAGAATGAATTCATGGCCTTAATAGACACCTCAGTTTCTGGATCCTTTGATTTTCCTATCATTTAGTACTGAAAGCCAATATATTCCTAAACTCATAAACTTACCTTATTTACTGACTTTCTGTAAGATGTGGCTGGTAAGGAGTGTGGAGGGAAAAATAGTGTGTCTAGAATGTTATTATTAATATATACAGGAGCTGTCATCTAAGAATGACTAGAATGTTGTTAATATGACTTTAGCAGAATACATACAGCCTCTAAATGGTAACATAAACTATATCCAGTGTTCATATTTGTATTGCTTGATGCTATTACTGAAGACACTATAAATTTTACAATCCAAGTAAGTTAGTTACAACTTTCAATCAAGATTGAGCTCTCTCACACTGCTCCTCCTACAACAAAACTAATTAGAACATTGTACCAGTGACAGCCAGAATCCTTAGGATGGTATGTAATCTGCTGGTATTTAGCACTATTTTGCCCCATTAGCTTTTCCTTACTCAAAAAGAAAATCCTGTATTTGTTATTCTTTGACACATTTACAGATGAAACGTGAAGAGCATAGTATATATGAAGGCACATCTTTCCTGTAATTTCAGCTTCACAGATCTTTATTGAATAATGAGTTTAAGAGAGAGTGAAAACCAAGGAAGGAGACAGAGAATTCAAATATCATCTACTAACTATAATTTTTATTCCTTGAAATAAACTTGTATTTATTCAATAAACTTTGAATAAACACTTAGAGAAGAGGGATACATATAAATATTCTTCAGTATCAGTGTATTACCACAGTAATTATAGCTTAGTTTGAGTGTCTTTCACCTAACAGTTTGGGAAGAGATAAGCTTTTAAAAAGTATCTTCAGGGTCTGGGGATTTACCTCAGTGGCACAGCGTCATGAGTTCGATTCCTGGTACCAGAAAAAAAAAAAAAAAAAGTATCTTCAATATGAGTAAATCCTTAGTATCATCATTCTGAGTCAAGAGTTTCATTTCCTTTTCCTTCTTCAGTCTGTCTTAATGAAAATATGCAACTATATCTTTTCCTTTGGTGAAATTTAATTTAAAAGTCCTTTACACAGAGGGTCATTCAGTGAGGGAATTATGTAGTAGATACCTATTGTTCCAAAGGAAAATGGTTTTTAAGGTAGGAATTTTTAAATTTGACGATATGAAGTGGCTTGGATAAAGACGATAGATGAGGGGGGAACAGGTTACTCATATTTTGGCTTTTATTTAATTTAAAAATATCTGGAAGAAAAAAGAGACACAGAACTGTCCCTTTTCTAGTTTTAATTACTTAAAAAAGAACTACAGGTCTTTAACGAATTCTGAAAATAAGGTTTTCCTAATCTCTTCTTTGCTAGCAAATATGTCTATCACCAACAAGAACAGTTATTATACTGGTCAATTTGCCCAAATATGTATATTCCATCTTCTCAAACTGCTGCTTTATTCTTTGATTATGAGGAATATAATCATTTATTAGCCTTCATTGGTAAATGTTAGTCAACACCCTGGAAAACTGTAAAACATGTGGACTTTGGAATGCTGACTTTTTACCTAACTGTGAATACCCACTTACCAGAAAGCACACAACATTTTCTGACTCACTTTTGAAGTAAGAACAGTAATACTGCTTCCTGGTATGTGACTATCTTGATTACTTTTCTCTCATTGCTGAGACAAAATACCTGACCCCCAAAATTAAGTAAAGTTCTATTTAGCTCACAGTCTGTGGAGGTTTCAGCTCATACTCGGCTGGCTCCAAGGCAGGGAGGCACATGGCAGAGGGCAACCACTGACAGCAGCAAAAGACAGCAAAAGCAACAAGAGCAAAAGGGAAAAGTCGGGGTAAGCAGCCTCTTTCTCTCCCTTACATATGCAAACTATCTGCCCCAGGGTGGGTTTAGCACTCACATTTCTGAATCAGTCATAGACTTTAAAAGCCTACCCCATGACTGCGTGTGTCTTTGGGGGGACATCCAGACAGAAACCATAATAGTGATAAAGTTTTAAAAATATTTGTCTTTTAGTGGGTATTTAAATATTAGTTCTCTTTGTTTTCCCTTCTATTTTATAAAAAATATAAGGGGCTTTTCCAGAACTCTAAAATTATTTTTTCCCATGTCTAAGTAATTCTATTCTCTATCTTATCTTTTCATGCTTACTTTTCATTTCATGAAATTATATTCATCTGTTTATTCTCTGATATGAAATACCTTATCTTATTAAATGTTTGGGAATGTTTTACTTTTTTAAAAAAGATGTAAAAAGTAATTTAAAAATTAATAATGTAAATATATCTTAATGAATTTTTGGTTGTTATTATGTATATTTAAGTACACCATGGTTGAAATATATCACTTAACACATAAAAGTTATATGTAATAAGAATCTGATCATTAATATCTATAGATAATTCAGCATTGGCAGTTTTTATTAAATCTCCTCAGGCAATTTTAGCTATTTTATATCTATTCTGTTTTTATTGAAAATATAGGAAAAATGTACAAAAAAGAAGAAAGAAGGAAGGAAGAAAATCTTAAAAGGGCAGAATGACAAACATTTAGCTGCACCGGTTAACACACTTTGCAAGATATTTAATTGTTGCAAAGTATTTATGCTCTTTAGTGAATAACTATTTCTTATGAAATTTTCAGAATTATAAATATCACTAAATATATAAACGTGATATAATTTATTTTAGGGGTTTCCTAAGAGCTGCATTTGCTTGATTACAACTGCATTAATTCACCTACAACTTTCTTCCTCTTTAAGACTTTACCATCTACTTAAGGAAATTGCCAAAATTCATCCTTTTTGAAGCTGTAATGCATTTCTACTTGTGCCTTTCTTGTTTGTTGCATACATGTTTCCTTTAGAATCTCCTGGGAATCAAAATCTCCAACCCATTAGCCAATGGGGAGGGAAAATAATCATGCATGGTATGTATGTTATTTTCCAACCTAAAACAGATCCATCCTAAAATTTTCACTTTTTAAGTCAGATTTGCTGTCTGTGGACAAAATATCCCCCTTTTAAGCAATAGTAATTTTCTTTCAATTACTGTAGTGCCTTAACATTAATCAACTGAGTTGCCTATTTTTACATGGACATTGAAATCATAGATTCTTTTTTTAAAGGGTGAATTTCTCACAATATTATATAGTAATAATTGTGGAAGTGACCATAAATTGATTGCATTCAACACATGGAATCATAGAAAGGAAGGATCCAATCACTCACATTTATCAAACACTAGGCATTAGGGCCCTATACATAATTAGTCCTTTCATCAACCATACCACATAGATATATTCTCTTGACTTTTTCATGAAAAAAATGTTTACAGAAATTAAATTACTTGTCAGGATGATAAGATAATATGCCTTTGCCATCCTTCAATGTGCTGATTAACAGAATTGATTAGTCTGAAATAATTTGGATGTGGTCATACAACTAGTGAGAAGTAGAACCAGCGCACATATGTCTGTACCATTTGCTTTCTGATTTAAGGTGTACAATTTATTATCTCTGATCTCTTTACTCATGTGCAGAATTTATGGGTAAAAGCTGCCCTAACTATAAATAAGTATTAAGGAAATGCTTCACACTTTAACATATATGTGAAAACACTTCATAAAATACAGACTATACAAAGTGGCGGGTCACCATATTTAATCAGTAGAATAAAATAGTCCTTGTTTTGCATGGCAGTCAAAATCTGTCACAGTGAGCTAGTAGGCTGCAAACACGGAAACAATCTCAAAACTGTGCAAATGCTATAGAATGTTGTCAAAAGTTTAAAACCCTGTGAGGTGAAAATGTGTAGGAAAATGAAAAAACTAATAAGCTAATAAAATCAACCTCTCTTTAGTATGCTATTGTTTACTACAAACATTGAGAATGAAAAATGTTTTGCTCCAAAAACTCATAGCAAGCAGCATGAACAAGGTTTACCTTCTTCTTATAAGATTAATTACAGTATAAAGTGAGATTTTTGTTTCTATCCTGGAAAATTATTGTGCTCTTTTGTAAAGGGTGCATCAGCTTCCAACACTGTATTCTTTGCATCTTTAGCATCATGAAATAGCTCCAAAAGTTTGTTGAATGTAAGTTTTCCCTGGGACAGCATCCTCTCACAACCACTGTCTGCATTTGTGTCAGTGAAGTTTGCTTTGGGGCCTCTGGTTTTATAGCTACAGTTTCTTGACCAGTAGCATTGTTCATGTCCTGATGGCTACCTCTTCTACTGTCATGCCATTTTCAGTCACCTATGTGAATAAAATAAAATAAATATAATATAATATAATATAATTCACTTGAGTGAATAGTCCATATTCAGTGTTTATCATTTTTTGTTTCTTTGATACTCTTTCATCTTTTCAGGTTAATCCCCTATTTGATTATCCATTCTTGTAAAAGATCATATGGGTTTATAACTAAGCAATAAGTAAGCAACATGAACACATTGGTGTCCGAGGATTAACTAACAGACGTTAGTGGCCAATCACTGACAGACTTTTAAAGAAGTGATGCAATTTGTCACTAATTATGATGAACATGGGTCACCTTTATGGAATCATTTGCAGATGGACTAGGCAGCAGCAAAGAACGTTATGCAATTAATCACGGTTTAAATACCATGGTAACTAAAATCAGGGCTGTTCCCTTTGGAGAATTAAATCATTTAAACAAACCGTGGTACTGAATGGGTATTTGTCAAACTGAAGAAACTGGGAACTGCCTGAATATTCAAAATACACATGATTTGAAAATCTATCATTTGTGTTTGTGAGCTTCAAAGAATCTGTGCTCACACAATAAATGCATATTTGAGAACTCAGCTATTGATAAAAATGATGATTTTTTCAATAAATTAAGAGAAGTATTTATAACACATGACTTTAACAGTAACTGTTCAGTCAAGGGATGTTATTTCTGGCAGCTCTGAGGCCTCCTCAGAAGTCCCTGAAACTCTGAAATCACTTTATAAGACAGCAATTAATCAGCAAAAAGTTATTTTCTATTTAATACTTCCACAATGGCCTCTACTCCTATGGATTTGAAACCTTTGCCTTAGTAGTCACTAAAAACCATTCACTGAGCCTTTTATGACGTGACATATCTGTGTTCAACACTATACATCCATATTTTGAATCTCAACAATAATGGTGCAGGGCAGGTATTAACCACTCTCTGTAATAACAGATAAGAAAATAAAGGCCGCAAATCATTAAGTAACTGGTTAAAGTTGCATATTCATGTTCCTGGCTTGCAAATCTGAGCTGTCTTCTTTGAGCGGGATACCCTTCTTCCAAGGTTGGAAAAGCCTTCTGAAGAATATATGAAGATAGAGTAATAGATCTCATCAAAAGGATGATATTAAAACCACTTTTCCTTCCTGAATTGAGAAGCATGTTTAATATCTACCCTGTATGATATGAAAGTGTGAGATGCAATGTGTTTTTCCAGATACTCTCTACTGACAGTTAAGCACAGTAATTGTGCAAATGTGACTCTATTTCTCTTCTTTTCCTATCTCGATTCTATAGAATATAAGAAAAGATTTTAGAGCTTTTATAGCATGAACCCTCTGCAGAATGAACTCATTTGGTACAGTATTTGCATAAATACAGAGGCTTTCCTTTATAGTAACTTATTTGTTTTCTTGTGTGTTTGTTTTTAAGAACATTGTTCATCTTCCTATAAGTGATAACCTATTTCTTAAAAAATCTAAATGTATGTGTGTTTGTTAAGATGTTTTCTGTTTTTATCTTTAAAATAAAAAAATTACAAGTTAGAACTATAATATATCTCAAAATGTAATATATAGAAGAGCAAAGATTATAACTCATTGTAATTCTG
Organism: Chinchilla lanigera; assembly: GCF_000276665.1. Taxonomy (NCBI): domain Eukaryota; kingdom Metazoa; phylum Chordata; class Mammalia; order Rodentia; family Chinchillidae; genus Chinchilla; species Chinchilla lanigera. The sequence goes on along the minus strand of NW_004955472.1, from coordinate 8,904,735 downwards.
TCATATGACATTGTCTTCCAATTATTATCGCAACAATAGGTTGTTTGGCATGCTGACTGCCTTTAGGTTCTTCTGCTATGGAAATAATGATGCAAGGTAGGCATTAATTATTATTGTGAAATATAAAAATTACTTTCAATTTTGAAATACAACAGATAGCCTTTTTAATTCCCATATTACATGTGCAAGTAAGGAACTGCATTTGAATTTTTCACTAAATATCTCAAAAGCCATTTAGAAGGAGTAGGATTTTATGTTTGTAAGTCTTGAAGAGTGTGGGTAAGTAATAATAAGTTTCTCATTGCTTTTTGAAACAGTTATAGCTACAAAGCAGAGAAACTGCTTAATATTTGATGAAGACTGTTTTGATGCAAAATAAGACAAATATACATCATTATTTTCTTATAATTATCATATAGCTTATTATCTAACAACGTACACTTCTTTAACTTCGAGTACCCCACCTATAAACTTATGTATACACATTCCAACCGACAGCTTCTGTCTCTATTTGACAGGGTGTCATTCTGTTGTCTACAGTTAACCAACGAGCCAGTACCATGGTCTTCTCATTTCCTATTGGCTCAAGGTGCATTAATTTTCCTTCCATTTTTATATATCTTTTCTGTATCTCTCCGTGTTCTTGGTCATCATGACGTGCATTAGCTCAAGTATTCATCATATAAAACTTTCATTACCTTGTGAGATTTTTAACTTTTATCTCTTTATCTCCTCAGCCAAAACTCTGGAGTGATTATAACTATTACACAGTACTAAATTTTTTTATATTAGTGATGTAGTATAGACCTAGTGCAGTCAGATTGAATTTGTTCTAAAAGCAGGTTGGGCATCTACTGTCCCACTGAAATTGCTACAGAGATCTTGTCAGGGATCTTCACAAAAGTGCATACTCTGTACTTCAAACCCTATCTTTCTGGTCATTTCTCTGGCATTAGATGCTGGCAATGACCTTTCTCTTAAAAATCAAAATTTCTCTTTCCATTCTCTCAATGGTGAATTTCCTGGTTGTCTCCTTTTTAAATTTCTGGTCAACTTGCTAATGTTTTGCTGCCCCTGGCTTTCTCCTATTCTCAGTTTATATAAACTTCTAAATGATTTTAGCCTTGATATTACTTTGTCTACCACAGAACCTCACTCCTAAATGCTGTATTTATGACATACCTCCTGTAATGGATTCTGGATTTCTGTTTTAATTTCCTTCACACAAAGATGTTTCTTCTCTGGTTTCTCATGTCTTACTTAATGCATTATCCCATAGGTCAGTGATGCTAGTACATTTTCCTTAGTTCTTTTTTAAATCTCTCGGTTCAGTTGTCAACGTGTAATGTTTTTACCATGTAGGAGCCTGTCAAATAAGCCCCTTCCCCTTAACCCCACTTCTATTGCCCAAGCAAGGTCCTTATTATGACAACTGCAATGGCATTGCCGTGTATCCTCTTCCTTCCCTAACCTATCTTCACACTACAACAGAAGTGATTTTAAACACACAAACATTATACTGTGCTTACAGGTCCATCATTGTTTCCACATTTTTGTTGTGACCTTTCCATCAGTTTGGAAGAGGTTGTTTGGCATGCTGACTGCCTTTAGGTTCTTCTGCTATGGAAATAATGATGCAAGGTAGGCATTAATTATTATCGCAAATTTAAGATAAGGAAACAAAGACCCAGAGTCGCTGGATAGCTTCCCCAAATCACACAATAAATCAGAATTTCCTCCTCTGTGCTCTAGGAGGATGCCTGTGACTTCTGCAGCCACACAAAGCTGCTGGCAAGTCTGCACCATGTGCTCGGACTTCTGTGATTTGAGCAAAGCCTTCTTCCTGCTGGGCTGGTCACCTCACAGATCCTCACCCATCCACTTCTCTGCGTTCAGGATGCTTCTGCAGGTCACTCTTTGTAAAACATCCTTGAACATCACAATGACGAAGCAGGTGCACCTTTCTTGTGCTGTTCCTTCTTATTTCAGTACAATTCAATTCCTCATGACTTTAGCATTTATCCCATTTTTGCTGTGATATTTTGTTTCTTTTCTCTGATGCTAAACTTTGACTCCCTAAATATTGTATGTGCCTACACTGTTATCTCCAGCATTAGACACAGTGTCTAGAATTTCTTAGGGCTTAAACTCTGGATTTATCTAGCCATTAATTTTAGTATCACTGAAAGCCAGAGGAAACCATTGATTTTTCTTTTTTGGGAAATGAGAATTTGGGCCTCCATAATCACTCAGGTAGATTCTGTGACACTGTGTTTACAATTTCTGTGTACTTGTGTAAAGCGCTGTACATATTTTTGGAATGTGAAACTATTCCAGGCCCTGAAATATATTGCATTGGGCTGAGATTTTATTTCTTCAGGATATAAAGGTATTGATTAATTTTACTGTGATCTATGTTTTCAGTAGGAAATGCAGGCCAAGGTGTAATACATACAAAGAGAACCTTATCTTATTGTTGTACATATTAAGTTGTCAGTTGGAAAATCACCTAGTGAGTCTAGCCAATTAAGTGAGTCTTTAAGCCATGTTAGTGGAGAAAGAATAAAGTAGAGCATTTGGAGTTAGTAATTTCAATGAGTTAACTCATTAGCCATGAATTCATTTGTTTGGTCAGTTTAATCAAAGTCATCTATGTCCACAGACCTCATGGAGTTATATATATAT
>NW_004955472.1:8892815-8901950 GCF_000276665.1 Chinchilla lanigera | reverse complement strand
ATATAGTCATTGACAACCTTGAAAGACACAAAAACTATTTAATTTTGAAGAAAGAATTTACAGAGATAAATAATCATATAGATTTCCATTTAGGCTTTCTCAATTAAATACTTGGGATCAGAAAGAGAGATTAAAAACTTTAGGTACATTAATAACTCAAATTATTTATTTTGACTTAAGTTCCTTTATTATTGTTGTATGTAGTACGTTCAAATATAAAGAAGCTTCTCAAAATTAAATTTGATCAGCCATCTGTTTGCAGGTTTTTCCCAATCTGGGTAGCAGATTCTTAATCCTAATGGAAAAGTGAGGTCCAATATTTCCAGGTATGAATATGTAAAATAGGATATTAATTTAAAGCATAGGAAGATTGAATCCATAATATATAATGGGAGAAATATAATGTATACTTTCTGATTTATGAAGGCATTTACTAAACCCAAAGGGGATTTAGGAAGACTGACAAAGCTGCATGAATAGTGCACAGGGAAAGGCACCTATAATGGAGAAAATGGGACTAAGAGTAAACGATGGTAAAAAAGCAGGAAAGAAGAAAAATGTAGCACATCCTAACCCTAGGCACTGAGGCCCTATGTCCTTGCTCGAGGAAAGCAAAACATAGTTCTAAATTCTTTTAAGAGAGCCAGAAAAAATAAAGTTAGTAACACAAGTTACAGCAGCCCTAGTATAGGCAAAAGTTTACAAGGAAAGATAATTCCTTCAGTAAGCAGTGAAATAAATTTTTTCTTTAAGGTTTTCTAGAGAGGGTAATACATTTTATAATCAACAACATACTTGAGCAAATGCACTGCTGCATATTATGGAGCTGGTTTTAATATGTTATCCAATATAGTTTGATAGCCTTATTCCATAGTTAAAATCAGTACAATCACTTCAGTAGAAGTGTCAGTTTAATGTGCTCTCTCTGTGATAGCTTTCTGTGTCTCACTTCACAAAATGATAGATTTTAAAATAAAGACCATAAAGTAAAATTCACTCACATCTCAGGCAAATTAGGGAAATTAGGGTAAAATAGGAAGGAATATAATATCTGCGCAACCTTGTCCACACCAAGAAGATTTAAACACAATTTTAAAAATAATAAACTATGAAGACACAACAAAGCAGATGTAGAAATGAAAACTAGATTTGGTAAGCAGTTTTTGAAATCCTGTTTTTGAAAACTAAGATGCATTAGTTTGCCATATATACTCCAAAATTTTGCTTAAGCATTGCTTATATAAGCCAATTTTTGAGAGTTACCAAGAATTAAAAACATCAAGATTTATTCCTTGACAAGTACCTAAAGTCTAGATGTTGGGTATTCTCAGTAAAAGAGAGCCTTATGAATTATCAAACAGATTGACAAGGCCAAAAGTGATGTTTACATGCAAAAATTGAGAAGGAAAAATTTTCTGAATCCGAACAGAGGGGGTTTCTGTTTCAACTGTTGAAAATTTCCTTGGAACTTAAATTTGAACCATTTAGGCATAATAAAAATATATCTTACGATGAAAAGAAAAAAATAATGTAGTCATGGTAGAAAATAATAAAAGCAATCCTTGGTGAATTAGAAGTTTGTTAACTTTACAAAATATAGAACATAGATGGAGTTGAAGCTGTAAAAAACTCAGTGAAAATTTACACTGTTATAATAATGAAAAGAAAAACTTACATGAAGGAGTCAATTCTACTAAAGTCCAAATCTCCCTCTTTCCCTCTCACCATGTGGCAGTGGACAAATTAGACAATTTTTCCACCTGTAAAGTTACTGTAAAATTAGGAGGTGCTCACTGGATTACTGTGGTGACTAAGTATAAGCACTCTCCAGCTCTTAATCAGTGTATCATTTATGCTGCTGACAATATTATCCTAAAAAAGTAAAGCAGACACTGATATAATTTCAAATATAAACCAGAAAATTCCTAGTCAAAGTTTTCTGGTTTTCTGACCACACAATATGTTGAGTAGACAAAAAATGTTATGGACTTAGGTGATTTTAGTTATCTATGCATGCATACTGGCTCACAAAAGAGAATTTTAAAAGAAGAGATTATTTCTTATGATTTTGAAGGATAAGAATTCAGGAAGAGAGCGTGAGTCGCTATTTAGGTCAGAGTGGTATCAGCTGGGGTCAGTCCTTAAGTCAAGCTTCCTCTAAGGGCTTCGCTGGATCGGAAGGTGGAAAGCATCACTCACGTGTGAAACATCTCATCGTGCTTTATCCAGTCTTCCTCTCTCTACATGGCATCTTCTCAGCACTATTTTAGCCCAAATTTTGTTCAAGGTATGGTGTAAAAGCTGCCAGGCTTGCCAAAGTTTAGGCCTGGATTTGTCATGGTACCCCTTTGCCTTATCCTCCTGGTCAAAACAAGTCACTAGGTCGTTTCAGATTTAAGCAGAAGAAATATCAACCAGGCTTTGTGAGGAAGTAAAGGCATGTACACTGCAGGAGGAAAGAGCCAACAGTGACTCTCTTTGGAAAATTTCAAGCACAAGTTAACAAGATGAATCGTGTTCACATATGTGTATGTGTGAATATGCGTATGTGTGAATATGCACATGTGTGTATATGTTTTCAGCAATTTCTATATTAGTAGAACTACTGAAGTTTTTTTCAAGAATCCCAAAACCAAAAGCAGAATGGAGATACTTCTGAAATACATATGAAACACTTGCAAGGTTTAACAACATACTGAATTACAAAAATTAATTATCAATTATGATATCATAAATGCTTTATTCACTGAACACAATTCTACACTGACAATAAAAATCCTTCCCCAAATAGGCAGCTAAAAATTAACATATTAGAATGGGAACAATTCTACCTCCCCTAACTCCTCTGTCATACCCTATGCAGTGGATTGGCTGAATATTTAAAAGAACTTGCAAGAAAAATAGAGTAAGGCACGAAACAAATTCATACACATGTGGATAATTTTTCATAGTAAAACATGATAAAAGGAAGAAAGGAAAAATGAAGGAATAAGGGAAAGGAGTAAGGAAAAGAAGGAAGAGGCAGGGGAGGAAAAATGAGAGGAAAGAAATTAGGAAGGAAGGGAAAAGAAACATAATTTTTTCAGCTTCTTACTAAGAAATTCAGATAAAAATTACTACAGAATTATTATAGAATTACATAGTATGTATTAATGATGAAGCTGTTAGACAAAGTTCCCAGTATGTCAGCATTTAGGTGTAGACCTTTATTTGAGGATATGAGTGCAGTAACCAAAGATTGTATTTCTATAGGTTTGCAGTGGAGCAGAAATTTTAAAAAATCCTGAGTTTTCTACAGGTAGTCTGGCTTTGAAACGCACTACCTTCTGCTTGTCCAGGGAGGGAAAGGGAAAGCTTGGGATACCTGGATGCTTTTATTCGCCTCTGATCCGTCACGCTCAGTCTCCTTTACACAGGATTAATATTTTTAATTGTAGTTGGTTTTAGTTTTTCTAACTACCCTTTTTCAAGATACATTTTTAGAAACGGTACCAAGATGCTAATACCTGGTTCTCTGTGTTTATATTTTCTGCAGTGGACATGTACTCCCTGGGGAATTAACATTCTCTTGCTCATTGTAGTGATAGAAGAAGTGTTTGAACAATTCTTCACCAAAGTAAGCCAGTTATTGCTTAGAAATACTATGCAGTTTCCCATATAACTGATTAAACTTCCTAGAAAACATCAGGTCATAGACATTACCCATTTTGGGCTCAATTTGTACACGTTTTATTTACTCCTAATAACCTGCAAGTTCCATGAGGGTGAGGAATCTCGGCACTTGTTTCTGCCTACTTGGAGGTATTTTTGTATTTTTATTCCTCTCTGAGGGTGTGTAGGGCCTGATGTAGGGTGAAAGAATGAATTAGACTGATTTCCCTTAGGAAGAGGCAACTTCATTCCTTTGTGTTCCTTTTGTACTACTGTGTCACCTATTCTTAAATTATTTTTCCAGTTCTCTTTAACTTAAGGAAATAAGTAATGACAGTGGCTATCTGCATTGTTTAAAACATTTAATTTAATCTTCCATTCTCCTATCTACCCTTTAACTCTTACACTGTATCATATAGAAAGCAATAAAATAAAATAAAATAGAAAGACCCCACTTGGCTATTAATTTACTGTACAACTAGAGAACAAAAATGAAGCTGCTGCTACCAAGATGTCATTTTAAACTAAAATAATGACATGTGTGCATTGGGTACACTTTAACCTCACAGGTCGATTGTAAAGAGCATGAATTTCCCTAAGAATCTTTGTTCAGAGAGCTTCAAGTTTTGTTAGTTACTCTATTTAAAATAAGTTATAAATTCTTTTTCATGATAGCCTGAACCTACTTCTGAAAAAAAATACAAAATAACTTAGTGAGAAAAATTAAAAGTAACTCTAAAGATAACCAGAACTCTCATGACATTTTTTTCATATATTGTACTTACATCAAAGCAAGGTGTCTGGTCAAGTGAGGCATCTAAGCCCAACAGAGACTGGAGGGCAGGGTGCTTTCCTCTCCAAGATGTTTCTTAGGTCCTTGGGACATTTCTCAGTTGTAAAACTGGCTTTGCAATGACATCAAAAGAGATAAAGAAACATTTATAATTACAAGTTTTCTAACATAAATGTTCTAAAAAAAGAAAAATCAGTAAGGCTGGAAGAAACTTTTCTCTCTTGAATTAGTCAAATTGGAAGAAACATAAAAACCACATTGACATCTACAACAACTCTCATAAGTCTTTACTGTAAGAAGTTGTTAGGATATGATTTTTAAAATTTTTTTCTTTTATCTTAGTTTTATCTTTATGATGGCAAAAATATACATACACGGTATACATTTTAGGAGCTGTTTAGAATCGTTAAGTACATTAAGTGTTGAGCAACGGGTTTCCAGAGTTCTTCCTCCCATAGAACTGAAACTCTAGGCCCTTGACACAGTGCCTCTTCCTTCACCTGCCCCGCCCGACGTTGTCTTTTATACTTAATCTGTTTTTATGGTTCCTTAATAAGAATGCAAACTCCACTAAGGCAAATGGTGCTGCCTGTCTTGTTCTTCCAGGCCTAAAACAGTGTTAGTATGTGAAAACTCACCAAATGCTTTATTGTTATTATTATAAAAAGAATAAAAAATGAAACAGAATGTCAAAACAAAATAATAGGAGAGCAAAAATAATTAATATGTTGCATGTTATTATCTTCAGAGTAATTACTCAGTGTTCCAAGACACAGGTATGAGGTGTGGTCCAAACAATGTTAGTACAAAAGTTTCTTTTCAATGAGATAAGAGAAATGAGCAGTATGCATACGTTAGCTATATATATATATATAATTTTTTTTTCTTTTCCTTTTTTTCCCTTCCCCTTTCCCCATCACAGGTTCTTTTTCATTTTGAGCAGTTTCTTCCCAATTCACAATATCTATGATACATTGTAGGTCCTATTTGCTCATTCAGCTTCTCACACTAGTGAAAATATATGATGTTTACACATGTGGGTCTGACTTATTTCACTTATGACTATGGTCTCCAGTTGCAACTATTTACCATAAAAGTCTCAAGCTTAGCATTCTTTATGACTGAGTAGTACTCCATTATATAAAGAATGTACCTCTTTTTTATGTATTCCTCAGTTGATGGGCATTTGGGTTGTTTCCAAGATTTAGCTATGACAAATTGCACTGCTATGAATATGGCTGCACATATATCGCTGTGTGTGGTGGATTTCTTGATGATAGCCATTCTTTCTGGAGTGAGGTGGAATCTCAGTGTTGTTTTAATTTGTGTCTTTTGGATGATCAATGATGGTGAATATTTTTTCATATATATTTATTTTCCATTTGTATTTCTCCATCTGAGAAATTTTTGTCATTTTCTTTTATTTTAAGGGGCCAAAAAAACCAATAAAAACAATACAAAAGTTCAAAACAAGATGATAGGAAATTAACAATGGTTATTGTATTGCTTATTTTTATTGTCAAAATAGTTGCTTAGATTACAAGGTACAGGCATATAAAGTTGATCAAACAATATAAGAACTAACAGTTCCTTTCAATGAACTAACAGAAAGTAGTAGCACAATTATCTTAGCTATCTTGAGGATATACACACATCTTTTTTTCCTCATACTTGCTCTTCTCTTTTCCCCCATCCCTGTTGTTCATTCTTTTGGGGGAAATTTCTTTCACTTTCATTATATCTATTGAACCTTTTGGATGTTATTTACTCTTTTCAGTATCTTACACTAGGGTGATAATACAATGTTTACAAATGCAATTCTGATTTATTTTACTTATGAATATGGTCTCTAGTTGCATCCATTTACCTATAAAAGCCTTGAGTTTATCTTTCTTCATAGCTGAATAGTACTCCATTGTATAAAAATACCACATCTTTTTTTCCATTCCTTGATTGATGGACATTTGTGTTGTTTCCAAGATTTAGCTATGACAAATTGTACTGTTATAAACGTGGGTGCACATATATCACTGTGGTATGATGTCTTCATTTCTTCTGGGAAAATACCCAGAAGGGTAATAACTAGGTTGGATAGGACCTCTAATCCTAGTTATTGAGGAATCTCCACACTGATTTTCACAGTGGTTATACCAGTCTATACTCCACCAACAGTGGAGAAAGGATCTTTTTCCCCAAAGCCCCATCAGCACTTGATATTGGTTCATTTCTTCATAATAGCCACTCTTTCTGGAGTGAGATGGAATCTGTGTTGTTTTAATTTGCATTTCTCAAATGATAAATACTATTTTACAAGTTTTCATATATTTATTTGCTATTTGTATCTCTTCACCTGAGACATGTATAATCATCTCAGATGCCCACTTTTCATTGAGTCATTGACTTTGAGGAGCCGATTTTTAAAAAATTCTTTATATATTCTAGATAGAAGTCCTTTATTTGAGGGACAGTTGGCTAAAATATTTTCCCAATACATGTTTTCTTTTCACTCTGTTGGTGATTTCTTTTGATGTGCAAAAACATTTTAATAAGATGAGATCACAGTTGTTGATTCTTTGAAGTATTTCCCATGCAGTTTGATTTTTCCTCATGAACTCTTTGCTTACTCCTCTGTCTTCAAGATTCCTACCTACTTTCTCTTCTAGTAGATTTAGTGTTTCTACTTTAATATGTAGATCTTTAACCCATTTTGACTTTAATTTAGTGCATGGTGATAGACATGGTTCTAGCTTTAATCTTTGACATGTAGAAAGACAGTTTTTCTGGCCCCATTTATTAAAGAGGCTATCTTTCTTCCAGTGAACATGTTTGGCTCCTTTGTTAAAGATAATGTGGCTGAGTGTATTGGTAGTTGTGTCTGAATCTTCTAATCTATTCCATTGATCCTCATGTCACTTTTTTTTTTCCAGTACAATGCTGATATTATTGCAGTAGTTTGTAGTATGACTTTAAGTCAGATATTGTGATGCTTCCTGACTTGCCTTTGTTGGTCAGGATTGCCTTTGCTATTCTAGGCTTTTTCTGGTTCCAAATGAATTTTAGGAATGCTTTTTTCTAGATCTGTGAGGTGTGCTAATTGTATTATGAACATTTTTGGAAGTATGGGCATTTTCACAATGTTGGTTCTTCCTATCAATGAGCAAGGAATATCTTTCTATTTTCTGAAATCCTCTTCAATCTCCTTGTTCAGAGTATTGTAATTTTTGATGTATAGATCTTTTAATTCCTCTGTTAGATTGGTTGCTGAGTATTTTATTTCTTTGGATGCTATTGTGAAGGGTGTGGTTTCACTAATTTCTCTCTCAAGGAGTTTGTTGTTTGTGTACAGGAATACTATTGATGTTTGAGTGTTGACTTTGTATTTAGCTATTCTATTGAATTGGTTATTAATTCTAGGAGTTTTGATGGAGTTTTTAGGGTCTTCCATGTAGAGTATCATGTCATCTACAAATAATGATAATTTAACTTCTTCATTTCCTATTATTATTCCTTTTATTTCCCTTTCTTGTCTAATTGCTCAAGCTAACATTTCCAGAACTACATGGAAAATGAGTGGTAATAGTGGACATCCTTGTTCTGTTCCTGATTTTAGAGTGAAAGCTTTCAATTTTTCTCCATTTAGTATGATGTTGGCTATTAGTTTGTCATAGATGGCTTTCATCAGATTGAGGTAAATACTATCTATTCCAATTTTCTGTAGGGTTTACATCATGCATGAATGTTAAACTTTGTCAAAAGCTTTTCCTGCATCTGTTGAGATGGTCATGTGATTTCTGTCTTTGGCTCTTTGATGTGGTAAATGATATTTGTTGATTCTGTATATTGAACCATCCCTGCATCCCTGGGATGAATCCCACTTGGTCATGGTGTACATAATCTTGATGATTTGCTGCATTCTGTTTGCTAGTATTTTATTGAGGGTTTTTAAAATCTATATTCATTAAGGAGATTGGCTTGTAGTTCTCTTTTTTGGTTGGGTCTTTCTCAGGTTTTGGTATCAGGGTAATACTTGCCTCCAGGAATGAGTTAGAAAGAACTGCTTCCCTTTCAGTTTCTTTTCTTTTTTTTTTTTTTTTCATTACTGGGAATTGAACTCACGACCTCGCACTTGCCAGGCAGGCACTGTGCAGCTGAGCTAAATCCTCAGCCCCTTCCCTTTCAATTTTATTGAACAGTTTGAGAAGTATCAGATTTAATATTCTCTAAATTTCTTGTAGAATTCAGTAGTGAATCCATCAGGACCTGGAATTTTCTTTTTGGTATGAATTTTCCTCTGAGGACTGCCTTCACTGTATCCCACAGGTTCTGTAAATTGTACTTCATTTCTGTTTGATTGTAAATATTGTTTAATTTCTTCTTTAATTTCATCTGTGACAGATTTGTTGTTCAAGGGGGTGTTATTTAATTTCCATGTATTTATGGAGATCTTGTGATTTCTTTTGTCATTAATTTTCATTTTCATTGTGCTATGGTCCAATAGTATGCATGGGATAATTTCTATTCCTTTGCATTTACTTAAGCATGTTCTATGTGCTACTATATAGTCTGTCTTAGAAAACATCCTACGTGCAGCTGAGAAGAATGTGTATGCCAATGCTTTTGAGTTGAACAGTCTGTAAAAGTACACTGAGTCTACTTGTTCACAAGTTTGGTTTAGTTCTGTTATTTTTTTT
>NW_004955472.1:8865519-8891810 GCF_000276665.1 Chinchilla lanigera | reverse complement strand
TTTCCTTTATTGGTGATGTGTTTCTTTTCTCTAACAGCTCTTAATATTTTGTTCATTTGTTCAATTTGTTCAGAGCCTGATCACTATGTCTCTTTGTGTATATTTATTTTGGTTATGGATAATTGGAGTTCTATATGCCTTAGTTAACTGTATGTCCAATTCTTTTTCCAAGCTCTGAGGCTGTCCAGCACCCATCCTGGCTCCCACTCTGTTGGGACAGTTGTGAAGGTGCAGTCACTGAGGCTGTTGAAGCTGTCCATGGTTCAGCCCGGCTTCTGCAATGGTGCAGGGGGACAGGGATAGGCTGTTCTAATTCAATGTGTAGTCCAGGCTAGTCTTGAAATCACAAGAATCCTCTTGTCTCAGCCTCCCAAGTGGTGGGATTGTAGGCATGTACCACCATACTTGGCCCAGAAAATCTCCTCAAGAGAAGTGATCTCAGAAATATTAATAGCAAGGTTCAATGAGATCCCAATAATAGGAATCTGTACTTACTCAAATTACAGTACTGTTTAGGAACAAAGGAAACTTAAGCAGTTGAAAATGTAATGTTTAGACTTGTTAGACTAAAAGAAGAATTCCAGGATATGTTCTGAGGCCAGTTGTTTAAAATATCTATGTCTAGAGTCATACAATGTATACAGAGTTCTGAGAGATGGTCCTGAGACATTACAACATCTATAGTCATGAAGGAAAATGCAATTTTTTTGGTAGTCTACTTTTTTGCAGAAAATTGTATGAATTACATTTTATTTTTTAAATTACATTTTAGAACTCTCTCTAAGAATTGAGGAATAAAACTGAGTTATAAATATTTGGTGTGTTTTGTCATAATATTTTAAAAGAAAAATAATAAATCTAGTGTACAACTTCTAAATGTAGAAGTTGAATTAGTCTGTGATTCTGCATCAGCAAGCAGAAACACCAAAATGACACCCTGGATTTGCAGGCAGATTTATTTACATCTATGGGCACTGATCAGGATCATTCCCAGAATATCAGGCCCTGATCTCTGGTGGTCTAAGGCTTTTATAGGGTAAGCAAGCAGGAAGTACAGAGGCAGAATGGCTCCTCTACTGGGGATTCGTTTATATAATGTGCTTCATAGTGACCAGTGATACATCACAGTGACCAGTCATTTCTAAGAGACAGAAATACCCAGCACTGGAACAGGAACTATTACTACATACGAAGTATACTGGCTAGGGTTACCATTTCCTGTTCTAGTTATATTTTACATTACTTGTAATTTCTTTTTGCAAATGTCTCCACTTTCTGTAGTAAGTCTATCTCAAGGTAGTGGAGTTCTGTGTGTCCTCTCAGGAAATCAGCCCCTCATTAGAGACTGTGCTGAGACAATTACAAATTAATAAGGTTGGAAAGGTTTACTTGCTGTGTTGGTTTGGGGGTTACTTTTGCAAGGGGAGCACTACAATACAGGACACATATTTTATAAGATTATTTATAATAGTCACCCAAAGAATGATATACCTAAGAGCATGCGGGAAATCTTTCCACACACTATAGACCAGGAATCCAGCTCAGGGCCTGGATCCTGAAGTAATGTCCTACATGAGGCCAGCTGAGTAGAGCCCATAACAATGCTTCTCATGAATCCAGCTGGAGGCCCAGAGCCCATAACAATACCTCAGACAGGCCTGTTTCACGGATCTGCGCTGGGAAGGCCCAAAGGTCAGTGGTGAAATCTAGAAAGTCTGTGCCAGCAGGATGAAGGGTCTGTGCTAGCAGGCTGAGGGGTCTGCACTGGAGCCAGGAAGTGATACTCAGAAGAACCAGATCTCCCCCGAAAGGTACCACAGCCATCATCGGCAACAGTGAGGTCCCAAACTCCTCCGATGATCAAAATGGCCGAGTTCCCATCAGGGAAGCCAATGCAGCAAGCTTTTCCAGGAGGCCAGCAGTGCACCATCTTCCCCTCTGGAGCCAGGAAGCGATGCTTAAAGTGAGGACCAGAGCTCCCCCAAAGTGAAGCGAAATCATTCTCAGTGCCAGCGAGATCCCGAGCTCCTCAGAGGATGAAAACAGCCAAGTCATCAGGAAAGCCAGCATGATGAGCTCCTCCAAAACAACCAACAGCTCCCCACAGCTTCTCTCAGCTCCCCACAGCCTCTCTCAGCTCCCAAAAGCCTCCTTCTTCTCCTCCAGATCTGCCTCTTATGCTGCTGGCAACAGTCCTCATGTGGGCCTCCCACACCCAGCACCACAGTCACTCAGTTCTGCCGGGGGTTATAAGTTGACCACCAGTTAGCAATCCACTATACTTGCACTGGAAGAGAGGAAAGGAAGTATATTCTTAGACCCGAGTAGAGTACTTTCAATCTTTTGCTATAGTAATTACTATTTAGGAAGGACTAATTTCTACATTCTTAAATTAAACCTTAGGCATTTTTGTTTCTCTCTTAATAGAATTTCAGCTGTTCCTATGCAGAACTAAATTATTGGCCAAGGGGGAAACTGTGATCTTAAAATACAATGTTTTAAGCTTCTTTAGTAACTTCGTGGAGTAATCTTTTCTTTTACCCTGAATTCACACAAAATTGTCCTTATTTTAAGTAATATATTTTTTCAAGTTCTCTGGAAATCCCGTTTTTTGGTACAGAGTAAGGTGATTTGATATTAAAACAGAGAGTTTTCATAAATTTATCATATATGCTGGTCATATGTGCTGGTCAATGTATAGATAGCTTAACCTCACCAGTTTTTAGCTTCTGTACATGTAAAAAGGATAGTAAGTATTGTATTAAAAGTTGAGGCTAATAGTAAGATAATGTGTATAAATGTTTGTTATAAATTGTGTAACATAGCTGAAGTATGAAACAGCATGATTTATGTACTAACTGCAAAGCTGTTTTCTTCGAGGTTGCATATTTTGCTAATAAGTCTTGCAGAATAAGATTTTTCTATCTAAACTTGATTCCTTCAGAGGCTTGAAGTACAGTTTTTCAAAACCTATTCCAATGGCAACAACTTCTTTATTAGGAAATGGAATAATCTAGACTTAGAACATAAATACTTCAGGTTTTTAAATTGGTTTCCTTCTTATTCATTTGACTTATGTTAAGTGTATGAAGGTCTTTCTGCTGCTTCCTGAACTTTTTTCCTATTCTTGGAACTGCTGTCTCAGAAATTAGATGTAATTTTCCCACTTATTTTTATCCACTCCTAGATCCTGGGGAAAGTGTGCATGTGTGTGTGTGTGTGTGTGTGTGTGTGTGTGAGTGTGTGTTCATGCATGCGTGTGTATGAAGGGAAGCAACTCTTATGAAGATCATGGACTGAAACTGTGATACCTTAAAGGAAAAATGGAGCATCAAAGGACAATTTTACATACATGAAGGCTCTCCGTTTAGAGTCAGAATTGAAAGCTATTGATTTTTCCTGGGGTTCAAGTCACTGTACTTCATTGCTACTTTATTCCTTAGTTACTCCAGCTAATAAATAATTGTAAACACAGATGAAAAGGTCTTTTCTTACAAAAAATTTAAAAACAGGCAAGTTTCCTTACAATTTCCCATTTTTTACAGGACAGAAACCAAAACATTTTCAGTTTACTTACTTTGGTATTAATATGTGTGGTTCCTCTGACAATATTAACAGCTATATTCTTTCTTTTTTTAGTATCAGTAAATAAATTCAGCTGTTAGAGACAAGGAGGAACATAATTTTTTCACCAGAGAGAAATCAATCAGTAATCAAACAAACCTCACTAGCCTCTTTTAATGGTCCAGGAAGATGTCGGCTACAAAATATTTGCAGCCTGCAATTTAATCCTGGGTAGTAGAAGATCGCGCTATTAATGAGTAATTATGTGCTACTGAAAAGAACTGGTACTCAATGTATTTTCCGAGCCTCCAATTTGAAGGACTTGGACTTGAGGATATCTCCTCTCAAGGGAACCACTGGCCATAGGGCCCGATGTGAATAATGTGCCATTGTTTCTCTATTTATGAATAATGCGCCATTGTTTCTGTATTATGTCTCTGGCTACACATCAGGCAGTGGGCAATCTGTCATGCATCTGCACTGTCCAGGCTTTGCCTAATGATCTGGGAGGATCACAAAGTCTAATCTGACACAATGGCTATGTAAATGTCATATGGGTCCCTTGTACATTTGCCTGAGGGCTCCTTGATGGGGCACATTTCAAAAAACTATAAAGGTTAAAGCATCCTGTGAAGGATTTATGTCATGCAGTCTACTGGCTATGATTTAGTTTTGTAGCAGACATTTCATTTTAAATTTAGGAATTAATCATTTAGTAGAGCTAGCTTTATTGGGTACTTTAGCATATGCAAGAAAGAATCAGGGTGAGCTTTCTGTACATCATTGATTTTGTAAAATGAAAATAATAAATTCTTATATATTTTCTCTCTTTGATGTAATTCTAGTAAAGAGATAATAAATATACATTAATCAAAACCTGCTTTCGCTTTAGAATGTCCTATAAGGTTTATAATCAAATAACATCACCAGTTAATCATTAATATTATCCAACGTTACAAAATTCTACTCCTAGAAATCAAATATAGTTTCTATATTGAATATTTAAATAATTTATGGATATTCTAATTCTGGTGGAGATCAGCATATACACACAGAATAATTATTAACCAAAAACCAATATGCAAAGACATAGACCTGGTATGAAAAGTTATTTTTACCTGATAAATATGAATAAAACATCTAAAGTAACATTCAAGATGTGATCATTCATTAAAACTGTTTTTTCATACTTTAAGTCTGTAGCTGTCATGGCTGCCATATTAAAATTACTAGAATTTCTTTTAAATAGTACCAATACCTGAAGCCCACCTCCTTTCTTTTGGGGTAGGAACTTATTTCCATAGTTAAGAGAAAGCACCGACAAAGCTTGTATTGAAAAATACATGGTGCAAGCTAATTTATTTTTATTTTTTATTTTAAAGAGAAAAGAACCAAAACAAATTAACAAATACACAACATAGACAAAACAACAGAAAAATAATAAAAGTAATACAGAATTTCAGAAAAAGTGACGGGAAATTAACAATGGTTGTTGTATTACATATTCTTATCTTCAAACTGGTTACTCAGATAAATATAGGCATAAGATTGATCTAACAATTAAACATTACCTATTCTTTTCAATAAAGCAATAGAAATCAGATTATCTTAGCTATCTTGTGTGTGTGTATGTGTGTATATATATATATATGTATATATGCACACACATATATATATGCATTTTTTTCTTTCTTTCTTTTCTCTTTTCCCCTCATCCCAGTCATTCTTTCCTCTTGAGCGGTTTCTTTCCCTTTCACAATATCTATTGTACCTTTCTGATTTTATTTACTCTTTCAAATTCTTACACTAGGGAGACAATATGGTATTTATACATGTGAGTCTCATTTATTGCACTTATGAGTATGGTCTCTAGTTGCATCCATTTACCTGTAAAAGCCTTGAGTTTATCTTTCTTTATAGCTGAGTAATATTCCATTATATAAAAATACCATATCTTTTTTTTCCATTATTCAAATGATGAGTATTTGGGTTGTTCCCAAGATTTAGCTATTACAAACTGTACTACTATAAACACGGGTGCACGTATATCACCGTGGTATGGTGTTTTGATTTCCTCTGGAAAAATACCCAACAGAGAAATAGCTGGGTTGAACAGGACCTCTAATCCTAGTTTACCAAGGAATCTGGTGCAAGCTAATTTAGAGGCAAATTGATCATAAGAAAGAAAGAATGAAAGAATGCTAAAAAGTATCTTAAATATAACTCTGCAAATGCAATTACTGGGCTAAGGGTTGCTATACTCATCACAAAAGTTATTTGAAATGAATTAATAGCCAATTGAGTTCATTAAAATTGAAAGAGCTTATATATATGTACTACAAATAATATGAAGTTATTCTAGGAATAGCAGTTTGATTTCTGTAAAAAAAAAAAAATACTATGCTGTCCAAGTCCACCTAATGAAATAGCCAATTATTGTAATTTATTTGAGATTTCTGAGAACTGGGACTTTTAGTGCAAAAAATAGGCGAACTCATGACTGTTCAAAACTCTAGGAAAGGAGAGAAGGAAAATGCCAAACATCATCCTGAAACATTCTCCCATCAAAGCAATAACTCAAGATAAATGACCAGTTCGACTGATGGCTTGATTTACAGTCCACTAAATTCATGCTATTTTGGATAGTTTCTGTCTGCATTCCCCACCTTTCACCCTTGGGAAAGTGTTCTTTTCATTCCGTCCCTGTGTTCTTTTGTTGTCTATATTTCCAATAATGACTGAGTTGTTTTTGCGAACAGACTTTGAAATAGGTTCCAATATATTTTATAGTTTTCCCTCATTTATCTTTGTCTAGTTTTATTCAAACTGTTCTTTCATTTCATACTGTAGCTGCTTTTTACATGTAGATTCATTTTCTCTTTTATTTATGTTTATTGTTTAGTTTTTCAATATGGATATCTGTCTTCAATATGAAATATTACAGATGAACAAAAAAGTGCAAAATACAGTTTAAAAAGCACCCTTTTATCCACTGCCAAGGGCAAATAAGAACATTTAAATGAAACTAATGGCACATTTCTTCACTTGCTTATCCTTCCTTAGCAAAGAGCATGTATTTAACATTTATTTAAATGAAATCTTACTGTACACATCATTTTGTAGCTCGTTACTGTTGTTTATGCAAGGTTTACAAGATTCAGCCTTTCTAAGTAAATGTAACTCTGTTCATATCTTGGAAAGACCTAATACTATTTTATTTTATGAGTATACTATAATTTATTCATTCTTTTCTGTTGATAACATTCAGATTGTTTTCCAAGCTTTCCCTCTTTAAAACATAATTTATGTACAACAAACTATTATATATTCATGTATATGACTACACACACATACATACATATATATCTACATCTATAGATAGGTAGATAGATAAATAGATAGATAGATAGATGGAGAGATATGAAGAGACAGAGATAGAGTGACAGAGAGAAAGACAAAGATAGAGACAGAGAAAGGGAAGAAAAGAAGTTATTTCCATGGGCCTACCTATGAAAGTCTTTCTAAAGAGCTTATTTAGGAGTTGACTGAAAATAATGGATATGTACTGGACACCTTATGACACGTTGTATACGTTAGTGGATACAGCAAATGGTGTAACCACCAGCATGAAATGAGAGATTCTATTACTGCATATATTTTCCAACACAATACATTTTCAATTTTCTGGAGTTTTGTGAACTATGTGAAAAAACTTGCATTATTATGGCATTTATTTGCATTTCTTTGGGTATCAATGAGGATGAGCAAATATAAGGATGAGTATCAGTGAGGATTAACTGTTATTGACTGTTTAGTTTTCTTACATGAATTATGGAGATGTGGCCATTGATTTCCTAGACTCTCTGTCATTTATTTATTCATCTATAAGGATTTTTATATGGTATAGATCTTTTGTCATTAAGTGGTTTGTAAATATGTTCCCCATGGTTTGTCTTACCAATTGTTTAAATTTAAAATGTTATAATGAGTCACATTTATAAACATTTCTTTTTATGATCTGGTCCATGAAAAATTGTTAAACAAGGTCATGTGGATCATATATAGATCATATATACATGTATATTGTTGTGTTCTTAACCGTGCTGGCTATTGAACCCAAGGCCTTGGATAGACAAAATAGAATAGACAAATAAAGGAGTTAATAGTCTGAACTATACCCCTAGATCTCCCAATGTATTGTCTTCTACATGCTTTAAAGTTCTCTTCCAAATCAAAGTCTTTGACTTATCATGAAATGATTATTATGAATTGTATGGGGGAATGTTACTGGTTAAGGTATGTATCTTGAAAATTTTTCTGTGAATTTTCACTTTCAGTAGCTCAGAAGATGACTTCATTTGGAGGTAGAGTCTTTACAGCAGTAATCACATTTTTAAAAAGGTCATTAAACACAACATGAATGCTTTATAAAATGGAAAATGTGAAGATAAATACAGCACATAGGGCAAAAACTATATGAAGATGAAATCAGAGGTCAAGGTGGTGCTCCTACAAGGCAGACTACTAAAGATTGCCAGGAAATCTCTGGAATTCGGTCAGGGAGCATGAAACAATTGTATCTCACAGGCTCGGAAGTAACCATGAAGCAAATACCTTATTCTTGGCCTTATTTCTTCCAGAACTGTGAGATGATAACTTGCCATTCCTAAAACCCTCAGCTTGTGGGACTTTGTTATAGAAATCCAAGCAAACGAGTAGAGGGGGATTTATTTATTTGTTTATATAGTTACAGTATTATTTTCCAAAAAATGGTTCATTGATTGCTCCTGAATCATTTATTAAATACTAGATGTTTCCATTCTTCAACTGAATTACTTTGTTTCTGTGAAGTGATACATTTTCATATATGTGTATCCACCTGACCGCCATACTTCTGTTTGTTTTTTTTTTTTGGTTTTTCTCCGTTACCGGGAACCGACCTTGCGCTTGCCAAGCAGGTGCTTTTGCCGCTGAGCTAAATCCCCAGCCCCCATACTTCTGAAATATAGAGCTACTGAACCTTGTGCTAATTTACTGTAGTTTAATCTTTATAACATTGTGTCATCTTATATTGTAAGATCCTTCCCCTTGCTATTGTACTTCTGGAGCTATTTTTTCACAATTTATGCATATCAACTTGGGTGTGTTAATTGATGAGAATGCATATTAACTTGCAACTGAAGAGAAATGAAATCTCTACAATATCAATGATACTTTATATTTCTGTTTATTTTGATATACTTTAATATTTAATAAAGCTTTTTAATTTCCTCTGTAAATATCTAGGATAGCTTTTCACTTATTTATTCTTAGGTATGTTCCTTTGTCCATTTCCCACTGTAAGGACTATTTCTTTATAAATATATATTCTTCCTAGTAAGAGAGTGCACTTGTTTTCTACACATTAAATACAATGGCACTGTTGAAATACCTTGCAAAAATCTAATAATGCTTCCTTCTAATTTCTTATGTTTCTTTCAAGACTTTTGCCCACCTCCTATTAAAATATCCTCATGCATCTTGTCTGATAATATCCATCACATTCTATTTAAAAATTTCTGATAATTGAAACTGTCTATATTCCAGTCACTTAGATTAACCTGAAGTTATTTTCTTTAGTACTGGGAATTGAACTCGTGACCTCGCACTTGCCAGGCACATGCTGTGTCACTGAGCTGTATCCCCAGCCCTAACCTGAGGTTATTTTGGCCTTCATTATTTACAGGTTTTGTGTCCATAGCTTTCCCCAACCTACATTCTCCAGAGAAGATTCCTCACCAGTTTATCAAATAACATCTCCATGTTTTACTCAACAGGATGCCGATTTCCTCCTTCACTTGTCTGGCTAAGGAAAGCAGAACTCCATACTCTATTTTCTCTGTTTTGAGGCCTCCTGTTAAAGTCTCACTCAGGCTTAACTGTTGTGGCAGCAGAAAACAGCTCATTTCGTGGTGAACAGTGAAAAGAAGTGAGCTGTGGAAAGGTGAAGTCTCTAAACTCTAAGTTCCCGACCCACCATGACCCACTCCTTCAATTAAGCTCCACCCACCAGGACCCACTCCTTCAGTTAAGCTCCACCCACCATGACCCACTCCTTCAAGTAAGCTCCACCCACCATAACCCACTCCTTCAGTTAAGCTCCACCCACCATGACCCACTCCTTCAAGTAAGCTCTACCTTTGGACTTGTATCCCTTCCCAGTCATGCTCTCAAACTGTGAACACTGGTGAATTAATCTGGAGCCGTCATGATCCAATGACCTTTCAAAAGCTCCACCTCTGAACATGTGAGCTCTTACGGAGACATTTTGGCTGTAAACTATAGCTATTTACTCTTTATATTTTGCAGGACTCCATGGGAATAAAGCAGGTTGGAGAAAGAAATTATGATCTCCACATGTATTTGAAGGTGATAATTCACTCAAAAACAGAGAATGCGATAAATAATTACACTGCGTTGAAATGTAGTCTCTTTATTCCATGACCAGATTTGTTTTATATAAAGTTATTACAATGACTAGAAACGTATTTGCTACCTACATAGCCTATGTAAAATACAGCTCCAATACATTGCTTCAATTCACATTAATATTAATTTATTCTACATATTTACCCTTTGTCAAACAAAAGTTTGAAGAAATTATTCTCCTGCTGGAAGATCTCAGCTGGACTTCAACTACTTATTTCTATTCATTTCTAAAAGGATTTATACAGAAAGGTTTCTTTCTTCTAAAAAAAAATCACCCACAACCATGCTGAACAAGAGAAGGAATGGATTATACTGAATTTTGAGCAGTGTTTGTAATTTTAACTAAATGATAAATGTTAATTATTACTTAAAATACACTTTAAAAGTTAAGGCTCTTAGTTCCTACTTTGCACAGCAATCTACCCCATAATACAAATTTAATTTACAATAATTATTTCTGTAATACATAAATTATATGGTATAGTGTAAGTGAAAAGTACATGTTACAAAGTGGGTTGACATCCTAACAAAAGCATCGTAATGCATGGTGACTGTACTGGAGTAAAATACTACTGTGAAGTAGCTACACTTGCAATTTGCTTAGAAAAGGAATAAAAATGCATTGGTGTCTGAATAATTTGCAAACAAATGAACCAAAAAAACTATATAGATGACCACGCACAGGTGCTTGTGTAATTTCGAGGTAGGAGTGAGAGGGCGGGGAGAGCCGGAGAAATTGGAAAAAGCCAGGGCTAGCAAGTATGTAGGTGCGTGCTAAGCTTCCCATCATTCAACTAGTGGAAGTCGGAAATATAATTACTTTCTATTTATTACTTAGCTGATTTGTTTTCTAATAAAATGTTATTGCCTGATGGTAATGTTGGATTAACTGCATAACGATGCTTCTGAAGGTTAGCTAGACTAAATCACAGAATCTGATGACTGAAAAGTTACCTGAAAGATCATCTAGTCACTCCCAAGTCTCTCAGTAGCAAAATCCCTTTTAAATCATTGCATAAAGATGGCTCTTCATTCTGTATATGGCTAACCTTCTACCCACTGTCCAGACTCCTTCCTCACTATCTGCAGCAAGGGTACAAAGATGCCAAATTAAATCGTCAACATCCCAGCCAACATTATAGTTATGATTAGCCATATAATACCATTCTAGTAAAAAAAAAAATGTATATATATATACACAGACACACACAGACACACACACACAGACACACACACACACAGACACACACACACATATATATGAAGAGCAGAAACCTCTACATTGTGGAGAAGCATTTTCTTTCCTGACAAAAGAGCTAAGACCTGCCCTCTCCACTCTAATACAGTATTGCTGTAATGGAAGAAGTTATCACAGAGATTTCTGTTGTCTCAAGAGAAAGGTCAAAATAGTTATCATAACATTGCCCGTCACATCTGTAAGCCTTAACATCTAAATGCTCCCGAATAGTTTGGTGCATTAAGACAAAATAAAAACAATCTATTTTTTAAGAATTATTATGATCTGGTTTGCTATTCTTTCCATCTAATATATTTCCAGCTTTAAAGCTATCATTAGATATTCCAAATGTGATAAATTTACAAAACTACACTAAATGTATATTATTAGCAAAGTTCTTCCAACTGAATTTCCATAGGTAATTTATCACACATCCCAAGCAAAAATAATCATGGTCACTCGAAAACTATCTCATCTTTAGTTCTTTCCCACTTCAATTATAAGAACTATCATCCATTGTGCCACCAAGAAAATGTTGAGAGGCGTAAAGGCAACTCCTCACCTTATAGACTCGAGTACATTTTTTTTACAATAGCTCATTTGCCTCCTAACAACCTGATAAGTCAGTTGTCAATATTATTTAATGTAAAACCAAAATATGGAGGTGTTAAATATCTTTCCACGTCATACAGCTATTTAGTAACAGACCTGTAATTTCAACCATCTGATAACAGAACACACATCCAATAAGTCCTCACTTCTCTCTCACTCACTCTTTACGTTCAAGTTCAATAGTTTGCCACATTTTGATTGCTAGTTGTTCTATTGCAGTCCCTCCCATGTCTGCCTGCTTTTTGCATTTCATGTCAGCATTACTATGTCTTCTCTATGATGAATGCAAATGGGTTGTAAAATACCACCCCTTCCATGCCGCCTTCACACCACACAGACTATTTCCTGAAATGCAAAACAAATCGCCTCAGCCTCTTTCTCAACCCTTCAAATAATTGATTTCCAACTAACCAGTCATTGCTATTTTATAAACGAAAAATGAAATATTAGACTAGCCTGTCTGTTAAATACGAGACCAGTGCTCTAGTAACTGGTGGTAATTATTTTCTGTAGATCGTAGCTGATGGGAGATGGAATCTTCTTGGACAGAACAAGCAAATGGACCCACAGGGCAAGAGTCAGTGAACACACTCATTGTACTTCAACCGCATAGTGTTTTTTAAAAGAAAGTTTGAAAATCTAGAAATAGTGGCCTTATATGCCTTCAAGCCAATGGCTGACAGAAACTGCCCACCTAGTAATTCTCCTCAGGTCCTGAAATACCCTTTGCATTTATATTCATCGTAGTCTGCTCATTCTCATGAAAGCCTCGTGTCACGGAGATACGAGTGTAGGCCCTCGGACTATGGTTACTAAGATCATTGTAACTGCGGTCTCATCAGTAGCAGCAGACTCATGATCATTTTTACTTTGTGGCTGTTTTTATCGTTTTGGGTGACAGAGCCGTGGCAAGCATGTTCACAATCAGTGGTCTAGGTAAGGAGATGAGATGTATCAAGCGTAGCCGGAAGAAATTTTGAGTTCAGAGTGACCGTTCACAAGCTATTCAAATGAAAATGTTGACAAGCACTGAATCACGTGACTGTTAAAAGATTTAAACATAAAGTAACATGAAAGCCTCTAGTGATCTTTTGCTATCTATTAGGTACTAAATTAGGTTGAACAACTTTTTTAAGTGCTAGGTACGGAATGCTTCTTAGTCCTTGTTCAGTTATAGAACTCCTTAGAGAAGCTATTGAAAGTTATAAAACCTGTACTTAATGGAGATAGGGTATCTCTTAATACATATGGGCTTTTTGCAGAATTGTAGAATCTCAACCCACTCAGAGACCTCTGTACAGTAGAAGGTAGAGTTCATATCATGGATGGATTCATAATAACCAGGAAACATTTGATTGCTGTAGAGGAAGCAAATGTATGCAGCAAGAAAATTAAGCATAGGTTTGTAGATTGCTTATAGAAGTGCTTTCAAATATTATATATATACAATATTATTTATATGTAATATTCATATATATGTACACACACCTATATAGACAATAATAAAATAGTGTGATTTTAGATACATATGAAGATATTCTAAACTCCACAAAAAATTCTGTGGTTAATTAATCTCATTACTATCTTTTTTAAGAACTATAGTGTTGTGTTCTCACTGTTTTACAAAACCAAATCTTCTTCCATATATGATTGCAAGCTAATTCTTCAATAAATTAATGACTATGTATTAATATAAATATCATAACTAGTTTATTAATAAATGTTAGGACAAATTATATAAGTAAACAAGATTGATTTCATAATTAAAATTTTAAACAGTGCCTTAGAGTGAATATTTGTGTGATTACATGCAAAAAGTTATGAAAGGTCATTAACAAATCATAAATAGTTTCCGATCTGGTCAGGTCTTCACAATCAATTCACTCCAGCCCACAGCAATACGTCTATCTCTTTATTCAAACAAAAGGGTTCATAAGAGCTATAAAAATACATTCAAAAGGAAAGGGATTATTTATATGGGAAAGCAAAAGGGAAAGGAAACTAATACTCATTGAGTTTCTGTTGTATACAGAGCTGTGTACTAATTCTTTCATTTTCATAATGCTTTGTGAAGTAGATATTATAACTATTTGATACATGAGGAACTGTGGTTATAGGTAGTCAGCAGCAACATACTTAAAAATAGACCAGTTGTGAAGGAGGAGAGTAACCTGAGATTAATTGCAAAAAAATATATATATATATATATATATATATATATATTGGGTTTTCTCTGGTACCGGGAACCGAACTCACGACCTTGCGCTTGCCAGGCAGGTGCTTTGCTGGTGAGCTAAATCCCCAGCCCTAAAATATTATTGATCAGTTTTTAAAAGGCTTCAGTTGTCCATATAGGGACAGCAACTTAGAATTTCATATATAACAAGTTATATAATTTTATGGCCATAGATTTTAAGTCTAGCTGGAATCACAGAGTGAATGGATAAGATTTTTCATGAAAGTATAACTATCTGAGCAGTTCACCGCATCATGTTTTTTAATATGCGATAGTGGTAGCTTCACAATATCCTTTAGGAGCCAAGTATAAATTGATCCATGTGGATCCAACTCCAATCACAATATTTCAGAAAGAAAAAAATTCTGGGCTGCTTGATTTCTAGAATTTAGAAAACATATTGGACTATAAAACTGCCTTTGAAATCTCAGACAGAAAAAATATTCCTCGGGAGCCAAATCAGAGAAGCGGCCTGGTTTTCTGCTCAGTTGAGTGATATCAGCTGCGGTGCCAATTTGCTAAATCTTAACATATTTGCTAACTTAAATCCACATATTTTTTCCTCCTCCACTTCTCTTTTCCTCTGCCACTTTGTTCTTCTCTGTTTTGTGTCTGATTATCATGAAATGAGCATACCACAGAGCTTTGCCATTTCTTAAAAATGTAAATGCAGAAAATAAAATCTTGTTGAATGTCAGACTTAGGCTGTTTTCAAACATTTGCAAAATACTAGACTCATTTTCATGTGAAGCCACGGAAATGGAGGGCATTAGATCGCAAAATGAAATGTCCTCCCAGGCTATTCCTGCATGGAGGACCACTGACAAATTTTATGGCCTTGGATCCAGAAATAAACACCATTCAGTGAGTGTTTGTACAGTCAGGCCATTAAGTGCAATGATTTGTATTTCCTCAAGAGATCCCTTAAACTACAGTGCCTTGTGTTTGCAGCGGCTTGGCAGGCGTTGTATTTTGTTTTAATCCTGCAGTTCACTGGCCAATAAAGTACGTGTAGGGCACAATACTTCTCCAGTGAGCACGAAAGAGCAGAGGTGTGACCGCAGGGCTCTGCAGAGTCTCTGGGAGATCAGCTATGTGTGTGAAGCGCGTTACATGACCATCTATTTAGCTGAGTTAAAGCAACTTTCTTCATGGATGAGGATGTTTTCTTGATTCATTTTCTGTTGTTAGTAACACCATACCCAAGATAGGGTAAACTGTAAAGAAAAGAGGTCTATTTTAGCTCACGGTTTTGGTCTACCTTTTAAGGGACACTTCTGGCCTTTTTGCTGTCAGAATTTTGAGGTAGTGCGAATAATCACATGGCAAAAGACAGGGTATCAGAGACACCCAGCCAAACTGGGTTTTAGGGGAGACTGACTCTTGAAATGGCCCATTAACTTGTTAATCCATTGACCTGTTAGTCACGGGAATGGATTAATCGATTCTTGAGGGCAGAGCGCCGGTCGGCTCTAAAGGCCCCATCTTGTTCCATCTTTAACATAGCGTTATGGGAATAAAGTATGAATTTCAGGGGAGACAAACCACATGCAAAGCCAGCACATGCTTAACTTGTTTTGCTACTACTCTGTGCTCCTGGAGGGTTCTCAGGACAATGGCAAAAATGCTCGAGTAGTGAGCATCCAATACACTTTTTGAAATAAAAGTTACCACTTATAACCAATCAGTTTCCTTAATCAGGCAAATCCAGTTTAGTAAACATTTAAAAATTTGTATTCAGAATACAAATGTATTCTTTATTTTAAGCAGATAATCTCTAGTTAAAAATTGGAAGTCCTTCCTCCAATTAAATCTAGGGATTATTTTCTAACATTGTTTATCTATTTTATCCAACTTTGAGTGTCCTGTCTTATTTATATAATTCATTAGTTTGTGAGTTTTCTCGCGGGTGCCACCATGCCGGGCATAAGTGAAGACCTTTTTTTTTTTTTTTTTTTTTTGTCTTTTTGATATAATGTCTCACTATACAGTTCAGGTTGGCCTTGAACTCACTTATTTAGCCCAGGCTGACCTCAAACTCACAACAGTTCTCCTGCCTCAGCCTCCCAGGTGTTGGGATTACAGGAGTGTGCCACCACACCTGGCTACTCCACCATGCCAGGTGATTTTTGTATCATTAATATGATTGCTCAAAGTTCACTTTAAACATTTCTTAATAAATTGATATAGAGTTATTTTTTATTTTCAGTTCTCTCAAAAATATATTGATGGTTGCTCTGCTTATTACTCAAGCAGTAGCGTTTATTGAATATATTTATTTATGTTTTGCTATTCTGAGCTTTGCTACCTTATTATTTTCTTGATATTCTATAGTCGCTAAATACCTTCAGTGTCATCCAATAAACTGGGGGAATAAGACAAATTGAAAACTTTCATAATGTCCAGGCTGCCTGTGACTTATTCACACAGACCAGAAATAATGTACATGTATCATAAATACTGTGACCCTTCTTTCTTTCACTCCCACCATCCAAAATTGAATCTCAGGATTCAATTCGAAATTGTAAATTTATATTTGCAATTTAAACTGGTATGTATTTATAACCTCAGTACAAAGATGCGCAGCACCTGACATACAGTAGACACTGAATCAAAGTGCTGATTTCACAGTGCCTTCAACCCCTTCATGGGCATGGACACCCTTCCAATAAAAGGTAAATCACTTTCTTTCTGCCAATCAAAACATCCTCCTATTTAGACCGTCTTCTCTTTTCTTGTCCCTGCTTGACAGTACCTCTACCCTTCCCCAGGACCCTTTCTCTGCCTCTGCCCCTGTGGTACAGGCTCTGCGTTACTGCGCTTCGTGCTCGCGTAGATGAGAGCAGGGCTGTAGCGCTCTACTCCACCTGTGGAACGCATACACAAACGCTGCTCTTCCTCACCAGTTAACGTCGTAAAAGCACCGTGTCTGGCTCGGCCTTCACTCTCACTGCCAAATGCTCTTCGATGCTAGTCACAAGGCGTAGGCCTCAAAAGAGAACCTTAAGCAGGGAGAAAAAAGTCTAGGCCGTCACACTAACAGTGAGAGAGCCGGGAATGCAGATCACAGTCCAGTTTCTCCTAGGTAAATATTAGCTTAATTTTATGAAAAACACAGATATTGTGTGCTAAATTTTGAATTTATTAATATATAATAGAGATTGTTCGTTAAAATGTAAAAAAGCATTAGTTTTTCAAGATTAAAATGTTTAAATTTGAAAACTAAGATTCAATAATTAAATGTGAAAGAAATGAAGTGTTGATTTTCAATATAAAGATTCACAAAGGTTTACAAAGCTACAGTTTAAAAGTGTTGTATATTCAATCTTTTTGTTAATTGTTATACACCAGGCAACGTGCAAGATTCCAGGGGTGCAAAGCTAAGGTCCCAGACGTCATGGACTTCCCTTCTGATGGGGTGAAAGACATAAATCTACGAAGCAGAGCACTAAGTACTACAATAAGGAAATGTAAATTAAGCGGTTCTCCAATTAGAAATCCTCCTCCTTTATTGGATGCTCAAAAGCATAGATGTAGGCTCAGCGTAGTAGTGCATGCCTGTAACCTCAGTATTTGGGAGGCTGAGGCAGGAGGATTGTCATGAGTTCAAGCCAGCCTGAACTGTATAAAAATACCCTGCCTCAAAAACTACCCCCTTATATTTAATTAAATCTATTTGCTGAGAGGGCTATCAGACTACAATACAAAGTAAAAGAAGACATTGCATAGGGAACAGAAAATGGTGCAGTACTTATAAACAATGGAGAGTTTGAATAAGTAAGTCTGAATTTCTACCAATCATTGTCTCTTATGTGAAAATGTTAAGTCAAGAAGCATGAAGAAAGTCATACGCTGTACTCTATAGCCCACAAAAACCTCCATATATATTAAGATTGTGAAAGAAATATATAATTGGGGGCCAGGGATATAGCTTAGTGGTACAAGCACCTGCCTGGCAAGTGCAAGGTCCTGAGTTTGATTCCCACTACCCCCCCCAAAAAATAAAATCTATATCTGTAGCTATCTATCTATCTATCTATCTATATATATATAAAATTGGTATGACAATTTTATCATGGCAATGGAAAATTTGAACTTAGACAAGAAATAGTAAAACTAATCAACTGATATTTCCATTTTTATTTATATATTTACATTTTAAGGAACTTTAGTGGGGCATTATATTTATATGCACTTTTTGATAACTACCACATATATACTCAGATACATATGCAAATGCTAGTGCTATGGGGTTTTTTCTTAATAGAGCAAATATCTTCTTTGTGGCCAAATTTTTCTCAGCATAACATTTTTATGCTGAAATTGTAGGCTATACATGAGTGTGCTGTGGAATCCGTACCTCACTTGGTAACATATAACATTTACATTCTCTTCAAGATCCTAACCATTTTCTTGTCTCATTTTTTCCAGCACCAGATCCCTATGAAAGCAAACCCAACACGCGTCTGTTTCTCTCTCTCTGCGCTCCGCCCCCTCCTGGCAAGTCGCAGGGTTTCTAGTGCAGCTGGCCATCGCAGGCCACAGCCTGGCCCGGGAGCTGACTCAGACTGACTGCAGATCTCAGCTGATGCCTTTTGACTTCCTTCAGATGCTCTCGCCTGTGTCGTATAGCAGCAGATAGCGTCTCCTGTGAGGAAATCACACAGTTCATTTAAAAGCTCAGCTCCGTTGTGGCGATAAGGAAGCACAGGCAGCTAAATTGTTGAGTGTCTCTGTTGTTTGCTACAAATCGTAATATCAAATACAACATCAAGTGTACTGAGGAGCATCCCAAAAGCAATTTATGCTGATGAACCCCCGCTGTTAACATATAGCACTGTCTCTGCTTGCCCTGCGGAAAGCTAGACTGGACCAAGTACGGGGGGATCAGAACAGAGGGAGAGCTTTGCTTATATAAATCATGTGTAATATTTTCAAAGTACAGTTGCACTTACCCGTTTCAAGAGTCCAGAAAAATAAGTAAAATACAGATCCTGGGGATGGAAATAGCTCCAGGAATTATGATAAACAAAAGAATGACAATGATGAAAGTGAGTTTCTGGATTCCAGAGGGTTATAATATTGAGTTAAAAGTGGGATATTTTACCAAAATAATAATTTAAGAAATAAATTCCTAGCTATATCTCTATGTAAGTGATAGCTACTTAGCAAACAAAAAAATCAGCAGAATTTTAGGCTCCCCATCGTGGTCTTCAATTGAAAGATAAAGGTCAACAATGTACATTGCTGGTTTGGGATATAATAGGGATGTCTGACCCAGGTATAGTAATACAGTTAATTAGAAAACTCCATCCTGCCAAATGCTCTAAGTTCATTTATTAAAAAGCCCAATATCTCTGCCAAAGCAGCCAGAAGTTATAGGGTCTAAGAGAAGAGATATGAAAATATAGTAGGAGAAATTGACACCAGGGCTCTGAGGTCATAGTGCCTTGGAATCAATAGTAACGCATTTTGGGACAAATGAGAAGATAGTCACATCTGACATAATAGGTAAGATGTCATCTTTTGTACAAGAGAGTTGATGTCACAGCAGAAGGCTTAACCTATGCCTTTTATAAGACGTACAAGATTCTAAATTGTGGAAGAAAACTTACTTTTGGTAGTGAAGAGAAGGTGGGCCATTAGAGCCACAGAAATAAGTTGTATAAAAAGTGATCAGTCACAGGGGATATTATACAAACATAATTTTCAGGGAGCTGAATGGAGTTATGTAGCTGGAGCTCACTTTAAAGGGAAAATCCTTCATCCAAATGCACTGTACAAATCTACAACCCAGGAGTATTTAATTTCTTGCACTTAAGAAATAGGAATTAGAAGTGCATCAACATATTGAAAAGTCGAGCTTTCGAAACTGTCTCTTACAAAAGAAAACAACATATTTTCCAGACGTGTTCTAGCACTAACTGTGCTGAAGAAAAATGATGAAAATTTAAACCACAAATCTCCTTCCTTACTCTTTGAATGCTATCAACTTTTCCCCGGAATGCAGGAAGGATCTTAATGTTGACGTGCAGAATTACAGAACTTTGCTGAGGCTGCAGTATGAACCAAGGTTATAGCTTAGTTCACACAAGTTACTTTATTCCATAAAAGAGAAATCAAAGAGGGAAATAGCTCCCCCTTCCCTCCTGATTTCATTGCCTCACAAAAAGAGAAGACGTTTCTTTCATGATGAATCATCCTCAAGTCTAACCCATACGTGACTCAGATGATGTTTAGATGAGTCTGTGGACTTGAAATCAATGCTGGGATAGGTTGAGTGGGGCTTTTGGAACGGTGATGAACGGATTTTGAATGTGGAGAAGATACAGATTTGGGGACTTCAGAGAGCAGAGTGCAATGGGCTGAATTATGTCTCCTGTATTGATCTCTGAGTCACTCTTATTATGTCTGCTTAAAAATGTCTACACATAGCTCTAACCATCTCTAATTTTTAGGGTTGGTGTCCATTTGTTGCACTGTTTCATTTATATAGATGCTTCCCCTGTTCTTTTTATGCTGTTTTTGCTTAAAAATCAGAATTTTCACTATCATGTTTAAATATTTCGGATACTATTTAAACCTTCAATTCTACCTTACATTCTCTGACACTGCTCCAGCAGACGAATGGAGAATACTGCCTCATTCGTGTCAGGTAGGGGCGGAAGCCGATGCTTAGCCATTGTTTGTGCTATACTTGAGGGGAAGAGGAGCTCCTCTTTACTGCTGGGCAAGAATAGGAAAAAGGCTGGGTCAGGTTCACCGTGTCTGGGAAGCGTGGCACTTCCTTATTACTGCTGCCCATGGGACTTTCGCTGGTAGCGTACTGGCGTGCCTTCCTGCTCCTCACTGCGGTTGGCAGCCTGTAACGACTCGCCATCCTTGGCATGATTCTAACAGGAAAGGCTATAGATGTTCTGACATTGCTGATGAGGCACTGCCGTGACTCAACAACTCTCATAAAAACAATGAACAAAGCCGGGCATGTTTGTGCCTGCTGCTGATCTGCCACTAGGAAGACTGGGGCTGGAAATGATGATTTTGAGTCCAGTCTGGGCTACATAGTGAAAACTGGTTCCCCCAAAACTAAAACAAACAAAAACCAAAGACGAGAAATAAACTGCATGCTGACAAAATTAGCTCTGGGGAAGTTCTGGCCTACAAAGAAGCAAAACGGAAGATGGCCACATAGGGAAGAGTAGGAAGCATTTATTGCACCACTCCATGCCTTAATCCAGAGCAATATGAGACCAAGAAGATTCTCTAAAAAGGGATTTCTCGCTCTAAAGAAAAATAAAGCAGGGACCTCAGAAATCCTCTTCACTGCCATAGTCACCCGCAGCGTCAGTCAGAGATGACCCCTGATGACTCAACCATGCCAAGAAGTGCTGGGGAAGCTACCCGGAATCCATGCTACAATATTCTCCCCAAAAAGAGCCAGCATCATGTCCCCATGGCACCCTCAGGGAACTGGAAAGAGAACAGACTAAGCTCCAAGATAGTGGAAGAAAGAAAACAGTAAAAGTAAGAGGAGAAATGAACAAACTAGAGGCTAAAACAATGGAAAAGATTTACTTAAGTGTCCTTTTTTAAAAAGATAAACAAACTTTTAGCTAGGAAAAAAAGAGACTGTCTCAAATAAATGCAAGTTTAAATGAATGAGGAGAAATTACTACTGATATTCAACAAAAGCAAAAAACATCATAAAACTACTATGAACAAGCACATGCCAGTAAATTGGAAATGTATCCAGGTGTTGTGGCACGGGCTTGTAAAGCAGCACTTGGGAGAATGAGGCAGGAGGATCACTGTGAGTTCGAGGCCAGCCTGGACTGCATAGCGAGACCCTGGCTCAAAACAACAACAACGGCAGCAGCAACAAAAGGGTAACGCAGAAGCCAATACATTCCAATGCATTTATCTTTTCTCCCCTCTGTCCCCCCTTTTCCTCTCTCAGCCAAAGTTCTGTTTCCCTGGAGAAACTTGACTAACACAAGTATATAAATGGTCTATTTTCTGAGTATCTATGGGCCTAAGAAATGTTTATTCTACTTTTACAGTTATTTAAATATTTTGACTGTGTATGGAACCGTAGAGTAGATTTTCCCTAAGAACTTTAGAGGTGCTTCACCATGGTCTTCTAACTTTTAATAGTGCTGTGGTAAAATCAAACTCCATTCTGATTCCAAATGAACTAAGTGACCTGTCATGGTGGTAATGGTGTTGATATTTTGTTTTTATCTGGAATTTTACAGGGCTATCCCTCAAGTGGTGGTGTTCTGAAATGTCACGCTGATGCTCTCTTGTGTGAGTCTACTTTTATCCATTGCCCTGGGTACTGACACGGCATTTTTAATATAGTATCTTATATTCACCAATTACCCAAAATTCCTTGTGTTACCTTTCTCCCTGAATATCTTCAATTCACTATGTTAGGCATTTAAAGATGGTTAATAGATTTGAAGAAATAAGAACTCAACTTTCTGTTCAGAGAGGGAATAAAATTCCTCTGAAATGTTCACATTTTATTTATCAAAGATAATCACCTAAATTTCTTTGTCAATAGTATGAAATCAGTAATCCTCCCACTCGGAACAGGTTTGGTGGGAAGGCCAATGAATATTTTGTCAATAATTCATTCCACCATACCCAGTGCCTGCTCATATGCAAGAAACAGCGTTAGTTCTGCAGGAGCAGTCAGAGTGCTAGTACGTCAAATCTTTATGGTCCAGTGAGGGAGGGGACACCTATGTAACACCAGCCCAGGTGCACATCCAGAAGGCTTTTCTTTCGTGGTTCTCCAGTTTCTTTAGAGAAGTATCCTTAGACTACTGTGGCAGGATTTAACCTGGATGTAGCAATTCCGGGAACAAAGGCAGCTAAACACCCAGGACTTCCAATTTCAATTATTTTCCCTGTTTCCCAACATTTGTGTTTATGATTTCTGCTCTCTTTTATCAAGTTTCACCAAAGTGTAAAACTTTGTTCTGCCTGGAGGTATCATCTGCTAGGTGGGCTTATGGGGTGCTCTGGGTTTGAATCTTCCATGTATAGACTTACAAGTAATTACCCTGTTTTTAGCACTGCATTTCCTTCTCTCACTTACCAGGAATGAATATCACTAAGCTCTGAAAACGTTAGAAGTCCCTCACCTTGTAATGGTGTTTTTCCCTCTCAGGATTGCTGTCAGTATGCACTTC
This sequence comes from Chinchilla lanigera, assembly GCF_000276665.1. Lineage (NCBI taxonomy): Eukaryota > Metazoa > Chordata > Mammalia > Rodentia > Chinchillidae > Chinchilla > Chinchilla lanigera. The sequence continues at coordinate 8,868,493 of NW_004955472.1, read as the reverse complement.
AGGTTGTAGTTCTTTCCAACTAGCTGAATGTTATCACTTCTGCATTTCCTTTGCAGCCAATCTGCCATTATCTCCTCTCCCATAATCTTTGTCCTTCTGGGTTTATACCTTTTTATATTCTTTAGTCTTTTTAGTGGCCGCTTGGGAGGAAGCAAGTAGAAATAAGCGCATGTGACTGGAAGCCAATGTGTAAAGGTTTAAAAAGTATAAAAGAAAGTAATGCTGAATAATTTTGAGACATCTTGGAAGAAAAGGTAACAAATCACTAGAATAATGTTTAAATTAGTCCTGCACCTTAAATGAACCCTGAGTGTGTTGACAATGAGCCGCAAACGAGCAACACAGAAGGGGAAGAATGCATGCAAATCCAAAAAGAAGGGAGCAGAATTCCTTAAGATACTGCAGTGAACATAAAAGAAAAATAACCAGTGAGCTGTAACTAATACAGAAGATGGAAAAGTGATTAAACGAGTAAAATAATATCTTAATGATAATCTTAATGAGCTCTTCTACATTTGTTTTTGTACAAGATAAGACTACTTCAAAAATCTGTAATATGATTGAGACCCAAGGGTATAAAGCATGCTTTGTTCATTTTTAAATTTCTTCGCCTAGAAGAGCACCTGGAACATAATTCAGCGGCTGCTGCTGGAAGGCCTTGGTGCCTTCATACCTTCACATAATTGAGGGTCACAGCACCAATTCAATCATTTTAAAAGAGAAAATTCATGAAATAGAAATCTGGTATCTCTAGTTATTTAGGAAGATTATTAGAACATAGTACAGATTATATTTAGTAAAAAGCCCCACGCTTAGAGATGTTTACATGAATCTTTAATTTGTGAAACATTTTGTATTACTTCTGAGATTGCTCAAAACTATGATTTCTTTGATAATAACAGCCAGTATTTGAGGTGAGATTACTATCTACCTAAAGAACATATGAAGTTTTATAAAAATTTTAACAAAATCTTAAAAAACCTGATTTACTTATATTATTTTTGATGTATCTGTTCATTTCAAAACATATTGAAGGTACCTATGCACTAGTACTCCAATGTATCTTAGTTGCATAGCAGAGAGCAAAACAGGGAAAAATCCTTTCCCTAATGGAATTTATTTAATAGTAGTAGTGTAGAGATATGACAAAAAAAACACCAAAAAACAAAAAACAGTAAAATATATGGCCCACTGGATTACCATAAAATTTATGGAGAAAAATAAAACATGAAAGGTAATGATGGGAAATATTCCTAAAAAGTTGGCATTTCATTAAAAACTGAACATGACTGTAGAAGAAGGGGGTTCCACAGAGTTAATAGACGATGCAAGAGTCATAAAGTACTACACGTTTCGTAGTTTTTGAAATTAAACGATCGCTGACAGGAACAAGGTGTGGGTAGGGAAGACAATTAAAAGACAAATGAGACACATCACAGGGAAAAGGTAGTATAAAAATGTAGGGGCTTTAGTAAGAGTTTGCTTTTTCTATGAGTGAGAAGAGAATTTGTTCTCAGAGTAAAGGCTCAAGAATTCTTTCATCTGAATTCTCTTCAAGTTCTAATATGAATTAGGCAGGTGTGTAAATGAAAGATGGTATCTAGCATGGCTGTTCCAATGCATGTTTGAGCTTGAATTTCTATTATTCTTATTAATTCTATATACTGAGGAAGATGAATTATAATAAAGATATCCAAATATTCAAAAATGGCCCAATACAAGACCTTTTTATTATAAACTGACTGAGATTCCCAAAGTATCAGTGGGTGTGACCACACACAGTCTTTTCACTTACTTTTAAAATCAATTAATCTAACATAAAAATGAAAAGATCAGATGAGGAAAAAGTATGTCATCATTTCCAGTATCGCAAAATGCACTTAATAAAATGCAGACATGCTTTGGTCTAACAATACCTTTACGAAAAAGATGAAAGTAAGTATGATTATTTCACAACATAAAGAAGGATATTAGGCCTAAGACAGAACCTTATATGCTACTTATTTGGCCTTTTCATTTAAAGAATGAGTTAAAGATCTACGTTAAGTAGAATTCTGAGATGGTCTCCAAGCTTTATTTTCCTGGTGTACATACTTTGCGTAGGCTAAATTGTGAATGGGATGAGGTATTACTTCCTCGATTAGGTTACTAATCAGTTGACCTCAGATTAAAAGAAAGGAGTATCCTGGTGGGAATGTCAGTAGAATTTATGAACTTTTGCAATTGTGAGATAATAATATTTTTTGTTTTAAGCTGCTATTTTGTGGTAAATTATTACCTAAAGATAGAAAAGTAAAAGAGACTACACGATATCATCACTGCAATGTAATACAATGGAAAGATTGTACATTATTAAGAAAAATTCTTTGATGAGCAACTGCTTTGATTAGATGTAGCTCAAGTGTGCCCCAAAGTGGCTCAAAGCTTCTTCTGGATGTTTGGTCTCCCGGTGGCAGTTTCAAGTGGCAGAAACACCAGGAGTGGTACCTAGAAGTGAAAGGTCCCTGAGGGCCTCACCTTGGAAACAATTGCTATTGTTTTCTTGAGATCCTGACTAGTTGCTATGAGAGCAGGTTGTTAAAAAAGAGCAAGCCTTGGGCTTGAACCTTTCTTCTTGCCTTGTTATGTGACTGCACCCTCTCACCTATGCTTTTACTGTGATGCCACGTTGTAATGCAGTCAAGAGACCTTCACCAAGACAGAGGGGCCAGTGTCAGAATCTTGGAAACGTTTTCCCTCTACAAAGTACTTAGATTCAGATATATTTTTATAGTAACACAAATATACAGATATACATTTTATAGTAACACAAAATAAACTTGTGTTTTATTTTATAGTAACACAAAATAAACTTGTATTTTATTTTATAGCAACACAAAATAAACTTATATAACAAATGAAACTTCTTTGAATTAATGTGGGATATAGTATCTATCTATTTATATGTGAATCTACACAGATATATATGAAAATT
>NW_004955472.1:8792164-8865419 GCF_000276665.1 Chinchilla lanigera | reverse complement strand
TGAAAAATTGTAAACTATACAAAGACCCAGTTCTTGGTAGCAATAAAATAATTCTAAAAACTTAAAATAAGCTAATTTTAAAAATACTGGCTTCAGATTTCAAAAATGTATGTGACAGTTCTTATTTTGGAGCTATCCACTCTCACTACAACCTTTTAAGCTTTTTCTCTTTTTTGGTACTGGAAATCAAACTCAGGACATTGCGCTTGCCAGGCAGGTGCTTGTGCCACTGAGCTATATTCCCAGCCCAACCTTTGAAGCTTTAATTGGAGAAGACTTTCTTAAATTTCACTACACTGATCTCAAGCTTCACATGTTGTTGGTACATCATACATCCCTCCCTTCACTATTTACTGTTACTATATCTTTATGTGCAGTAATTTGTTTTTTCACTGATTTCTATTTTTTCCCAATAGATGACATGATCACTGTATTTTGTGGAATTCTTTTCTGTAAGTCCTCTGCAGAGTTTAATCATCAGCATATGTGATGAATATTTATAAATGATGAGATGAAATAGTACATAGATATTAATTATCCCTAGATTAGTTTATAAGGACAATGATGCAGTAGTCAATGAATACCCCAGGTAACATTCCACAGAGATGATTTGTTAAGCAGTGAAAAAAAAAAAGAAAAATGAAGATAGATTATCGAAACATGAATGTTCCTTAATGTGCTTTTTTATTTATTGCATTGTCAAGTGTATTTCTGAATTATCACACACTGTTTCATCAATGACTGAATAAAGGCAGCATGGTAAAGAAGAAATGATAATACAATTTGATTACCCTCTAAACAAAGACAAGAAACTATATAAGAATTCAATCGTATAAATCTATCCTAAAGTATCAAAACAAGGGCCAATGCTTTTGATTATTTTTTCATTAATACTAATGATTTCGCTCCTACTGGAGGGAACATGTATTTGTCTACTCAGATCAACCAAGAATATTATTGCTCAATCATCATCCCTTTATAACTGCCTTTACATACAGTTACTTATTAGTGTTATTTGCACTATATTTCACTATTTAATTAACATATGGAGCAAACTAGTAACATATAGCTTTTTCAAATATATCTAGAAAAATTCATGTCTGGAATATTTTATTGAAGAAAGTGCACTGTGTAAGGACTGAGTGATTAGCAGCACCACTTGCAATATCTCAATTGTGTAGAGAATAGAACTCATGCATGGGAAAATGTCTCTCAAACGATGGAAGAAGGCAAAAAATAATGGGAAGAAGGACTCTCATGAGAATAGAGGATGAAAAGATAAAGGCAGAAGAAAGATGAGAAAAGGCAAGTAAAACTAAAGTAACAGCTGGGAAAAATATGGGAGATGAAAAGATTAACCACAGGAAGGAAGCAAAAGGGAAATGTCAGCCCATGAGAAAAGGGAATATATCCATTATAAAAGACATAGATTTGTCAAGGAATAGGGAAAATTTCTGAATAAAAAAGGTGGATGAGAAGATAAGGATAGGTATTGTTGTGGTAGAGAAATGATAATCAAATGATTAAAAAAAAAAAGCCCAAATGCCACAGAAAGTAGAGAGGATTGTTAGAAGAAAGCTACAGAGGAATGTAGCTTAAAAGAGAAAGGAAACAGAAAGAAAGTGGATCCTAACCCTAACTGAAGACAGGAGAGGGCGTCTGAATATATATGGGATGGGTAATTCCAAGCAATTGTTATGGAAGCAAACAAATATTTTTATGATTCTTGTTCTAACTCGAACTTACAGATTTTCATGCAATACAGCAGACCAAGGGAATCACCTTTTCAATTACTTTTCAAAATAATTACATATTAATGATTAATTCTTACTATAATCACACAATAGTGTTAAGTTTTACTCTAATCATTTATTTAATACAATGGACAGACCAATATTGAGCAAAAGGCATGACAAAATGTATGCTATTCTCCGTGTTTCTCAGCCCCTCCGATCTCAGCTCCATTAGAGGAAACTCATTGCAGATCCTGTGTGAGTAAGGAACTGATGATTAATGAGGGAGAGGCTGTTCAAATCGGAGGTTCTTTATGTTTGCTGAACAGTAAGCCCACAGGGAACACACACCCTTCCAAATTTAGCACTGCTCCCAGCTATCCAGCTGGCACCCGCCTCGGAACTTTCCCGCCTCACTGCTTCTATAGAGATAGGTGAGTGAATAGGGATGGTCTAGGGCTAGTTCAGTTGTTTTCAGCACGTTTTATGTCCCTCTGTCAGCTGTCCGTGGCAGGCCACACACCGTCCGTGCTGAGTAGCAACCTGGACGTCCACATAAAATTTGAATTCTAAATATTGTTGCAACATGCGCAGAAGTCTGTGCTCATTCTGCTAACGCCATTGTCTTTCTTAGGCAATTCTTCTATTTTTCCAATCCATTTTCACTGACTTTTTAATTTGGTCTTCAGTAATATGCAACGATCTCATCAGGAAATTCATTTAGCACAATGGCTAAATTACTGGGTTGGAATTTCATTTTCTTTGGCATTTTAAGATACTCTAAATAAACTGATAGCAAATGCTTTGGGGACGATAGCTCTCCTTTATCAGCGCACAGCTCAACACTCACTGTTAAATTATTTCCTGAAATGGTTAGTTGGTGAGAACAATATTGAGAAGAGAAACATTAAGTGTTTCTGACTAAGCTAGGAAGGCCTCGCACACATTTTAAATGGATGTGTTCACAAATATACTATTTTGTAGGATGGCATATTTTTTAAATAAATAGAGACCAGAGCAGTGGAATTAGCTAATGCTAACTGAATAACAATTTTAGGAATTTTTTTCTTCTGAGTTCCTGAGGATTAATGTAGAAGTCTCTGGGATCATACTGGCATGATTTAAAAATCTCTTTTGACGCATTTTGGTGACAGATTTTTGATTTGTCAAAAACCACCTAGGTACATAATCAAGGTGGAATATCAGAGGTAGAAAGGTAATAGGGCGAGAGGATAGCATGTCCCTGAGGACAGGTCTTTGAAGCCTCAGGGCCCACTTCAGCCTTGTATTTTTATCTCTGTTCTGCTCCCACATGAAAGAGGAAACAGTCCCTGAATCCAGTGTCAGTCTCCCAGGTCAGTGCTCAGTACTTAATACTTCTTACAAAGTGTAACATCTTTTCATTGTCTCTAAGAAAACATCTGACATTTTCACAGTTTTGATCTCTCCACGTTCTTCTACAAAAAAAAACCTGCTCTTGACTTGTAACCCACCCTTCCTTCTCTATTTATTTATTCAATTTTTGTTGCTACATTGGTAAAGTCATATAATACAGTTGCAAGTCAATATCAATGATAAAATATTAATGTGAACGCATTTGCACATCAGAATAGTACGAAAAGTATGAATAAGCCAAACGTAAGTCTGCAGCTCCTCAGAAAGGTAAAATTTCAGGGGCTGGGGATTTAGCTCAGCAGTATAGCGCCTGCCTGTCAAGCCCAAGGTCATGAGTTCAATTCCCGGTACCGGAAAAAAACCCAAAAAAGCCAAAAAGGTAAAATTTCCTCTCCTGCTCTCTTTTATATATTTTTTAATTTTCAAATTACATATAATAACTATGCATATTTATGGGATGCAGTGTGATAATTTGTTACATGCATATAATATGTAATGATCAAATCTAGATAATCAACACTTCTGTTTTCTTAAACATTAACATTTCTCCATGGAAACTGTCTTTTAGTTTTTATAAAATATAAAAAACTATAGTCACCATACTGCTTTATAGAACACTGGAACTTATTGCTCATGAGTAATTTATTTACCCATTTTCAGTGAGTTTCTATGGATTAAAAGAATATGGGAGGATATGTTGCCTTTGTCTGTTCCACCTAACTCTGCAATATTTAATTTACACATTTTTTACCACATTTTAGTCTATTTCTTAGTCTGTGCCTATGGTTATATAGATAAGGTGTAATACATTTTGAAGCACAAACTGTTGTACCTTAGGAAATATGGCAAACAACTGCTCAGCTTCCACACTACTGTGTGTAATTTTAGTGAAGTCAGTAGAAACTCTTAATGCAAGAATACTCAGGACAAAGAATGACACTTGGTTATCATTAGTATAGGCTGCTTTGCCTACAAATGAAAATACCAAGAAGAGCAGAAATAGCACGGCATGTCCTCTTCAGGTGATGAACCACATTTACTGCGGTATTTCATGACGGGACTGTGCCTTGGTATCATATTATTTGGTGTGTCCCTCTTAGATCCTGTATCTCCATAACAATAGAATATATGTGTACTTAGTAAAGACACAATCCTTTTTTTCCAGTCATTTTTCTCTGAACTAAAGAATTTACTTCTTTCCCCTGAAGTTGTTCACAACATGGCATGATAGAAGAAACGCAGGTAATAATTACAGAAGCTTTGATAGAAAAAAATACAGATTTTAAATGGAAGCTTTAAGCCCCTTGTCTTATATTCTAGGGCTGTTAGAGATGATTGAAGTGGTTCCTGCCCGTATCTATTATAAAGCACCCTTTCCCCCTTATCCAAGGCCAGCTAAAGATAGAAAGGTTATGCCTTCCTTGATGAATCCGTGTGACAGGGCAAATTGCCTGCTTTCTTTTGTTTCTGGTCTTTTTTTCTTTAGTGTGCCAGAGGCAGAAAGCTACTATGCTTCACCAGTGACTCATAAGAAAATTTAATAGAAGGCTTCTGGTGCCCAGTGGCCCTACAGTACCTGATTGATGTACACCCAAACTTAAGTAGACTACCTGCACTGAACCAAGCCCTTCGGATACGAGGGAATGAGGATGGGGCTAGGACTCTTGTTCTGGCAATGGGGAAAGCAGATCTGCTGTATTTTGTTGCTAGTCTTGTTATCTCTTTAGGAAGATGGTTGTCACCATTGTTATCTGTAGAATGACTGCATTTTTGTGTGATTTTTATTATCCTGGTAATTTAAAAAAATTGGCAATAGATTCAGACATGCTCATGGTAACCACAGTGTCTTAGACTATATGGTGGATGTCATAAAATATACCTTATGTTTTTATGAGGAATATATCACATAATTTATGCAAATATTTAAAAGTACCTAGAAAAACATAGTCAATACAGGTTACTACAATCATAGGTAGGTATATGGAAGACTCTCAAGGGTTTTTGGGCAAGTGCTAAGCTGTTACCACCTTCCCTTTGACTCTGGGTGACACCATGTCTCCTTTCATTTCAGTATGGAAGAGCTCATCAGGTTTATCCTTAGAAATAGTCTTGCTGACTATCAGCATGAACCAAATCAACTCAACTTCTTATTGAGAGGCATAATGCTGTAAGTTTAATGCTTTGTAGCTTTTAACATGGTGATATGGGACTGTGAGCTACTTTTTTAACTATCTTTTATATACTTTACCATTTCAAAGGGACATGACGTATGTGTGCAATATGTATACAGTAGTAAATGCATACACAAATTAATATCTGGTAGGAAATCTCATCCCAGTGGTTCTCAAACCTCGCTCTGCTTCAGCATCACAATGGAGAGTGTTACAAATATAGACCTGTAGGCACCTCAGCACTGATGCTCTGATTTAGTAGAACAAAGGGGGCCATCAAATCCCCACTTCCACCACATCTAAGATTATTCTTATATGCAGTCTGGTTTGGGGATAAAGTTCTATAGCACCTCCAGCACTAAGCTTATATTAACCTTGGAGTTAAAAAGAAGCATTTGTCTTATTTTTTTCTTTAGACTCTTTGCTATATATTCACAGCCAGACAAGATATGGACAATATGATATTCTCCATAATAAAATATAAAATGTAGTGTATAACTAGAAGATATGTTAAAAAATGTTGACCTGAGAGAAAAAAATCTATGATGATCTGGAAAATTATATTTTCTGTATAAAAATGACTGAATATAATTTTTACAAAATTTTCTTTTCCTTTGGATCTTAAGTACTGAAGCATTTAAATTTTGTGCCCTCTTCAAATTTATCTCAGCAAAAAGCAAGGTTTATAGTCCATCATTTCAGCCTATTTTCTTATTTTCATTTATGGGGTTGGTCATCATTACAATGTTAAGTAATTAATGAGATATGAAAAGTGAAACTATTATGGAGCCTTAAATCATTTAGAGTCTCTTCAGTATTATTACATCTTTGACAGGGGAAAATAAAACCCATGATGAAAATGAGAATTACAACCTCATCTGAACTAATTTAACTATGGTTTTTAACTATCTCTTGGATCAACTCATTACCCTCCTTGATAACCATTCATCTCAATACATAGGTGATTGACGCAGCATTATAGTATTCTGCGTAACTCCTCAGCTACAGCTCAAAGGACTGCATGCTGGATTTGTCTAGTTGCAGGATATTCTCTGAAAATATTCTCTCTTTAAATTTGATGCTCATAGAAGTACTTTTTTTATTCCATGTCAAAAAACTAGCTGAATCCTGTGGTAGATGCATCAAATAGTACCAGTGCTGTAAAAAGACTTAAACAAGCATCGTGTCACCTGAGAATATGTAAGTGTACTCTGTTCATCTGGTTTTATAAGGAGTACTTCACTTTGCTTGAAAAACATTGCTTTCCCAGTCGAAAGAGTGAACCTGTATGTGGCAATCTGCTGCCTATACCCTGCCATCCATTCTAGGCTGTTCCAGCATGTTCTCTGTGCGTTTAATTGGCCTGGCAGTTTTTAAAATTGTATTAATTTTATTTTTAAATGAAGAGCTCATTAACTCCATGTTAGACTAAACATACCCATTTCATCTCAGTAACTATGAAACAGAGAAACAATGTACAAAAATAATATAAAATAAGGCATTAAAATGACTTAGATTTTACTCTACCAATCTGTGGTAATCAAGCCACTCCCTTATCATACTACATGGTATTATAAAAAATATGATGAAGGTTTAAAGTTGTAAGAATGTATTACACTAAAAGACCTATTGCCATTAAACCCCGTAAAGTTATACACCCTCACTTCAGACACACTTATCCCGTTGTTCTGTCACTTTCTGAAGCAGCTCGGCTCGCCTCTTTCTTGAGTGTCTTTAGTTGTGCTCTTATGGATGCCTAGATGTCCAGCATGGATTAAAACAATGTTTACCTTTTGTGATCACTTTAAATTTAGACAAGTGCCAGTAGTCTCACTGCGCCAGATCTGGTAAAGTGGATGAGGACACATTGCAATGTTTTCATTGGACAGAAATTGCTGTAAACATTTGACCAATTTACATGATCATAAAATATGGTGAATCTTAAAATTGGAAAAATGCATTATAGTAAAATACACATTGACATTAATTCCCCTCAAAATACTCTCTCACTTCGAACACAGCTATTCAGTTGTTCTTAGCAATGTGTCTGTTACTGAGATACATTTTTTAAAAAATTAAACATGCACCATAACTTTTGATTACTGCTTCTATGCCCATTTTCCCACATAAAAATGGGCATAAAGATGTGTACCCTCTGTTTCAGAGATTGCTGTTGGTTTAAAATAACTATATGAAGATACTTTGAATTTATGTAGTATTGTATAAAAAATTATGATGTTAAAATAAGTAGCCTCCAATCCAATAATGGGATCCAATCGAATTCAATAGAGTGGGAAAGTGAACAGGCTTTTTTTTTTCTTTTGTACACAGTGCTGGGCCAGAAATAAGTCCTGCTTCAAATATTTAGTGCATGAAATATGGTTCATAATGAGTAACTCTTAGGATTGTCCTGAAGGCTAATGAGAAAATTTGTCTCTGGATTTCATATGTCTCTCAACTTTCACTTCCTAAAGCTCACACTGTCTTCAAAATCCATCCATCTCAAGCTTTTGGTAGCTTTACACATAAACACTTTAGTTACACATTTGTTAGACAGCCTTCTCTTCTGTTTTCCACAGAACTGAGTAGCTCTATTCTGAAATGTATTTTACCATGATTGTTTTTTACTGTCTTCTAGGTTATGTCATAAATACAGAGCAATTGACTTACTCTCTTTATATGCCCAAGATCTGACAAATACTGACTAGTTAGCACACAGTAAACATTTCTGGAATTAAGGTAACTAGTTAAAAAATTGATGCTAAATGTATAAATTTTACACTCTAATTTTTATTTATAATACTAAAACTCAACTTTTCTTCTATTGTCTGGAAATGATAAAAGCACACCCTGTAGCATTTGATATTGCATGGAATATTGTAATGACAGATACTTTACTCAGAGAAAGTGCTTTTCTGAATAATAAACTAAATATTATAGTCAATCAAAATCCTGCTATATCTTGAAATTTACACCATTATTCTCCTTTATGTATCAGACCTATACTCATATACTTATAGAGATGTTGTTAGTGCTATTTAAGTTGCAAACCAACAGGAAGTCTCACCCAAGAAATTATGATATGTCTCCTAATACTGTAGCCATGGGATCCAGTATGCTTAACCACACTGAAATTGGAGCTGAGGTAGATGATATGAAATGAACTTCAGATTCCCAGAAATTCTAGCTGCACAATTGTAAGACTTAGTAAGAGAGGAAAGTTTTTCATTCTGGCAGTCTTTACCTTTTTTGATCTCCAGAGCTGAAAAATACCTTACATGATCTCAGTCTTCAAGTGCATAGTATTTAGAGTTTCTCTGAAGTAGCTTTGCCAGGAACCTTTCATCCTCTTACTGAAGTTATGAATGTATATGCAATGCATTATGAAATCACCACCTTCCATTTTCTCCATTTCCTTGGTGCTTTCTTTGTATTCCCCTCAAAAGTATATAGATGTAGATCTGAGGGACTGAAGGAGGTAATGATCAGGATTGGAAATGGGGTGGGGGGGGCTCTGCCTGTGATCCTTAGAAATGCGTCTTTCCCCAGACAAACATTAACACCACACAACACGGTGAGAGTCACGGATCCATGGACGGATGATCCTTCTGAGGACAATAGAGAGAGAATTTGTAGAAGTTTCCTGAGTGAGAAATCTTCCAGATGGCAGAGCTCAAAGTTAGTTAGTTGTTCCTGCTCAGAACACAGAACTTCCTCCAGAGGAAGATAACACTTGTTTCATGAGACGAAATGAGAGGAGTTTTCAGCAGAGTTATTCTGGAACTAAAAAACAAAGCATGTACAAGGAATTTATGTGTGTGTACTTGTATATGTGTATATAAATACAGACGCATATATTCGTATATATTATAGACAGGGTTATATATAATGGTGGAGATGCTTGACATTCTGTAGTCAGGAAAAACCCTAGTAGTAGCATACAATGCACACAGTGTGTCTGAGGATTCCAGTCAGAGCCGAGGCACAGAACTCAAGGCATAGCAATGTTTGAGACAAGCTGGAAGAGCTCAAAGAAGATATGCCAGTGACCCATTCTGGATAAGTTCTCGTTTTATCTTTTTCTTGGAAGGGGAGAGGTTCTGGAGATGAAACCTGGGGCCTCATGCACTCTAGGCAAGCACTCCACCCCCGAGGTATGCGCAGCCCTGTGAAGCCTCCTTCTGGAGGTGGTACTCACCTCTAATAGGAAGAAATGGCCGATCTGTGTTTACACTTGCATGTGTGTTATTATGTATATATTTAATTTTATAAATGATTGCATTATTTTGCCTAACTTGAAGTGGAGTTGGTTTTAATTCATTTATTTCATTGGAAAGTTACAATGAGAACAAACAAAAAGCTCAAATATATATTATCAATGGGTCATCCCTACAATTCTATAAATTGAATGTTACTAAACAATAAAAACAAATTATAGTTTATAGACAATAGAGAAGTTTGAGTAAAAGCAGCCAAACACAAGTGTATCTGCTATTGCATTCACATTGTTATAAAAAAGAAAACTAAAATATGGTGACACAATGGTAGATGTAAAGAAGACAGCTTTTATGGGATGAGTAATAGAAAGTCCACCATGAAGGTGAACTCACCTCATGATAATAATACGAACCATCTTTTGATCTAGATTCTGATTATAAGGATATAGTCACTTCCAGAAATTACATCCATCTATATAGGACAACTTATTCACTTTTATTATATATGCCATCCTTAATTTGATCAAGTTCAAAACAAAGAAACACACTAACCGTGAACATAATACATAAAATATACAGCAGGACAAATTTCTTGCCAACAGGTTTCACATTTAAGACCCTACCTGGAAAGCTCCACACTTCTATGAATAATTTGCCATCTCAAAGTACCCTAATATTTTGTGGTTATTGCTTTGGCTCATTTTTATCTCCCTGTTTGCATCCTCTGCCTTCACTATTCTTAAGGGAAACCCTACTGAGATCACAAACTGTTGTATCCTTTCTCTGAACTCAGGAGTTCTTGATATTAATATCCTTGAGCATCGCTGTTCTGGTTTATATCTAGTTGTCTCCCAAAGCTCCATGTGTTAATAGGTGGGGCTTTTGGGAGGTGACTGGATCACAGGTATATGATACTGGGTTGGTCAACTGATGGATTTACATCTGGATTTGGTGCTAGGAGGTGAACCTGGTGGGAGAAGGTGGGTTATTGTGGGCATGGCCTGGAGATTATGTATATCCCCTATCCCTCTGCCTGCTTTCAGAGCTTGTTGCTTCTGCTGCCATGCCATGAGAAGCCTCTTCTTCTGTGTCCTTCTGCCATGCCACCCTGTCTTGCTGCCACCTTACTATGGACTGAAACTTTTACAAACAGTGAAAGAGAATAAAACTTTCCTCCTTCCAGTTGTTAGCATCCAGTGTTCTGTCTCAGCAACAAGTACCTAAGACAGTATCTAAATAATTCTTTTTCTGCCCATTACAATTTGTATGCTTGTCCTAAATTTTATCTTTAAATTTCAAGCTCCCTTGAGTCAGAGATCATTCTTTAGTACCTTTATGGTATTTGCATCCTGAAGTATTTGGCATAGTGCCTGGCGTATAATGAGAGACCATATTTGATAAATATTTGTAGAATTAAATTGTTATTTATACTAATTTTAGGTTTAATGTGTAGTTCCTTGAAATGTAGTTATCTTTTTTCTATGGTCAAGGTAAGATTACTTTAGGTACTTTATCACAATATAAGTAAGTACAAATTTTGTTCAGTATTTCATTTTGTAAGATCTATCTACAGGAAGGAAAATGGGTTCCTTATTATGAGAATGGATGTTCTAAGGAGGTTAAATTGACCTTTGATAACTTGATCTTTCTTGGTCTTTCTTCCACAATTGCTATTTTTCTCCTGGACCTGGACAGCAAAGTATTAGGAACTAGTTATAAGACCAGAAGGTAAAATCAAGGATATATTCTTTGTATTGATTACACAAAATCCAGAAAGTTGCAATGTATTTTCAAATCAGAAGTAGCTCTATCTGAATTGACCACCACTGTTCATACCAGATTTATATGGATTGAGCCCAGCTGATAAAGCCCCAGAGTCCTAGTTGAAGGGATTGCCATATTTTCATTTTTTATTTCAGGGAGATTCGTTCCATCTGTATTTGCCCCTTGTACATCTAGAGGCATTTAAATCCCATAGATAGCATGCACAACCTTGTACACACCACTTGATTTGCAGGCACATTATGCTGCTTTAGAGAATCATGAACTAGCTGTGTGCAGGTCCTGAGGAGACGTTTCTACATTAATCAGTTTAAGCTCTTACTGTTTAAGATCTTACTGGCTATGAGAGTATTTTACTCCAAGACTGAAATATTATTTTCCTGATACAAGTTTTGATTACTGCTAGTGACCCTGTTGCCTGAATTTTTTTTAGAAAGACTCCTTTAAGTAATCCAAGAAAAAGAAAAAAAATCAACCAAGAAAAAAATATAGTTGTCACTCAGTCCTGCTCATAGCTTGAAACTGCACTAATTAGACATGCTTCTCCGTGGTTACAGAGTTTTCATCTGCCATGTTGGCTGGAGACAAAAAATAATCGTTTTTGTTTATTTATTCTCACTGATTTCTATAGACTTACTCTTATTCTTCAAATATGCCTTATGGAGAATTCCACAAAAATAACCATTATTAAAGATTAAGCCTTAGCAATGAAAAGAATAATGTGCTGATAGTCTTATAAAATAGCTTTTAAATGAAGCTTACCAAACCTAACAAAGGGAAAAGGAGAAGTCGGGAAAACAGGATTGCATTATAGCAACAGATAAATATTTTCTATTAAACATTAAAAACAACATCTGTTACTCTCTTTAACAGTGTGAAGCTGTACTTTATTAAGTTTGGCGTGGTTAATGAATTTAAAAGTAATTTGCAATTTAAACATGCCTCTGTCTAGTGGCTAATTCATGACAAAATCTTCAGTATGACTTCTCAGTTTTATTAATAGCCTCTTGCTGTCTTTCTCAAACACGACAACATAGCGCAGCATTCACTTGAATTGTGATAAGAGGATACATAAATAGATATACTAGAAATGCTTGGTCTATGACCTTTCTCAGTGTTTCCCTTTCCTATATGCTCCATCCTTTCTTTAACCAAGAAAATGATATTTGGAGAAAATAAAAACAGCAACAAAAAAGAGAAAGAAAAAGATTGATAGACCAAGAAGCGCTCCTATCTTGTATTATTATTTTTCAGATCCCTGTTGATGGTCATTACATTCTTTATCATGGTAGCTTTATTTGCAGCCAAGTTCAGCCTTTCTCATTTCTACACTCTCTAGTAAATGCACATCAAGGTAGAAGCCTTCAACCCCAAGATAAGTGGGGCTGACAACCTGTTTTGTTGTACTACACCAACGGAGTGAATGAAAGCATGCAAATTCAGAGGCTGCTGAAACCACAATGTTTATCTAAATTGACTCAAACTTCAACACGGGTCTCAGTGTCTTCCTCTTCTCCCCCTCCTCCTTTCTTTCTTTTGGATCTCCTTCTTTAGTACGTATTAGTAATTAATGTATATTTTTAGATTTCTCACATAAAAGTAATTATTCAATATTTAACTTTCAAGTCCAGCTAATTTCACTCCACATGATAGTTTCTAGCTCCAGTCATTGATGTGATTTCATCAATATTTATAGCTGATTTCCAACCATATGACATGATTTCATCATTCATTGTGTCTGAGTAGTGTTCCACTGTGTATGTGTATACAAGTTTTCTTTATCCATTCACTTGTTGACAGGCTTCTGGTTTGTTTCTACAGCTTAGCTATTGTGAATTGTGCTGCTATAACTGTAGGTATGCATGTATCACCACAGTATGAAGTCCTTAAATCTTTTAAGAATATACCCAAGCTGCATCATATAGAATTTCTATGTTTAAGCTTTGGAGGAAACTCCATCCTAATTTCCACTATTATGCCAATAGGGGTTGTGGTAGTTTACCTTCTTGGTAGGAATGTGAGAGAATTGCTTTTTCCCCACATCCCCAGTAGGATTCATTGATTTT
The DNA here is from genome assembly GCF_000276665.1 of Chinchilla lanigera. Lineage (NCBI taxonomy): Eukaryota > Metazoa > Chordata > Mammalia > Rodentia > Chinchillidae > Chinchilla > Chinchilla lanigera. The sequence continues at coordinate 8,852,055 of NW_004955472.1, read as the reverse complement.
TGTATTCTCAGTGGTAGTTATTCTGACTTGGGTAAGATGGAATCTCAATGTAGTTTTAATTTGCATTTTTGTGATGTTAGACATGTTGAACTTTTCTCACATATGTTTGGCCATTTGAACTTGTCGTTTCATTCACCCACTTTTGTAATGAGTTCTTCATTACATGGGGGTTAGTTTTTAAAAGATCTGCTTATGTTCTAGATATGACACTTCTATTAATCACAAGCATAGTTAGCACAGATTTTTCTCCCATTCCATTGGTTGTGTCTTCACTTTGTTGTTGCCTTTGCTGTGTAGAAAGTTTTGAATTTGATGCAGTCACTTTTGCTGAATCTTGATGCCCTCTCCCATGCTCCTGGAGTCCTGTTCAGGAAATCTTTGTCTGTGCTTATGGCTTCAAATGTTTCCCTTTTTGTCTTTAGCAGTTTCAGTGCTTCTGATTTTATGTCTAGGTCTTTGGTCTGTTTTGATTTTGATTCTAGTAAAGGTTGAGAGACAAGGATCTATTTGCAGTTCTCTGCAGGTTGATGTCCACTTGTCCTCACACCATCTGTCAGACTGTTCTTTCTCCAATGTATGTTTTCTATCCCTTTATCAAAAATCAAATGACTGTAGGCACTTGGGTTTGTCTCTGTGTTTCTAATGGTCTACATTTCAGTTCTTGCACCAGCACCACCTTCCTTTTCTATAACGGGAGCTCTACTCTCAATGTCAGCATAATTCATTGGTGATCTTAGCAATGTTCCATCCCTTCAAAGGCCAGAAATATTTCTCATATCTTCAACCAAAACGTGAAGTCAATACATAGGGAAAATCAATGCAATTCAAACCCACTAGCATTATCTTCTTCAGCATCATAAAGTACCACTGATAGCCCCACCTGCCAGTAGGGCATCCTGGTGCAGCCTCATACTGGTGTTTTTTTTCCTTTACCCAATGATCCAGGCTGGTTAAGGCCCATCAGGCTCCGAGTCTACTTAAATGTCAGTGCTTTGACGACTATATGAATTATCTCTTTTCTTTGTTTCTTAATCCATTTGTTTAAGGATTGCACTTTCTTTGGATTTAAGAAAAGAAGAAGGAGGAGGAAAAAGGAAGCTGAGGAGGCACTTTATCTTAAGTATAATCTCTTATAATTTCCCTTCATGGTGGTACAATTTTAGACTGTATGTTCAAATAAACCTCAGAGTCAATATTTTGTATTAAAGAATAATTGCACTTTCTTTCAAAACATTTATAAGATGCTCAAATGAAGAGATTGTGAAAGCCTTTGTTAAACTATCTCCTGAACACAGAGAAAAGGTAAAGTCTAGTGGATAAAAAGTAGTCTAAACCAATCTTGGTATTTATTTGACACTTCATATTTATTTGATAAATTCATGTTTTTTGTTTTTTATTTTTTGTACTTTCATCCTTAATAAAGGTGGATGTCTTTTCTATGTCATTATTTATAATATTTTTTGATTTTTGTTTTTGCATGATCACAGATGTTGAGCAACTTGATTATGATATATTTTTTACATAATTTTCTTCCTGTTTCTAATACTAGATTTATTTAGTTTTTTTATTGTTTTGTTATATAATTCTGAATCTGAAAATAATTTGGACATTATAGTTTGTATTTTTGGTATTGCATTTATAAATTATCATAAATTTAATAACTTTGTAAAACAGAATCCATTTATTAGCTCATACTTCCACAGGTCAGAAACCGAAAAATTTCTCTATGTCACATTATCTTTCTAGTGTGAGAAACCGAAAATGTATATAAGAACCAAAAGGTACCATAGATACTGTGAAATAGGAAAAAATTGTTCAAAAGAAGAAAGGGAACTACAGAGAGAGAGAGGAGTGGGGAAAGAAAGAAGGGAAAGAAAAAATGAGAAAAGAAGGATAAAATGAAAATGGAGCTTTGGGAATGGGGAGGGAAAGGGGGTTTGAAAGGAGAGGCTGGGAATGGGGAAAAAAAGAGGAATTAAGCTAGATCATGTACAGATACAAATTTCTGATAATGAATATGATCACTATGTATACCTAAACTGTACCAGTACATTTATATAAACTAAAAGGAAAGAAACAGAAAGAAAAAAGAAGTCCAAAAATGATGTTAAGATTATCTGCTTATACTGTTGGTCTAACAGACTGTCTGTCTGTCCATGTGTCTGTATTTCTCCCTCTCCCCCTCCTGTAAGGCTGTGGGGACAAAATATTTCTCTTCTAAAAGCCTTTGTTGTGCTGTCAGGTCTCAGAATTCAGTTCCTTTTGATTTTAGGAAGGAATTCCCATTTCCTTTCTGGAAATAAAGCAGGAGGCACTTTCAGCCCCTCGGTGTTGCCTGCATTTCATGCCACAGAGCCAAGCACTGAAATGCCGAATCCTCCCTGTGTGTCAGAGCACTGACTTTCTTTTCTGCAATGAAATGGAGAATGGTTTCTTCTTTCAAAGTCCTCCTGTAATTAGGCCACCTAAAGCATCTCCCCATTTTAAGGGAAGTTGTTCTGTATAAAATAAGCTGATCAAGTCAGTAAAGTCCACCATATTCCATGCCCTGGTGATGATGCAGAGTGAATATATCAAGGGCGGAGGAATCTTTGGGCCCTGTTACAATTCTGTTAACTGCGCTACTACAATATAGTTTCTATTTTCGTTTTCTTTCTTCATGGGAGATTTTGTTATATATATACTAGGATGCTGAAGTTGTCCTATAGCTCATGATTACTTGTTATTCTCATTTATTTCTCCAGGCATTTCATTTTCAATTATTTACACCGCTATGTATGTCTTCAAGTTAACGACTCTCTTCTTCTACCATATGTAATCTTCTGGTATTTCCAAACTATTTCTCACACATTGAGGCTTCATTTCTGAAAGTTTTAATGAGTTTTTAAAATATCTCCTATGCCTCTACTTAAATTTTTAGACATACGGAACACAATTACTATTATAGTTTTCAAACAGTGTCTACCGAATCTAATACCTATGCCTTGTAGTGGAGCTGGTTTTATTTTCATGATGACATTTGTCTTTGCTTCTTCATACCCCTGATAATTCTGCTTGGGTGTTAAACATTGTAAATTTTATTTTGTTTTGCTAGGGTATTTTTGGATTTTGATAACTCTTTACTGTGTTTTTTGTTGTGGTTTCTCTGGTTGACTACATGTAAAACACTTGGTCTTTGGTCTTTGGTTAAGTCACTTGTAAAATGTCTGATCATGTCAGATTTTGCCGTTTTCATTTGTTGGACAGTACCAGAGCAGTACTGAGCCTTGAGCCAGAAGAATACAAAAATCAAGTCAGTTTCAGACTTGTTAAGTTTAAGGTATTAGTAGACACAGGAATGGGGATGAAGAATAGGTAGATGGGTATGTAAGCCTAGATTCAGGGAAGAGATTAATGATGCGAACATAAGTTATTTATTTTAATGATGCAAACAAGCCATGTAATTCATATTCAGCAGTGTGCCATTTAACTGAAAGAATCTAATCAAGAGCTCTAGCTGAAAGCGGACACTCTTCCTCTTTTACTTTGTTAGTCTGGTGTGGTTCTGTAATTCTCAAAGTGTGGCTCTGGACCAGCGAGAGCATTACTTGAGAATCTTTAATCCTGCAAGTTAGTGGCTCTGTGACCGCAGGCCTAGTCCAGTCCACCACATGGTTCAGGGAGGGGCCAGGCACCCACTCTAATAATCTGAGCAGTTCAAGTTTGAGAATAATCTGGCCTGTCAATAAACGCTGCACAGAGCTTTAAGGACCATTCTACTGTCTCCATTTGCCATGGTGCAAACCATGAGCAGAAACTTCTGGACAGATAATAGCGAAGAGGCATTTCACGTGAGAAGAGCGATACTTGAAAAGCCGTTGAGTCTAAGTGACATTCAGATGAACCCTTTACCACTTACAGTGTTTAGTGTTATTGTGCGATCTTTGCTGCCTGAAAGAGACTCTCTGAGCACTACTGAGTGCTACTTCCTCAGCAGAAAATTCAGGGAAAATTCCTCTTCCTCCCATAGATTTCAACTGAGGTGTACTTTTGAAAAGCCAGAACAGGGGCTGGGGATTTAGCTCAGCGGCACAGTGCCTGCCCGGCAAGCGCAAGGCTGTGAGTTTGATTCCCGGTACTGGAAAAAAAAAAAAAAGAAAAGCCAGAACAATGTTTAAAAAGCATAAATTTGATACATATTTTATGTGGAAACATGTAAATTCAAGAGGTAGCTTTTCAATTACTAATCATATAGCTACAATTTTGAGACTAGGAACCAATCAGAAATGCAATAGTACAGATAAATGTACTGGTGTAATAGTTTCTATAACTTAGGCCAGTGCCTGATACACAGCACACATTCAATGCATATAGGCAAATGTAATTTTTATTACTACAGAAGCACTTTCCACTCCCTTGGTGCAGTTCGAGGTGTGTCACGGGAGCAGTGTGATTCATAGCTGGTGTTGTAAGTAATCTCTTACTTTTAGACGTATGTATTTGCATACCATAAAAAGTAGACCATGATTAATTGTATTGTTTATAGTCCCAATAAAGTGCTATTTTGGAAGAAATATGGTCTTCCTATAAAGGTATTATTAGACACTGTACTTTCTTCCTCCTCAAAAGTAAAAGATAGATATTACCTGTCCAAATTTCCCATAGATAGGCTAGAGCAGATACTCATAAAGGTAGCATAATGCTGAGACAAGGTCTGAGAGGCTAGGAATGTTAAATTGGCTGTCGGGTACAAGGATACAAGTTCAGGAGTGGAAATGGAGGATGAAGCCAGAGGTCTGAAGGCAAATAAAGACAGGAAATAAGTGGGAGGTGAAAAGTAAAGCAGGACCAAGCTGAGCAAGCCCCAGATAAAGTGAACTGTCCTAGACCTCTCTCCTTAGTCCCTCAGCTCTCCGTCTGGATGATTGCTTTTCACTAAACGCCTTCCTTAGGGTCTGATGAACACTCTGTTCCCTTTCGTAAACAGCCTCCTGCTTTGTTCCGGTTTCAAACATTTCCCAAGGAGAATTCCATATTGCACTGCAGATAGACAATCTCGGACTAAACTTCCTTATTTTCTATTTGTGTCAAAAGCATTGATATTGTACTTATACTTCAGCTTAATCTTTCAGAGGTATACTTATCGATTCTCTTTCTATTGGCTCATTTCTTTTCCGGTCTTTTTAAAAAAATTTGGTTAAAAATTACACTTTAGAATGTACTATATGCTATACTGAAGAGTGTATCAAGTTTATGGATGCACAGATACATTATTTGGGGATCATATTTGGAGTCTCCCATTTCCAAAGTGGACAGGATCCATCACGGCAGGACAGTGATGGGATGCTCTACACTATTATCACCCTTTGCAAAATGGCAGATATTTTAGCATATCCATGATGAGACCCTGATAAAATCACAGAAGCAAAATGTTTGCATAAAGTGAAAAATTGTTACCAAAAAACCTAAATAAACTTCTTAGCTTCACTTGCTTAGTCAACTTCAAATCACTAACTTTGGAAGTCATACAGCTGGACTTGTATTATTAGCCTCCTACTAGGTTTGGTGTGGAATAAAACCTCTGATCTGCAGGTTATGATGTGTTGCCTAGGTTGCTTCTCAGTGACCTGAAAGCCACTTCTTTTTGGACATACTAGATGATTAAAATAGGAAAAAAGGCTTCCTATTTCTGTCTTTGTTTGTGTAGCTCTCCTTCGCTGTCCTAACCCCTTGGTCACATTCTTCCCAGTTCTGTACGTAGACGTGTTCATCATGATTCAAGATTAATTTTGCCTACTGCCTGTAGGAAGGAATATGCATTTCTTTCACCCCACCCTGGTGCTTTTCTGGCACCTCAAGCCCTGGCAGATTTCAACCCCTATCATAAGACCAGGACATTTATGCAACAGCCGAAGGACTAACAGAGCAATCCTGAAAGAAATTGAGTACGTGTTAGGCCACCCAGTATAAGGCAGGTTGTTTATACACAAAGGGAGCATCTTTAGAAACTGTGCCCCATCCAGTGGAAATTACTGGATTTCACCACAGCCCAGCAAATTAACCCAAACCTGCCACTCTGTTTGTACTGGGAGTAGCAACTCGGTCACTCTCCTAACCAGTTGCTTCCTCCCATCAGCTGAAGCCCCTTTCCCACTCTCAATAAAGTTTATCCTGTGCAGGGGTGTGTTGGTCCTTGCAGCATTCATCCGTCTTGTTTCTACCATGTCTGGGCCAAAACATGCTCTCATCCGGTTTGCAAAACAGTTGGTGATGACAGCCTGCCATTGAAATTTCTCAAGCCAAAATGATCTTTTTTCAAAAAGAACTGTATAGAAATCTGGGATTTCAATTTGCTTATTTTCCAAATACCTCCGCAGACTCAAAGCTCTGTTTGGAAGACACTCTTGGCCCGATTACCTCCTTTCGGGCTGCCTCTGTGAAGAAGGGTGACTGCCATCTGCTTGGCAGGAGTGAAACTCGGCCTGCTCAGCTTTGACGGTGGAACACACAGTGCAGCGCCTTGTTCAGCTCGTTTCTAAAGCGTGTGAATCCTTTCAAAAATCAACAACACAGAACTCAGGAACTAATTTCGGAGTAGAGTCAGGAGTTAGCTTTGACACAGCATTTTCCAGAGGCTGCTTGGAGCATCTAGTGCTTAAGAAAGATAGCCTAAGAGGCATGATAAACTTTTACTTCTCATTTAGATAATCAGGAATAATGTACCTGGGTAATACTGTTTCAGTTATCCTCAGGAATCCTTTTACTTACAGAAAGATATATTATTTACCAAATGTCCCAAGCTGTAGGAGATATCACGCTGGGTGGTTTGAAATCTCAGAAAGAAAAACGATAAGAACCATTTCAGGTTAAATGTTCTGACTGCTTCTGCTAAAGAATAATAAAAATTCCATATTTAGAGGGAACTGTTGAGGGAAAAGCAGAAAATCCTTTATTTTTTTTTACCAAGTACTCATTTATTCCATAAATATTTATTGATTGACCTCAGTGTACAACAGAAATATGGAAGGAAGCCAGGCATAGTCTACTTCAAAGAAAAATTCATTAAAGAGGCTTTAGAAAAATTATAAGTGAAGAAATAACCATTTCAAAACTTTTAAGACTATTAAAAATTGTAAACGATCAGGTTCAGGTAATGAATCCTGCGGGAAGAATGTGAATTAATTATACTTAAAAACTTAGCCCATAGGAAGCTATTCTACTTAATGCCGTCCCTTCTGTCCTCCTGCTATTAATGTTTCTTATGTTAAATTGAAAAATCCACTTAGCCTCATTTTCAGTACTGTGAACTTTATTTCTCAAAATACAACTATTTACTTAAAATATCAAATGTTGAGAAATGCTTTACTAGCCTTATTTTTGGCGAGGTCACCGTAAAATGCAGGACCTATACATATAATTTCAGGTCACATCTATCTCTATACTCCTTTTTTACTATTTGTAATGATTCCACTGACTATCATTATTTTAACTTTTTTGTCGTATGTGGTTGAAGATAGTTCTTAGAAGAATAAAATAATGTTTAACTTAATTTAAAACATGCAAACAAATGGCAAATATAACCTACACATTAACTGGAAATTCTCCATTCCATATTAAAGATCGTTATTTCTTACTGACACGTACCACATTTCCAGAGCTATCATACCTCCCCTTTAAGAACAAGGCCATCTTATGTCAACTACATATCCAATGTGTTGCGAGGAAAAAAGTTGTTCTGTAAGCGCAATCTTCACTTCTCCATTCTGTAAGATCATGACTTTGTGATGAGGATCCTGTGAGTGGTAATGTGGGGAACCCAGGTTAGGGTATGTATCATGCACACTCAGTTCATACTCTGCACTGTCACCACTTTTATTTCACCTAAGGTTAAACTTGTGATCCGTCACTGCCAGTGAGGAAAGCTGATGGAATAGTTTATGAGTCAGCTTCTCTGTGACCGGATCAAAAAACCCAATACCCAGAATTAAAGGAGGAGAAGCTTAATTTGGCTCACGGTTTTCGAAAGATTCAGTTAGCAATTGGCTGGCTTCTAAACAGAAACATCATAGTGGAAGAGCAGGGTAGAGAAAAGCTGCTCACTCTATGACCGCCTGGAAGCAGAGAGAAAAGAGACTGACCAGGCACAGGAATGCACTCTTTCACGTCACACCCCAGCGACCCACTTTCAACATCATATTGAGCCCCCATCCCCTAACAATGCATTCAGCCATGAACTCATCAATGAATTAACCCACTGATAAGCAAAGCATCTCCATGATACAATTGCCTTCCCAAAGCCCCATCCATTAGTATGGGACACTTTGGGGATGTTTTAAATCTAAGCCATTACAGAAGGTTTTGAATAAAAACTTGTTTCTTATAAGTTCATGTAACTGTCTGACCCTGCCATCCCATTTACTTTCCTGATCAGGGAGTTGTATTGAAGATATGGCAGATATTTTTGTTACCATAAAGCATTTCACAATAGCATGGAGGCCTATAGATTCACAGTGTTGGAAGAAATCTGAAAATCTTCGGTGTTGGGGAATAGAAGAAATTGGCAGGTGTTAATCTAAGAGTACAAACTTCCAGTTACAATAGGGTAAGTTTTGAAGATCTAATGAACAGAATGATGAGCCAGTTAGTAATAATGAATTGCATACTTAAAATTTGCTCAAAAATTAGATTTTAAATATTCTCACCACTTACAAAGGTAAGCATGTGAGGGGATGAACATGTTAATTAGCTTGGCTGTAGAAATAATTTCAACAAATATACATATAACAAAAAATCATGTAATATATGTTGAATATGTATAACTTTTATTTGTCAATTATACCTCCATAAAGCTGAAAAATAATTCTGAGTGTGAAGGCCATGTTAAGAAGCCAAACTAGCATTGGTAATATCTATGTGTGGTTGTTTTACTACGTAAGCAAAATAAGCTCCTGTACAGTCCTATTACTATTTGTGCAGATGCTGTTGCATGACAGTGCATGTATTGTTAACTGAGACATTGGCATAAATTTTTATTAGTATTCAGTGAATATTTTTTCCAATCAATCATTAATAAAGATATCAGATATGCCCCTTATCTCCCCCTCACCCAAGTGATCTAATGTAGGTGCTCACTAATTTTAGCCTGAGCCAGTCACTAGACTTTTAATGACTGTTTGGCAAATGAAGGTGAATTTGATTTTCATAATAGCCATTTATGTTTTCTTGCTACATCAATTCTCTTCTCCTTCCAATATTCTTGAGGTCAATGGATTTATTTTTCTGGAGCATAATTTTGATCATAACATTTTCCTGCTCATAAATGCTAAATGGCTCCCCAGTGTGTACAGAAATTCAAATGTTTTACTGTGTTATTTGAAGTCATTAAAACACAGCCCGAATACAATCAGCCTTCCTTGTTTGTGGGTGTCCTATTTGTGGACTCAAGCAAGAATGGATCAAAAATATTACAAGATAAAAATTCTGTCTAACTGAACATACATAGACTTTTTCCTTGTCATTATCTCCAAAATAGTTTAGTATAATATTTATAGTATAGTAAGTATTACAAGTAACCTCGAGATCAAGTTTAAAGTTTATAGGAGGATTTCCACTTGTTATATGGGAATCCTCCTCTAACTGTCTATAAGGGACTTGATCATATGCAGATTTCAGTATCACTGGAGATTCCTGAAACCAATTTTCCATGGAAATCAGAAGATGGTTGGGTTTCTTTCCAACCTAATTTCACATTATTGATTACAATAAAAAATAGACTGCTGTAAATTTTCTTGCAGAGCTAACCAATTTTGGGAAAGTGAGTGCTATTTCTCTTGCTAGAAAGGCCGATCATTCATTCCCCCTTCCGTCCATCCATCACCTGTTTTTCAGATTCCATCTTATATTTCATCTCTTTGGAAATCCCTTTTCTCACCCCCCTACTTCATCTACCTCCACTAAGGTGAAACCAATCTTCTTCTACTGTGAACAAAGAAATAGTCATTTATTTGTAATTTTATAATAGCAATATATGCTGTTAAATATTTTAAGGTTCTGTGTATAAGCCTTTTCTATGCCACTTAAATATCTGCCACTTAATGAAGGAATAGAATGTGACCACACCTAGAATCATTTCTCATGTCCTTCCCCAGTTTGCGTTTCATGCCAAAGGTGAGCACTACTCTTGTTTCTGCACACTAGCACTGGCCCTTTTGAGTGATATATAAATGTTACCATTCATTAAGTACTAATTTGTGTCTTCAATCTTTCGCTCAATATGTGCTTTGAGGTGTATCCATGTTGTTCATACGTCAGTAGTTTGCTCCTCTTCATGAGTATAGTATTTTTGTCTGAATGTACTATCATTGTTTTTATTATATGCATTTATGTATGTTGGATTTTTATGTTTACTTATAAATATATGTTTTACTTCCAGGTTTTTGCTATTATGAGTAGTACTGCTACAGGTATTCTTTACACGTGTGCTGGGGCACATTAGGTACATGTCTGCTGAGCATACAGGAATTTATGAGTAGTTCTGTATCCATGCATACAGATACTCAGTTCCACAATGTGTGGAATTATTTTTCTCCCACATGACAAAGCACTTCGTACAATGTGAATCCTTTTGTGACATTTCCACTTTGTGGTGTTTTATGACTATTTTTATGCCAAGCATTATACTGCTTTCCTATCTGTAGCTTTATAACAAATCTGAATGTCAAGAATAGTAAATATTTCATCTTTTCCTTCAAGATTTTTCTAATGCTTTTGTCAATAAATTGATTGAAATATAATTACTAGAATTACTTTGTATCTATTACAGGTTAATTTAGGAGGAAACAGGATTCTCAAAATTCTGTGTCATATGTACTACAATACAGTATCTATTTACTTAAATCTTTTAATTTCAGCCACAATCATTTGTACTTTTTATATTAATATCTTACACTTTTTCACTTAAAATTATTCCTAGGCATTTGATTTTCTTGGGTTTTTTTCTTGCTTATTGTCAAACGATGTTGACTTGAAGTAATTATGGCAGCTGTCCTTGTCCTTTTCGCTTTCTCATTCTCTGATAGTCAATATTTTACTGTTACATGACTCTTGCTTGAAGAATTTTGTATATATACATTTTTATCAAATTTTTAAAATGTATTATTTATAATTTGACCAAAGTTCTTAACACAAATAGGGAGAATTCATCTTCTGTCCATAAATTACTGGTAGACAAGTTTTACTGCCACACTAACCAATTTAAAAGCTGACCAGAGTACACAGAGCGACTATTTTTAGCCACTAAGACAAGTAAGTAGTACGTGGCTATGGTGCCTAAGAAAAAGGTGATTGGTTCTCTTAGGTGGTTCCAATGGAATTCCCAGCTTTTTTTCCTGGTAATAATTTTCAAAACGCAAGCACAGAGGGGAAACTCAAAGAGAATAAAGCAGTCACATTCACATTTTGGGTGTGACAACAGAGTTTGTTTGAACTGAATCAACCGGAATTTGTGGAATGTGTAACAGAGAGAAGACACCACACAAAGAGCTGTCTCCCGTACTCTGTTGATGAATACAAAGCTGTCCACCAAAAGTGCCCCAGAGGTATTTGGGAATATGCTTATGAGTTAGTCTTCTCAGGCTACAATAACAAAATATCTCAGATAGAGTGGCTTAACCAACAGAATCTTATTACTCACAGTTCTGAAGCTACTTATTTGAGGCTGGTGTGACCAGCTCCTTTCTGGCCAGGGGAGGGCTACTTTCACGCTGTGTATGCACTTGGTCTTTTCTTTGTGCATGAAACTCTCCCACGGACTGGGGAATACTTTGGTGTCCCCTCTTAATAAGGGCAGGGCTCTAACTTTTTAAAATCTCATTTAGCTTTAATTACCTTCTTACAGGGCTTATCTCCAAAAAATAGTTACACGGTGGCAGTCAGGGCTTCAATATACAAATTTGGGAGAAAGGTGCAGTTCCATCCATAGCAGTTTTTGTTGTCCGTCCATTAACTCCCCTTCTTATCTTAGTGTGCCTAGATGATATCACCTTAATGTTGGAAGTAATATAGTCAAAAAGTGAATCTCTGGGTCACAGTCTCTTATTCCATTAATAATTAACTTTCCTTTGGAAAGCAGCTTCAGTAGGAGAGAGATCACCTTAATACAATCAAGACCAATCTGATTTATGGTTGACTCATAGTGTACGTAAAGATTATGTGCTTTTAGTTTGTCCTGTGCCTGAGATGTGACTCTGAGAGATTTCCAACTGAGTCTGAAGTGTTTATTAGATTGCCTTTTTGGTAAAACCTGAGCTATAATTACTGTTTCCTCAGCTCCCCACATATGCTGACAGCTCTTCTCTCTCCTACAGCAGCTCTGTTTTGCTTAAACTATTGCTCTGTTCACCTGAAAGTTTCAGTGTATCTCTCAAAGGTAAATATCCGAAAGTAGCCTGCCCTTTTCCCTCAACTCCAAACTCTTTACATTCCTTGGGGCCGTGTCTTACTTAGTTGTCCCAAATGAAAATTATTGACCAGCCTCATGTGATTGTCAATAGCTCCTCATCCTACCTGCTTTGCCTCTGGTCATTCGCTTTGTTTCTCACTCTCAATTTCCCAGGATCAAAAGCTGGCAAATATCCAGAAGGGGAAAATGACCTTTGTTCCTTTCTCTTTGAGGCTCTGCTCTCACATATTCCTCCCTGTCAACTTGACCCTTTCAATCAGATTTTATAATTCTTACCTAGCTTTTCGAAATGGATTAACTGAATTATTGTTTTTCCATGAGCTGCTCCATTGTAGTCAGAATTGAATGTATGCTTCTTGATACATCATTCAATGTCTGATATATAATAATTATTAATAATAATAATAATTAGATGAATAGTGAATCAATAAAAGAAAAATGAACAAAATTATTATGTAAGCTTCATATTTTTTTAGTTAGTAGAAAGACTGCGATGAAAATACTGAGTCTAACACTGAACGGTAGAAACCATGATGATGTTTAAACTATTTTTAAAATTGTGCTTTCTGTGGGCGGCAGAGTGGGGGCACTAGCAGACAAAAAAGTAAGCGAGCCAGGGGCACACAGCCTGTGCATAAGTCAGCTTTCCTGGCACTGAGACACAAGACCTGGCTCCCACAGTTTAAAGGAGTAGAGGTTTAATCTGTACCAAAGTTTGGGGGATTGAATTCCTGGTCACAAATGTCATGGAAAAAGGGTGTGGCAGAGCAAAGCTGTTCAGTTCATGGTACCAGAAAGCAAAGCAGTGAGACAGGGTTAGGACCCTGCCAAAGAGGACAGGGTTAAGGACCACATAGAGCACCCAAGGTCACCCTCCATGGCCTACTCAGACACACCCGGAAGTGTGCGCCATCAGTCCCCTGGGAGGCTAGACTCGTATTTGTCTTACCTATCACAGCATACCGGGAAGCTACTCTTACATTTCACTTTTTCTTTTCCTATCATTTGTTAATAGAGGACTCACATATTGTTAGTCCTGGTTAGATTATTGTAAAGGCATAACAGAAACACTTAAAACTTTCTGGTAAACACTTCATTTGAATAAAAAAAAGATGAAAATCAATTTGAAATTATTCTTCTTAATATTTGCATTATTGTAATAAATACCATCTAAGCCATGGCTGGTTTTAGAAATAAAAGGATGTTTGATGTAAAATAAAGAAAGTGCTTATGTACTAACATCTATTTTTTACTTTTTGCATTGCATTTCTGATGTTAAATTTAGTGCACGTTAATAAAATGGGTTGAGGATTTGACATTTTTTTTTTCCGGTACCGGGAATCAAGCTCACAACCTTGCGCTCGCCAGGCAGGCGCTGTGCCCCTGAGCTAAATCCCCAGCGAATGACATCAATTTTTATAATGAATAAGAAAACAGGCAGTGTCCAGGAAATGTAACCTGATATTCTAGTGTTTCTCTGACTCAAACTTGGCAGATCTAACTGTTTAACATTTATAGATAGAAGGTGTAAAAAGAAAGGCCCTCCAGTTAATGTGGAGTTAGTGTGATTTTTCAGATGCTTACTCAGGCCATGAGAAATGTTCAACTTCTAAACTTTCATGTTATTCATTACTTTAATTTATAATTGGAACTAAAGAGTCTAGGATAATTATGGGAAAATGGCTATGGCCTTTAACTTATGGAGACTATAAGGTGTAAAGAAAAATTGTACCAGCGTTAAAGGAGTCTTTGTTCAAGGCTATTGCAGTAGAGGTCAAGACCAATGTAATAGATAGGAAAAGACTGAAGTGAACTTCGAATGAAATAAAAGGTGGGAGAGTTCTTAGTCTTCTGGAGTCAACAAGCAAAAGATGCACTGGAGTGTGGTGGAGGTCAATGAGATTAGTCCATCTCTGACTGCTGCTTGTGGAAGTGTAGCTTTTCTTCTCCCTCAAAGACTTGGAGGCAGAGGCACCATCTTCCTTTATTGCACCGCAGAGGGATGGCTCACGGATTCTGGAGAAAGACATTGCTGGGTTGTAAAACTGGCAAGATCCTGGGAGAAAATTTAAATCTCAAACAAGCCGGAAAAAATTTGCAATTGAAAGTTTTCAGAGGTAAGAAAGTGCCCTTAAGAAAAGTCAGAAGCCACAAGTCAGGAAGACTCTTGTCTGAAGTTTAGTCAAGCTGAAGGGAGAATTACGACCGTGCTGGTCACCACTTAGCTTAAAACCTGTCTGATACAAAAACTTGTGAACTCTCTATTTTTCCTCACTCAGTGTTACAAAGAAGAATTATGTAATATTGTTTCAGTGGATAATGTATCTTACCCACTTTAAGGAAGAGGAACACTCACTTAGGAAATGGAATACTTTGACCTTAGCCACGTAGCTAGGAAGAGACAGATCTCTATCTTTGAGATTCAAGAGCCTATTTTCCTAACCACTATGCGAAAGAAATGAAGAAGAATTTATTATGACACCTTATGTGCCTTCCTGCCTTTTCTCTTTATCACTGCATTGCCCTTAACCAGATTACTATACTGGGGCAGTTCAGCAAATGTAGCTTACCTTGCCTTAATCGTGTGCATATTAATAGCCATCCTTAACCCCCAACAGCACCGTTTCTAGATTTTATGGCCCACCTTGCAGAAGAGGAATTCTAATTCTTATGAATCACTTCATGCGGAGAATGACATACAGGAACAGAAGGGCAGAGCATCAGAGAGGGCACCTGAGGCCTGTCCAGAGACCTGCAGTTTAATCTATTCAGCATGCCAGCACATCCCGTCTGGGGGTATCATTTTCTGATCCCCAACACTAGAGTTGGGGCAGAGAACAGTATATAAGCCACAGAGAAGTAGGTAGAGTTTGGGTTCACTCAGATCTTTGAAGGAAAGGCTGAGTTTAGCCTACAGTCTGTAGAGAAAAATGGCTGCTACTTGCACGATATTTGAAACTTCCTGGCAGTAAAGTTAAAGCCAAATTCACGCGGGAGGAGTATTATCGCTACTTGCCGTGTGCTTTGTTCTGTTTACTAAGCAAGGCACAAACAGGTGGAAAGAGAGCAGAAAATGGAGAAAGAAGGGAAGAACAGAAATAGGAACAAAGGTTTTGTAGCTTACCACAGCTTGCTTTTTTATTTCAAACCCAGAAAATAGCTCTGGGCATGTTTGCCTTGATGAACTGGAAAAGTTCCACACACTAAGGCCAGCAACCCTGACATAAGGCCATATCGGGAAGGAATACATCTTTGCGATGAAGGGCTAATCTCGTACAAACACATTGCGGGGTGTTTTCAGGTCCTCTAATGAACCCCAGCCTCTCTCTTGCACCATATTGCTAATGGGGAAAATATTTGCGTTAAACATTGTGCAGATTAAACTGGTAGATTATTTTCCTTATGTTTTAAAAATATAATTCTGCCTCATGGCAAGACCATTCTTAACTGCGAAACACAAAATGTAACTGAATTTTGCTTTGCTTAATTAATGGAGGCTTCAGAAAATTTAAAGAGACTGTTCAAATTCTTTCCTTTTAAAATGACTGTATTTCTCTTTCGAGGATAGTATCCCATATCAACTTTGGAATAAGACTTTTATAAGCTAGGTGCCAAACACTTAAATGTTCATTTGTTCCGAAAGAATCTGATATTCTCTATGTGCCAGGCATTGCAGAGGGAAGTGCTGATACAGTGAAACAGTAAACAAAATCCTGTCCTCATGGAGATTCCGTTCTAGTATGGTGCTGCACCTACAGTATGAGTGCAAACCAGTCACTTCTAGTAGGAATGCTGACCAAGAGGTGGCTGGATTCTCTGCTAAACATCATGAATTCACACTGTTTGGTAGCATGCCATCATGTTATGATGCACTAATTTCCATCTTACTTGATATTTAAAGATCTTCACGTTTTCCATTACTTATTTTTGATTCACCTTTTACTGAGCAGTTGCTATCATAAGACACAGTGTATTCACAGTGCTCCTTTCCCCATCATTTCTGCTTTTCTCATCGATAGTGTTTGTAAAAAAGAGGAAAAACAATGATATGATGGTGAACTAATGCTATACTAGTCTTCAGCTTGTACTGGAAATCTGCCACATCCATAAAGGATAGCAACTGTTACTGATACCCTGGGGATGCTCCCTGGACCTCACCAAAGAGGCCCATTATCCAAAATGGGTTCAAAATCAAACTCCAGGCTCGGGGGAAGGATTAAATGAGTGGCTCATATTTGGATAATTTATAGAAGTGAATAAGATAAAGAAAATAGAGGTTGGGGTGGAGTAAGCTGAGATGACAGATACCAGTCGGTTCAGTGGCTCTTTGAAATGAGTGCTGACGATATGGTGTATTCTTGCACCAAAATGTTTCTCATACATAATTTTGTTCACTCCGTTAAGTTTAGGTGTGCCGCTGAAGTCATAAAACCATGTTGTGAGAGTACAGATGGGTGGAACTGTGGTGCCAAAGAATTCTATATCACATCTATGGCAGCTGTTGCTTCCCCCATACTGTTGTTGAAGGGATCAAAGGGGAAGATACTTATGAGATGGCATTCACAAACTAGAAAGAATTCTATGTCATAGAAGTGGTGATTTCGTTATTAGCGTTGATACAACCCCGAAGTAGAAAAGAGCGGCTTTAGCTCCCAGAGTCGTAGTATCCAGGAAAGCATATTTTGATTTTGTTGCCACCATACAGACTTGTCTGAGCGAGGTAACTCCGACCCTTTGCCATCTCCAATACCCTTGCCCTGCTAAGCTAAAACAGGGCAGTGTGCATCCTAACCTGCTTCCGGGTTATAAATTGAGATCTGCTTATGATAAAGAAAATAGGAGTGTGAAAATAGAGTGCTTACCAACTTGTCATAAGATGAGGATACTGGAAGGTGAAGTGTCATTCTCATACCATCTGCCAAGGAAGAAAACTGATTTTCCGTTCAACAAATGTCAAAAGGAAAACTTTTAGGCCGTCATGTATGACCCAGATTTCGAGGACCTGGTCTAATTTGATGGCTGAATGTTTTTGTGAACAGGCATCCAGAAGCTGCTGTCTTGGAGGGAAGACCTAGGGCATGACCAGGAACAGAATGTGGAGACACAAATGCAAAA
Organism: Chinchilla lanigera; assembly: GCF_000276665.1. Classification (NCBI taxonomy): domain Eukaryota; kingdom Metazoa; phylum Chordata; class Mammalia; order Rodentia; family Chinchillidae; genus Chinchilla; species Chinchilla lanigera. The sequence continues at coordinate 8,834,501 of NW_004955472.1, read as the reverse complement.
CAAGAGGATACGAAGGCAAATACACGGAAAACATCTGTCTTCAGGAAGATACTACATTAAGCTGACCCACAGTTACTTACCCTTACCAGAAATACATGGGGCTCCTGTGCCCGTCCACTCTGCATGCAAATACATGCTGTCATACCCACACTCAAATCAACTGGGCTCTTCTAACATCACGTTCTGCAAATAAGATCCAGGCAGTGAAATTTGTCCGGAAAGGGATCCTAGGAACTACCAGTGGGAGAGGCAGGGAAGAAAGCTAGAGCAGGATGTGCTAGTAAGCTACTTACTGCCACAGGCAACAAAGGCTCCATTATTCTGGCAGGGACTCCATCTCTAGCACACCTCCGGGTGAGGTGCAAAACACCTCAGTTGCACCCCACGTGAGGGGGTGTATCAGTCAGGGTTTTACCGGAGAAACAGATATAACACAGGATGTACAGATTATAAGAAATTACAAGATTGGCTTACGACGGTCAGCCAGAGAGTTGTATGGGGAAGTGTGCGGAGGGTGTCTGCACACTGAAGACCGAAGGAATCAGTCCAGGGTCTGGAGTTCACTGCAGAGTTCCGTGCAAGTCTGTACCAGGAGGCCCATGAGTCTGCGAGGGAAGGCGGAAGGATCCAAGGTGGAAGCCGAAGAGTCTGCACTAGAAGCCAGGAGACAAGTCCAAGCTGAAGGTGAAGACTGGAGCTCCTCCAAAAGGAATGGAGGTACCTCTGTCCTTGTTCATTTCCCTTTTATGTTATCTAGGTGATGATCCACCCTAGGGTGGCTCCTCTACACTCTAGGGTGTAGAATTGCTGAGCCAAGTTTAGTTATACTTCTAAATTTCTCAAGTTGACATAATCAATCAACCACTACAGGGGGCATACAATTGGAATGTCTATCCATCAACGTGTGTTCTTCTTTTTTTTTTTTTTTTTTTTTTTTTGGTTTTTCTCCGGTACCGGGAACCAAACTCACGACCTTGCGCTTGCCAGGCATGCGCTTTGCCGCTGAGCTAAATCCCCAGCCCCTACGTGTGTTCTTCTTGAAGAACAATAAAATCAGCCCTTCACTCTACTCTGCTGAGATGAGGATGTTATTAAAAGACTCTTAACAAAGTGTTCAAATGTTTTAGGAAAAGCAGACAATGTTTATTGAGTGATTAGTGCTGAGGGAATCATAATCTCTATACACATACACCATTGTCTTTAGAGTTTATGTTACTGACTTGTGTGGTTTTTGTCTTTCATTTTGCTTTGTTTTGTTTTTCCTTGAAGCCAGTCCTTAGTACCAACTTCACCAAATCTTCCCCGTGGAAAGATACCGTGGGTTCTGATACAGAAAAGGAGGCTTTTCTTCCATATAGCCATTTCCATCCAAGCATTTAGAGTAGCACCATCCCACAGAAACATAGTGGGCCACAAATGCAAGTCACATAAGTAATGTTATATTTTCCCATAGCTATTGTTTTCTAAAAAGTTGTTACAAAACACATGAAATTAATAAGTTAATATAATTTATTTATTCTAACATACATAAAACAGTGTTTTAACATATAATCAACATCAAAATATTAAAAACTTATTTTTCACTTTTATACAGTCCTTAAAAGAGATGTGTGTTTTAGTTGACAGCACATTACACACTTTTTACACATTACACGTTACAGACTATTGTTTTTCTAGTACTCAACAGGCTTATGTGGCCAGGAGCTACCATACTGGACAGGGAAGATCTAGGGCTTCCCAACTTCTGTGTGGAATGAAGGGTATTTGGAAGTGTCCTAAGACTTTGGGGTCTTGAAAAAGTATCCCTGCTGGACATTAAAGGGTAGATATACTAGCATTGATGGACACTTTGTCATCAGTTTTCAAAGTAGATATATGATAATGCCAAAATTCAAATGCACATACTCCCTTAAATCCACCATCTCATGCCTCCTTGACCCTGAAGTTGTTCCTCTGCAAGGATTCACGCAAAGCTTGAGGATGAGCCTTAGTGAGAGCCTCCCACTCGTTATCTCTAAGTTTCCGCACTCTCTGGACATGAGGAGTAGAATTACATGTGTCCCTTCATGGCTTGTCTCTTGGGATTTATACTCTTACGTGGCTCTTTTGTCATCCTGAATTTGGTTTGGCCTATGTGACTGACAGATGATAAACGATGAACACTAACAAATCGGTTCTGAGATCAACTTGCGGAAGTGACCTCTTTGCACTCCCCATTGTTCCTTCCAGGGGATGCCACTAGCCACCCTGAGAAAGGAGCCCTATAGAACGCAGGAGTGACTCCTCGCGACAGCGTCATCTGTGAGCCCAGAGTAATCTTCCATCCCTGGCCGTCTCCAACTGCAGCTCCAGCACGTGGCTGGACTGCAACCCTGAGAAGCCCTGAAGTGAAACCATCCAGCTGAAACACTCCCAGATTCCAGACCCTTAGAAATTCTTTTAAAAAACAATTCCAACAATTATTATTATTAATACTGTTAAAGTTTATTGGTACTATTTAGGTATACTATGAAGAATCCACACCTGGAATCTTTTGTACAGCAAAAGAAATCACCAACAGAGTGAAAAGTCAGCCTACAGAATGGGAAAAGATTTTAGCCAGTTGTTCCTCTGAGAAAGGACTAATATCTAGAATATATAAAGAATAGAAAAAAATAAGAGCTCCCCAACTTTAAAGACCCAACCCAAAATGGGCATCTGAGATGAATACACAATTCTCAGATGAAATAGCAATGGCAAATAGATATATGAAAAAATGTTCAACATCACTTGTCGTTTGAGAGATGCAAAACAGTGCTGAGGTTCCTCCTCACTTCAGAAAGAATGACTATTAAAGAAATCAACCACTAACAAATGCTGGCTGGGCTGTGGGGAGAGAGGTACCCTTCTCCACTGTTAATAGAAGTGCAGACTGGTGCAACCAGTGTGGAGTATTGGTGGAAATCAGTGTGGAGTATCCTTGATTCCAGCAGTTTTGAGTGGCTAACATTTTTAGAGAACTGTACACAAATGAATAGATACATTTGTAAGCTCGCAAACCAGATGTGTGCCTGAATAGTCTGACTGAAAGGAATAAATGTGACCTGAGGGTAGGAGAAAAAACCAGATCACAGCAACAGAGAATGAAGAACATTAAATAAAGCAAAATGAGACTCCAGAATATCTTTAAACATAGAAAAAATACCAAAGCCCTTGTTCTCATATTGCTTATCCTGTTGTAAAACTGCAGGATCAGTGCTGGTTTATTGTGGTGAGGTAGTCCTGCAAAGCTTCCTACGGTTACTCAGATCATCAAGAAGTAAAAGAAAATAAAGAGGAAAACAAAGAAGAAACCACCGTTTTTTCATGGGACTTAAAACAAATTCTGTGACTGTATCAGAGGCAAGTGAAAATATAGTTATTCCCCAGCCTAGAATTTCACCTAGTATTAAAAAGGCTTTGGTTTTCCCTGGGGCCTGCATTCCAGAAATGTTAAGTACATTTTAAGGAATGTTAACTACATTTCTAAGGAAGCCATGCCATCAGCCCTAGCATACAAAATGCTTTATGGGAGCTTCATTAATCTTATTAAACAACGTGTCTTTACCATTCATTGATTAGACATACAAATCATTCATCCCCATAAGGAATTGCAAAAAGAATCTAAAGTCACTCAAAACTCAGCCTCGTACTGCCTGTGGTTGTCAAGGTAACAAACGTCTTGGAATTCCAAAGCAAACAGACCTCTGCTGACTATTTTGAAGCCACCACAGGTATTAGCAAGCCTCCCACCTCCCACTTGATAGAACAGTCTCCAGGGGCATCATCGGGAGAGCTAATCAAGACATTAAGTGTACCCACAGGCAACCGGAGTGCCAACGCCCTGTAGCAAGTTAGGAAAAATAAACAGGACGGTCTTTGTGCTCCCTCCACTTCAGATCCTAAGTTCCTGAGCCCCAAATGGGAGCTCCCTCTTCTGCAGGAGCTTCTCATAGCAGCTGTGTCCAGGACAGTGGATTCAAAAGACAGACAGGAATAGGGGATGCGAATTCTACTTGCTCTTTTATTTGTAGCATAGCGATAATTATAGACGGTACAATTTCTTAATTGCTTACAAAAAAAGCAGCAGTTTTAAGCATCAGCCCTTACTTCAAATGTTACCCTATACAACATGGTGATTGTCACACTCCTTTAAAGATGAGAAAACTGAAGATGAGAGTGTAGTTGAATTCTCACCAATTCTCACACCAAGAGAGAAAACCTTGGTCTGAGCTGAAGAATGTCTGACTTCAACAGGAAGTAATAGAAACAGCATAACAATATATTAAAAAGAAATGCCCAGATTTAAGTAAAGAGGGATCCACTAATTACAGAGCCGCAAAGCTTGCATGCTCATATTCTTCGCTTTGATGCAATCAGAATACAAATGCATTTCCTTGGGGTTGTGCATTAAAGAGAGAAGACGTCTCCCTCTCTACATATTGAACTCGTCTGGCTTATACAACAATGCAGGGATGCACGAGCCCTGTGTGTGAGGACCATGCAAATTTATATTGACTCTAAATAATTCAAATGGTCATTTTCTAACATTATATTTGGGCTTACACAAAATTTAGCTTTTTATGCAAACTTAGCTATTGCTGTCTTCCCTTAGTAAGGCTGGAAATAAAATGAAACGCATAAAAACTGATTCCTTTGTCTCTTATTGTAGATTTGTACAGAAGGAAAATAATAGAGCTCTCAAATTTCTTCGCTGTAGGAAAAGGTTAATGCAGTTCCAGACAGAGGTCAATGCATTGATCAGTAGCTTCAAACAAGGAGACAGATCTTTTTCATGGTGTTTAAAATGTGTATGAACAATTTTACAACATTCTTGATTTGACTTTGGTCTTTTTATTCATTTAGCAAAAATTTTTAATTAAAAAAAATCTTCCAAGAAACCATAATTGTTAAATAATTCCACATATAGCATTATCAGACATACTTATTGTAATGGTACCTAAGAATTTCTCATTTATAAATACCATATCAATTCTCTAATTTTATAGTTATTGTATAAAAATGAAGGACACTGACTCTAATTAGTAGGAAACTAAATATGATAGGAACCCTGTGTGGGGCCTGGAAAAGTCAGACGTTTTCCTTCTCTGTCCCTCATCGCCTGTCAAGACCTTCTCTGGTGAACGTTAGGACGCCACCATTCCGCTTTACCACACAAGGCACAAAGGAGCCAAGTCTTTGTTACCTCACGTTACTGACTGATATCTTGAAAAATTAAAAGTCTTTCTTTTACGATTTTTTGCTGATTTTTTCATGGATTTCTTACTGCTTCTACTTTCACTAATCATTCATTTACTGTATAATTATTGAACATGTATTATTTACTAGATACAGACTAGTTTAAAAAAAAGAGGTTTACCTAGCCCTCTAGGATTTTACAATTTGATCAGGGAGACAAATGTAAATAAATACATACTTTGAAATATAGTGATTATTTTAGGAAATGAGTAACCTGGAAGAGAGTAAAAAGAATAAACTGTAAGACAGTGGGGGGTAGGGACATGGCTAAGTGGTGCACTTCCTCATACGGCTAGCGGGCACAGGTCCCTGGGTTTGAGTTCTAGTGCAAAAAAAAAAAAAAAAGAAAGATGTTTAAACTGAATGGGTGTGTGGGAAAAATTGATATTTGAGCTGCGACCTGAACAATGTAAAGGCATTGGCCGGGTGGAAACTTTCCAGGCACTGGGGAAGGTGACTGCAAGGGCCTGACGCAAGAGACAGGTAAGTGCTACCTCTCTGAGATTTCGAGGAGAGTTTCTCCTCATGGTGCTTTATAGTTTTATTTTATGTTAATGAGTATGCTCTATTTTCAAAGCTGCTGAGGGCATGGGACTGGTTTAGAGCCATTATTATCAACAATCATAAAACTATCTCACATGCCAGCATTATAAACTCAAATGCCTCCAGAGTTTTGACCAGACTTGATGAAAAACACTTCTTCTTACCCCAGGAAAAGGAACTTTTGTTTCCTCATTGAATTAATCGAGCTTTAGATAAGAACATGGGAATCATTCTATGTATCCCAAGTATAATACAGCTGCCTTGAATCTCACACCTGAGCACAATCTGTATAAACATCTATATCCTCTTCTTCATTGGGGCATTTTTACTTCTCCTTTCTAAATATGACGCTGATGTGTCTCATTAATGAACTAGAGCATTTGTGTATTACAGGGAAATGGAATCCGGGAAGGTTGTTCCCAACTTCTCTTCTGCAACACACACATTTTCAGCTTAAAATTTATGAGAAAAGAGAGAAGCCACTCCCACTTCCACACCTTTGTTCTCAGACCCTGCATATTGTGACTATAGGGGGAAATCGCAGCTTGTTAGTCAGAGGTTCGGAGAGTACAGCCTATCCTGTGGAACAGTACTTCATCTTGGGTCGTTCTGTAAGTATCACCGTAACTGACCATTCAGGACAGCATTTAACCTGCTGCCAGGAGGCCACTGTTCGAGCTCTTGTAGGATCCTTGAATTAATTTCAGAAATCTAGGTACATTACCTTCTTTTTGTTGTTAAGTGAGTACATTGGTCAAAGCAGTATTGTGTGGGATACCTTGATTGTAAACAATGTACTTAGCAGGTGGTGTCCTACGGGCCAGTGAAGGCAAATCTGTAAGTAGAGTAGGAATCTACTACTATTAGGGCAAATTGTAGCTATTTCCATGATGAAAGGGGTCCAGTGAAACCAACTTGTCCTCAGGTGGCTGGACTCCCCTCTCTTAGGAAATAATAATAATCAGGGCTTCAGCATTGGCTTCTGTTATTGGCAGGTTAGCAATAAGCTGCACTGGTAGGTGGAAAATCCTTATCAAGCTGTGTTTGTGGACTCCACCAACAAACCTCTATCTCCACCACCATGGTTACTTGGTTCCTGAGTATATTTTACAGAGCTGGTCATTTTTCAATGTTCAGAGAAGATAGGTTGGTGTGAAATTGGAAAGGGAGATAGATAGCTCTATTCTCTACTGTTCTATCATCCTTATTTGTGTACATATTTATCAATTTTAATTATGTTTTTTTCCTGAACTTGTACTATTGACTATTTTATTGTTTATTTCATTTACTTATTTTTTGACAACTTGTCATAGGCAAATTTCCCTTCTTCCCTTGCTCCGCTCACTCTCTCCCTCCCTCCCTTCCTCTCTCCTTCCTTCCCTTTTTCTTTCTTTCTTTCTTTCTTTCTTTCTTTCTTTCTTTCTTTCTTTCTTTCTTTCTTTCTTCTTTCCTTCCTTCCTTCCTTTCTTTCTTTCTTTCTTTTGTTCTTTTTTTCTTTCATTCTTTTCCAAAAACTAATTACCTTGCCCAGTTTATCAAGGTATAATTGTAAAAAAAACTGTATGTTCACAGTGCATAGTGTGATGTTCTGGTGTATGGGTATACTGTGAACTGATTGAATGAAGCTCATTAACTTGCCTCATAAACTTAGCATCTTTTGTGGTGAGATCACTTAAGATTTACTCTCTTAACAATTTTCAAGTATATGGTCCATTTTTGTGAGTATCAGTACCACAGCATAGCATAGACTTCCAGAACCTACTCATCCCAAATGACACTTTTTACCTATCGACCGATATTTTCCCCATTTCCTCCACTGCTTCCAACTCTTTGCTCCTACATGTCCAACATTTTATATTCTGCATGTAACTGAAATGCTGCGTTTGTCTTTCTACGTCTGGCTTACTTCACTTAGCGTAATATCCTTCAGTTTAACATTTTATCCATTCATCTGTCCATAGATGCAGTGATTCCAGCATAGCCATTGTTAATTCAGCAAGAAAAAATGGGAGTGAAAATATCTCTTTGGTAGGTTTGTTACTTTCATTTTGGGGGTATATTTACAGAAGTAGTACTTCGGGATCATATGTTAGGTTCATTTTTTATATTTTAGGGACTCCTATACTGTTTTCCATAATAAATACACTCTTTTACATTCCCACCGAGAGCGTGCAAAGGCTCCCGTGTTCTTCACGTCTTTGCGAACTGACCTCCCTCGTCTTTCTAACACCCATTCTAACAGATTTCATTATGCTTGGATTTATATTTGCCTGATTAGTGGTACTGAGCATGTTAAAAATATATCTTTTGGGCATTTGCATAGCTTCTTTTCAAAAAATGTTTATTCATATCTTTGCCTGTTTTTGTGTTGTGTTTTTGTTATTGAGCTTTTTCAGATTTCCTCAAATGTGCTGGATATTACCACTTCTGCCATATATGATTTTAAAATAGATTCTCTTATCTGCATGTTGTCTTTTCACTATCCAATTGTGTTCTCTTCTGTGCAGAGCTTTCTAATTTAATGAAATCACATTTGCTTACTTTTGCTCTTGTTGCTTATACTTCTGGAGTCATATCCAGAAAAATTTTACCCAGACTCATGCCAATAAGCGTGTTTCTATACTGGGGTCTTCTGATGTCTTTTACTTAAGTTCTTACTCCATTCTGAGTTTTTTTTTATATGATATGGAAAAAGGGTATAATTTCATTACTTTTCATGAATATATTCAGTTTACCAAGTCCAGTTGTTGAACAGACTGTCCTTTCTTCATAGTGTGCTCCCAATATTTTTGTCAAAGTTAATTTACAATAAGTGCATGGGCTTATTTTGGGGGTCTTTATTCTACTCCATGGTCCATGTATACTATTAATCCATGCATTTGTTTTTATGCCAATATCATGCTGTCTGTCTTACTATAAATTTGTAATATACTCTAAAATCAGGTAGAGTGATGTTTTCAACCTTGGTATTATATTTGCTCAGGATTGCTTTAGCTATCTAAAGTCCTTTGTTGTCCCATTTGTACTTTATGATTTTTCTATGTCTGTGAAATATAACATTGTCATTGTGTTAGAAATTACATTGAATATGTAGATCACTTTGTGTAGTAGGCATACTTTAACAATATTAATTATCCCAACCCATGAATACAGAATATCTTTTCATTTATTTGTGTCATCTTCAATTTATTTTACCACAAATTGATGTAGATCTGTAACTTTGGCCATATCCTCTTTTATCTAAAGTTGATGATCAGATGCATGGCACAGATTCTGCCCAGTTGATGTAATTCCCTTCTCCACTTCCCTTCAGGGCTGCCCTTGAATGAAACGTTAATACTGTAATCATTCACTTTAAAGTGTCAACACATCATTCATGGCTATCTATAAGGCAGCCACTTTTTCTCTTCAAATATGTTATAGGAATCTCTACTGAGCCCACAAGATACATGTGATATGATAAAAAATACAGAGAATTTTCAAATTTTTATAAAACTATTCTAGTAAAGGATGCATTACCATTCAAAATGCAATACAGACTTCATTTTATGAAACACCCTTAGGTCCATCCTTTACACAAACAGCCAGGCAAGATATTAGAGAACTCTTTGTTGACAACTTAAGGCACTAAGACAAGAATCTCTACTGAATTCACTGTAGTAACTCAGACCATGATTACTTTCTTCCAATCCTGGTGTAATACCCTTGGAATAGATTCCTCTTTCTCTATCTCCCTCTCTCTTCCTCTCTCTCTCTCAATAAATATATATATGATATGGTATGCAATGTATAATATGTAGTTTCTGCTTCCCTTCTAGATGGGAAGAGATGGGTCTGTTCATATATTTCCCTGCTGTAAAGAGCACAGGGTAATTGGAAGGTAGTGGTGAATCTTCGTGAGCATCAGCATCTTCCAGCAGTGGTAAGTGGGATCATCGCGGTGTTTACAGACAAAAGTCATTTCACCCCTCATTGCTGTAATGAGGATCTTTATTTTCCATCATAGAACATTCAGTGTATGTGGGAATTCAAGATATTCATATTCATTAAAATCTACTTGTCTGTCATCTAGTTCTCAAAATTCAACTCTTTTCTAATAAATGCTATAAAAATATTTTATGAGAGTAGGCAAGGCTATGAATTTAACTTGTGTTGTAATTCAGCCAGTTGCAGTATCAAATTTAGGATTTAATTTAAAAGCCTCAGCCCTCCAAAGTAGATGAAATAAAATGCATTTATAAGGCAGTTAAATTAGCTCTCTCCTTCACTTTGTGCCGTGACCTAAGGCTTTCATGTCAGCTCTCCTGCAGAGGACACTCCCTGCAGAATCCCACCATTTTAAGAAAAAGAAAAAAGAATAAGAAAAATCATCTCCCTCAGCCTTTCCTTTGCTTTCATAAGCGTTGCATTCTGGCTGCTCCAGATGACAATTATGTGAGTGTTTCTGTGACTGCAAGTCATTGACTACGAGTCTCATTTTTCCTCTAGTGATGTAATCTCAAATTCTTATAATTGAGGTTTTAATTCCCTGTAATGTCTCCAAATATGTGTGTGTGTGTATGTATATAATCTCAGTTGGAATTCTCAGAATAGGTTGTATGGATAATTATCTCTTTTTCGTGTTTAACAAGGAGCACCATTGGAAGGCCCTGGAGTGCAGAGATCATGAACACCATTGTCAACAATCAAAGCCACAGAGCGGAAGCTCTGGGTCATACTGGTGGAGTTTACTAGACACCAGATCACTTATACACACACTCACTTTCTTTTTTTTTTTCCAGTACCAGGAATCAAACTCATGACTTTACACACTCCCTTTTGATGCATACCTGAATATATTAAATATATTAATTTTCTCTAATATTATTCTAAGTGATAACTGTTGACTGTCAATTTATTCCAATGTTAGGAGTGTACTGGAGAAGTATGGCAACTTGGAGGACTTACCACTTTGTTGCAGCCAACTGTTTATCATTGGAAGTGTGGTTTAAATTCCAGAAATTATAGATTACACATATGTGAGGCAGACAAAGCACCCATTCTATAGAAAATATGATCAGCAGGTCATAAATATGTGTTAAGTGATAGCTGTAAAAATGCATGAAACCACATGTACTAAGTAAATTATAGTGCTAGGTTCTACTATAAGCCAGTTTCAACTCTTCTTTTCTCTGTTATAGTTTCCAAAGTCTATGGTAAAGGAATAGTGAATGTCTGAGGATGATATACAGCCTAAAAATGAATAATGCATCCAGTTCTTTTCCATTGAATTCTCTGCTTGTCTATTTTGTGCATGGCTAACAAGGCAGTATTCTTTCTCCATGAAAAGTCCACCTAATAAATTTAGGTAGTCTCTTCAAGACTGAGATAGATTTGAAAAGTATTATTTAAATTTAAAAGCATATGGGAATTTATATTTCCTTTCAAAAATGCCCCCCATAATTAAAGTGAGCTGAGATTTTAGAAAAAAAAAAAAAGACAATAAAGATATTATGCTGAGAATAATAGGTACAGGGAGTGACATGAAAGTGTGACCTGAGATTACAGGTAAGCAGCAAGGACAAGACTTTCCTTGGACTACTTGGATATTCCTTAAGACATATATAAATGTCTATCTGCCTGCATGTGCATACTGAAGCTGAAGACACCTGCGTTCCTTGTTCCTATTGGAATATAGTCCAGGAATGCTGAAAGCTGAAAAAAAACAAACTGTCAATTATTGGAGCGCAAGTTATTGACCACGCCCATCAATATCTCCCAGTTGGTGTCTTGGAAGATGAGGCAAGGACAGGCAGAGAACAGTACCTCCACTTGACACACTTGGAATTTAAATATTTCTAGTCCTGAGAAGGGAATTTGAGGATACGAAAACTAGAAATCCAAGACAACAGCTAGACGGGTTGAGAAATCAATTTTCTAGAACAAAGCCAAATGTTCAGGACATAAGTTTGGAAAGTTGCTTCCCTGTGTGTCAGGAGAAGGCTGAATCTATGAGAAAAGCTGTCACACAAGGGCAGTGTATCAAGAACTGAACATAGCAAAAGAGCAAGAAACAGACCTGACAGGTTAGCTATGGAAAATGAATCTCTGTAAAGTGACTGATTTGTTATTCTCTCATTCAACAATTATTAAGCCTGCATTGTGTTCCAGGAACTGCCCTGTGCCTTAACGTAGCAAATACAAGAGACAGCCTGATTCTTGGGCCAGCTGAATTGTCCTCTAGCATTTTTAAAAATTTTGTTGTATCTAAGGGTTGCTAAAACCCAAAGTCATATCTTAAGAAAAATTTCAACCAGCTAGAGTATGATGTTTCTTTACTAAGCTGTCAAAGTAAAAGAAGGTAATACAAATACTCAGGTGTATCTCTTTTCCCCCAGTAGGCACTCACTTTTGAGAAATGTATAATAACTGAAAAATAGGATCATATGCAAAAATGACTGAATCTTTTTTTTTGCTGAAATATTTGTATTCTCTAAATCAGGAAATCAGCTGCAGGGAAGACTCAAAATTTATAGAAGAATCTTTAAATACTGTCTAAAAGGAATCCATTTCTTTTTAAATTTGGCTTCATTTGGCAGCTTAATTTGGATGTCACTCTTATAAAACAGCTTCTCAGATGTCCCTTTTAAATAAATTAAACTTTAGACTGAATTTTCTACCTAATAAGTTAAAATAAAATGACTACTGTATAACTTTTAAGAAACATACATAATTGCACACAAACACATGCAAATACTTCAAGTCTACTAGGAAAGCATTTAACAAATTATTATTTTTGTCACACTGATACTGTCATGACTAAAAAAGTTACATTGTCTCAAATCTGCACCGGAGGGAACTGGCTTGACTGCGTTTATGACAAAAGAAAACAAATCATAATGATAACTTAGAAAAAGTATTCTATAACTGGATAATGTTATTCTCTTTACCCATGTTATCATCTTATTAGCTTATTTACTGTAAAGTGATTTTATACAAATACTCATCTGAAACAACAACATTGAGGCAATTTTCAAATTATTTTAAGTTCAATAAAACCATGATTGATATTAAAAATCAAATTTATTTTTAAACATTTTCACTTCATTTGGTAATTTAACCCTACCCAAAGTGCAAATCTATAAGGCAATTTAGCTGCTATCATTAATTCTTTATGAATTAGCTGTGACTATCTACTCTGCTCAGGAAGGCTCTTACACATCTAATTAGTGCTAATAGCAAATGCCTTAAAACGTTCAAATTGAAACAGAAAATATGACAGCAGTTACTCTTATCAGGGAAGTGTGCAGACTCTAAGGCACCTTATTAAGGGAGATGATACAGCAGTCAGTTGAAAGATACCAAGGAGTGCATTCATTTACGTGTGTGATTATTTTCCATTCTATATAGGGATGCAAATCAGCATCCTCAGAATTCCCATAAGCTTCCAAACAGACAGGTAAATTGGAATTCTTTTAACCCTGAATTGAGAAGAAGGGAACAGCAGGAGCGAGAGAAAGAGAAGAGGGAAAGGAAAGAAACAGCTAACATACCCAAAGGGGAGAAAATACAGAAAGTTTTCTTGGACCCTTAAAAGAGATTGGTTCATTCACCTGTTAATTTGTTCAGGAAATATTTTGGGAATGCCTGTTGTGTTCGTTACCGTGTCAAGAATTGGAAATAACTTCAATGCAAAGACAGTGTTCTTGTCCCCAGCAGCTCACAACGCAATGGGGAGACAAACCCAAGGACGACGTGGTGATCGCTGAGATGGCTGTGCAGGCGGGTGCAGGGGAAGCCTGGGGACCGGGCAGCGGCGGCAGCCCAGGGAATTTGAAAGCTCAAGAATACAGGACACAGGTGCTGTCTCTGGCAGATGACGTAGGAGTTTGTCAACTAGATTCAAATGAAAAGCGTTGTCAGCAGAGGGACAGGCACAGGCAAATGCTGAGTTAAAGAAATTGCAAGGTGTGTGCTGGCACGTAAGCCCAAACTGCCTTTGAACTGCGGTCAGTTTCTAATTATCATCAGAAGGAAAGAAGGCACAGGTCACCCACTTTGTTTCCTGAGAGCACTGGGTCGCTAACCCATGAGAGTTTAAATTGAGTCTAAATGAAATGAAATCCACCCAGCCATACCCTGAAACGAGAGGCAGCCCTAACACCCGTGGTGATTGATGCAGGGCTCCGTGAGGTGGCCCGGGGCCCGGAGCTCACTAAGTCTAATCTTCTAGCCGTGGAAGGGAACATACATCGGCAGTGCCTTGTAGGCCCGACAGTGACTAGCAGGCAGTGATTCACACAAAAGATAGGCAGTGCAGAGACAGGTCCTGCTCCTGGACAGCGGGACTGGGACAGGGCATGAGCGGCAGACAAGGCCGCAGTGGTGACATCTGCAGCACTTGACCATGCTTTCCCAGATGGCTGAAGGGAAACGAGAAAGCTGACGTGAGATGGTACCACCTGAACCGTCTACGTCTTATCCTTTTTGATCTATAAAAATGACAGTTTAATACAATTTAATTGAATATTTGCTGAGGGTTTTCCCAGGACCTATCAGTCTCCTAAGGGCTTTACATATATTTCATAAGTAAACGAAAACTTGCCAGTTCTCTGCAAGATAAATTCAGTTACTTCCAATCTGCAGAGGAAACCAGCATGGTGAGGTGACACACCCCAAAAAGAAAGTTGGTAAGAACCGAACAACTTCTCCGCCTCAAAGCCAGAGAATTTTTTAATTTGCCATCATCTTAATCCATACATTAGGTACAAAGTACAAGCAGATAGTGAATACCCTAAAGCCAGATAAGCAATTGTCATTGGCTTGCATCAAGAGAGCTAGAGCCAAGACCCCACCTCCCAGTCCACAGGGTTTGCTTTCTCATTATTCTGTTTCTTCCTGTCTTGCATCTCTTTCATTTTCTCTGTCACCTCTCCCTCATTTCATCCCCACCTGCTTCTGCCTCTTTTGGCAGTCATGTAGAAAGAGGTATACAAGTATTAGGGAGCTCAGTTAAGGTTGCAACAATTAGCAATCACTTTATAAAGTCATATTTAAAACACAGAAGAACACGCAGCCGTATTAGGTTAAAAATGGAAACTTTCAGAAAAGATTAGTTAATCAAAATAACTGCCATCTATCTATTTATCTAGCTTATACTTGGTGTGGGGGACATATTTGGAATGCTACTCCAGTAGTCATTTCTGAGAGGAAAGTTCTGCCCATCTGACTACTTCCCTTAGTTTTTTACTATAATTTGACTAAAGGTAAGACAGAATTGCAATATTGTTATTTTGAACTCATTTAACTTTATATCCTTTTTTTTTCCCCCTTTGGGTGTTGTAAATTTTTTTTATTTTAAGAAAAGAAAAAAAAGATATAAAATTTCAAAACAAGATTGTAAGAGAGTAACAATGGTTACTACATTGCATATTGTTATCTTCAAAGTACTTGCTCATATTACATGATATAGGCATGAAAAATTGATCAAACAATACAGACATAAACTTTTCTTCTCAATGAACTAATAGCAGTTAGTAGCATAACTATTTTATCTATCTTTTATGTGTGTGTGTATATATATATATATATATATATATATATCCTTTGCCTTCCTTTTTTCTTCCTTTTCTAAAAGTGACATCAATTCAAAAATAAGGTGGGCTCGAAGGAAAGCACTTCAGCAACTTCTGTAGAAACTCCACTGTTCCTCACTTGAGAGCTGTATTTCTTCATTAAATACCATTTTAAGATATTTCACTGTGCAACCTCAAAATATAAAAACAGTAACAAGTAATTATTAAATACCTAAAAAAACTTCCAGTATTTTTTAAATTGCTGTATTTTCTCCATTCCTAGCTTTTTCTTCACTGTCAGCCAGAATATTTCCCTTTGTATCATTCTTTTGGACCCTTCAGTCCCTCTGTACATGAAAGGACATCCTGCATATGGTTTACGATCCCAGTGAGCACAACAGTTTCTTGAATAGGATGATTAGCCCTGCCTTTCAGGTCCCACTAAGTTTTTTAACAAGCTATCGATTTCCCGAAGAAAGTGAAGATACAATTCAAAATGCATCCAAGAAAATGCAGAAAGCAGAAGGAAATAAACTGGAAGAGAAAGTGTACTAAGGATAGCATTAAAGCGGAAAGGAAGATTAAATTCTTAAAATAAAGATCTGTGGGAGACCTTGAGAGGTCACGGTATCCAAAGATTACTTCCCCGTGGACAAATATCCCACGGTAGCTGCTTCTGCAATATGCCTTGACTCAGGTGCTGTTGCTCTACTGCCCTATTGTAGCCTTGACCTAAGAATGAAAAAAATTCCTAGCCCTACATCATCAATGATTAATAATATAATTTGTGAACTAGATTTTTTTTAACCAAGGGTGTATTCCTTTTGTCCCTTTAATGATCAGAAAACAAACTGCGGGGGAATCTGCCTATTCTTTCCCTTTCTTAAGTGTTTAGGAAGTTCTGCAATAATCTGTCTAGGGCTCCGAGGTTTATGAGTCAGATTCTTGACTGTTATGCGAATCCTTTCCTTCACAGCAGAAAACCCTCATCCTTCAGCAAAGCGCAGGAGGGTTAGCATGGGGGTCCTCTAATCTCTGCTCATGTGTACTACTCACACAGCATCTTCGGGCTAATCCTGAAATCTTTCTGTAACTTCCTTACTTCAGGATCCAGTGTGTGCAGCTCTGGCTGGAGAAGCCATTTCTCACAAGGAAAACTGACCTATTTTCTGAAGTAAAATATATTCTCATTTTGAAACAAGTTGATCTTCCCTATGAGATATTACTCTGTCAGAGGCTTCTCATGCTAGCCTTATACATATAAAATAAAGATTTCAGTAAGTCTAAGGTTTTTCATCAGCTAAAATGTGTAATACTTAACAAGGTTTAAATTCAGAGGCTTCCTCTATTTTCTGAAATTTAAAGTTATTTTATGCCATGACTTTGGGAAGATCAATGTGCTCTGTAAAAATAGGTCATTTATCTCTGGTTATCTGTATAACCTAACCTTATCTCATTTTGGAGAAAGGCATTTATGACAGCTAACGAGGTAATGTGATTGTCTCATGCGGGCGCACAGTACCAGTCAACCTAACATATATTATCCACCTTAAAATTTCCACGGATGTGCTATACATGATAATTCAAGAGAAATTCACGAATGTACTGCTGTATTTCTACCTTAGGGCTTTTTAATATCTTATAAATAACAAGCTTGAATTACTTAAATCCCTCCACAGAAATACAGCCTTATAATGGTACACTTATCACACATTATCTTTCATGCAATTCTCATCATCATCTAATTAGGTAAGTTTCCATTTGTATCAATCATACACTTTCATAATTAATTTACTGCATCAAAAATTTTTCATGTCCGACTACACATATAACTTACAAGCTATTAGAAGAATTGATGTAGAAGAGAGGAGTCCAAATATATTTATTCCATTTAACTTTGTCCTAAGATACTATTTCCAACATGTGCTATAGGATTTCCTTTGGGTTCAGAATAAGGGAAATGTCCACTGGGTACAGACAGTCTAAGCTGGCTTAAGATATTTAATACTCACTACCCGCATTCTCCACAGACTCCTAGTCACCTCCTAGGAAAACACTTAATTTCTTCAGGAATACCTCCAAACCCTTTCCTACATCTTTTAGCTTTGTCCAGATGGATAGGATGTGAAGGGCAGAAAGTGTATCCCAGCTTGTTGTTTGTTGCTTTTTGCTGGCTGCCTTCCTGCCTTCTGCCCGACGTGAACTGTTTCTCCTCTGTGATGCCGTCTCCCACTCCTCCCTGCCTTGGAGCCAGCCAATTATGGACTGAAACCTCTACAAACCGTGAGTCAAATAAACCTTTCTTCCTTTCACTTCGGGAGTTGGGTATTTTGTCTTAGCAATGAAAGAAGTCACTAAGGCAATGCTGATAAGAAAAGGTGGGTATTGGGGAAGATGAATGGTTGTATACAGCCCAGCAATAAGCTTTTGTAGTTATTTCATTTTTTTAAAGTGCTCATTTACTGTGAAGAGTTTTCAGGGGATTAAGGCCAAACATTTTGTACTGGCTTTAATTATCAGTTTACCAATCAATTGAATATCTGCATGTATTATCCCATTCCATTCTTTTTTAAAGATGTTTTTATTATCTATAATTTACAAATACATTTCTGTGAAGAGATCTTAATATTTGTTACTCAAGTATGCCTAGCCAATGAGCTCTAGAGTTGGGATTTGAATTCAAGAATGATTAATCCCAAAGTTATTGCTTTTAATTACTGTACATTCCTGCCTTACCTCTGAATATACACATATGCTGAACCCAGTCCTGAAACAGAACTCAGAGAGAACTTTATGAGGTCACTTAGTGAAGGTTATGAGTGTGAAAACGTCTGACTTCATCACTTTAACTAAATGTTTTTTGCAGAATCATCCCATAAAACTTAATCAAATGAAAATGACAAATAATTTTTAGAATTACTTTGTACCATGTATCATTACTGACTTTTTTAAAAGCCTGGGTTCTATTGAACACCATTTTAAATAAAATCAAAATATCTTTATCTGAATATTTAAATCATGTTCTTCCTTTTAAAAAGGTCAAAGTTAGCAGAGCATGGTGGCACACACCTGTAATCCCAATAATCTTGGAAACTGAGGAAGAAAGATCAGAAAATCAAGCTCATTCTGGGAAACTTAGTGAGACCCTGTCTTAAGAAAAAGAAAAAAAATTAAAAAGCTTAAGGTTGTAGCTAATGTATAGATCACTGTGTTTGACTCTGCAGAGTGCTAGCTCAATCTACAGTACTAGAAACAAAAATCAGAGTCTATGTTCCTGCATATTTGATTTTATTTATTTATTTTTTTTTGGTTTTTCTCCGGTACCGGGAACCGAACTCACGACCTTGCGCTTGCCAGGCAGGCGCTTTTGCCGCTGAGCTAAATCCCTAGCCCCTGCATATTTGATTTTAATCCTTAAAGATCATAATATCATTTAGCTGAAAGCCAATTTCAATAAAAATTCTAAATTTGATTTATTTTATCTTTAGGAAATTATCTTGGAATTCTATATCATTTAGTATATGTATAAATTTACAATAATGGCAGAATAAAAGCAGAATATATGAATATATAAAAAAATTGTCATTATTAGTGCTTTGGCCATCATAGTGTCTACTAAAAAACTCACTCTTTCATATTATAATTTATAAATATATAGTTACATATAAATAATATATACTATATATAATTATAAATATATAGTATAAATATATACTATTTAGTTATATATACTATAGTTACATATAGTTATATATATACTACACTATATGCTATGTATATAGTTATATATATAAATATATAGCTAACATACTATATATTATCTGTAATTATATGTATGGAATTCCTTTTTCTCGTTTATTCTTTCTGTTTCCAGGCAAGCAAGCTAGTATGCAGGAATATCCCAACTGTCAACTCAGGCTCACATAAATCAGTGACATCACCAAATGTAAACGCAAGCAATGTATTCAAGGATGCTGGCACTCACGGGGCGTAGACAAATCAGGCTGAGTTCTAAGCACATCGAGGGTCATTCTTCAGGCCCTCCTTTTTGCTATTAGGCATAGGATCTCTGGCATAGAGCAAAAGCTCTTTCCTAGTGAGGTCTGTAGATTTCTCTACAATGGGGAGCACTGACATTATGAAAAATTTCTATTTCATACTCATAGGATTGCTCAGATTAAGTGACATTCTCAAAGGAACAGTGATAAAAAAATATGGGTCTACTCACTAGAAGTAATTATTCAACCATGGACCCGCGGTGGAGGCCGTGCTCTAAAGAACCCCTTCCTGCTGCACGAATGATGGAAAGGCTTAGGCACATCCCCTGCTCTTCTTTTTCCTGAAAGGGTTTCTCTGGGAAAGAGAACAAACGGACAGCAGGGTGGCTGCTGTAACACTTTCCTCCCACAGATTATTTAGTAAGGAGCAATTCGTTCACTTTTCCTTTTCCTGTTTCACTGTCCTTTTTTTCCCATAGAAAGCGCTGTTAAAAGGCAAAACCTACATTAAGGAGGCCCATCTACAAGTCACACCAGAGAAGACTGTCTCTGATTTTGTGGGAATTAGTCTGAATGATCTCCTTATAAAATGATGTTCTCTGAGTAAACGAGATAAGGAACCAGGCCATTTGTGGTCAGCACATCGGTTTGCCCTCATTATCTTGGAAAAAAAAGAGAGAAAAGTTGGTGGTGAGAATATCGCCAATGAAATGAGACACTGAGGGCAGCTGATATCTTCAGAGTGATATTCATGAGAACAGATACTTGTCATCCAATATGTGGTAGAAAAGAGGCTTTTCTTCCAACCCAAGTGCTCTAGAACCAGAATTCTCTAGAAGTAGACTGCATGCTGGAAAGTTCAGGGAAACCAAACACATAGAGCGCCCTTCAAATGAGGTAAGAGACGACAGGGACTAACACAACACTGACAGAGGCAGCCTGTTGCTGCAGCCCTGAATATCGAATGAAAATATTGTTATGCCCTGATAATTGCTTCAGAAAACTGTGGGAGGGCATCAGACTGCAAGTGTTAAATTGACAGCGGGGCAGCACCACCAGTGTCAGTCTTTAAGACAACAGCAAAAGGATTAGACACTTAGTAGCATAGCTCTCACTGAGTTAGCTGAAGGTCTCTGAAGACATATCTGAGACCCAGAACAAACCACATAAGACAGTGAGGATTTATTTTTGAGTGTGATCAGGCTGGGGAGAACCAGCAGCAGTGGCCGAGGGGGCAGGGGCTGTGACAGCGTCAGTGGGGCAGGCGCCCCCTCCCCCGGGTGCTCCGGGCTGCTGCTGCCTTACGCTTTGACACAACAGTACGTAATCAGCTCTCAGATGGCAGTGAGTTGGGTCTCCAAGACTTCATTGTGTAGGCTTAAGTGTGAGAGTAGTTGGAATAATCAATCCAGGCTAATTTTGTGGGGGGGAGGGAGGCAAAGAGGGAGCAATGGAGGGACAGAGGGATGGAAGGAGGGAAGAAAGGAAAGAGCAGCTTTGGAATAATAATAGGAGAAAGAATTTTAAGTTTCTTAAACCTGCAAAAAGAAACTTAAACTTGTCTTTTTCTCAGAAAAGACCATAGACATCATTCTGTGGGTTTCACAACTGTGACTTATGTCCACTAGTTTGTGCAGTGCATTAGCTTAACCCCGATTGGTGAAGCCAGTCATTTCTCTGAAGACAGAAAAAAAGAAAAGAAGGGCTGGGGATTTAGCTCAGCGGCACAGTGCCTGCCTGGCAAGTGCGAGGTCATAAGTTTGATTCCTGGTACCGGAAAAAAACAAAAAACAAACAAAAAAAAAAGAAAAAAGAAAAAAGAAAAGAGTGAGAACTCTATAATTGCATAAACAGGGATGAATGTATTTTAGTTCAGCTTAATTATTTGCCTACCTGATATTCTTTCTGTCTGAGTATAAGAAAAGAGGGGGCCCTGAATTTGGGCTTGTTGACTTATCATCATGAAATAAAGAGGACACATGGTAAATCATGGACCCTAACCCCACTTGCCCTGCCATCATGAAGAACAAGTCCTGCTCCACTCGGATTCGTGTGCCTGCGCTGTGCTGGGTGTCCTAGGTGCTGATCCTCTGGCCAGTGAGGTCTCTGGGAATATGCTATTATTCTACCAACTAATTCATATTTGTACACATAAACACACAGATACAGTGCATCGATCTATTCTTTTATATGCATTTAAATATTTCCATTTGCTCCTATTATCTTACTAATAAAAACAATACTAACTGATGAGGGAAATCATACTGATCTTGCCACATTCTCACCTCGGCTGCCTGTGACTCTTGATACAGAGGGATCGGACAGTGAACACCGGAACTCTCGCTGCGTGGAGCGCTTGCCGTCCGTCCATCTTCCTCTTTCCTGTCTGTCCATGAGCTAAGCTTCTTATCAGTACTCCCCCTGTTAACAAGTATAAATCTATAAAATTAAAATTAAATGTCCTAAAATATGAGAAAAGTAGGGATGTTAAATTTCTTCCCTATTTGCTGTAAGGAAATAATTACTTTAAGCCTAAAAAATGTAAATTCTTGGCCTTCTGTCTTTAGACCTTACCTTGACAGGTTTGGTTAACTTAGCTTAACTAGGTAATTGAGAACAAACACATCTTGCCAACGCTGGATGTTCTTCCTGTGGCCCCACTGGTCTGGCAAATTTATATAAACTGAGTCATTAAACAGACAAACTCAGGTTCTACTTCCAAAAATCTGAGCTAGTTCGAAACTACCTAGAAACATTTCATAATGGATTCCATGAAGGTTCTAGAACAGAAGTTCATTAAAAGCCTCCAGTCCCTGTTGGCAATGTTTTAAACTAAATCCTCAAAAATCTCTTACTGCAAACACCTGGAAATGTTTGTCAAGATATATAATAAGTATCATTCTAAAGTACTCATAAGAAAGTAAGGATGGTCTCCAGAGGCCAGAATTCAAAAGAGTGACAGGAATCAAAATGGCAGGCTGTGACTAAAGTCATGAATGAATGAATGCCCTGTGGGAACTTGTCAGTCTCAGTACCCAAGAAATTTAAGTTTTGTTTTTTTTTACAGGGTCTTATTATGTGTTCCAGTCTTGCCTTGAACTCACAATGTAGCCCAGTCTGGTCTTGAACTCACAATTCAGTGATCCTCCTACGTGAGCCTCCTGAGTCCTGGTATTGCAGGTGTGCACCGCCATGCCCAGCACAACCCATCAGCCTGGCAAAAAGTTTAGGTTTTAATGGTTGTTCCCAGAAGAGCAGAAATGACCTTGGGCCTAAGCTAGATGATATGTGGGAATAGTGATTTCTTTCAAAGGCTGGAGCTGCGAAGTACCATGCCCTCCTTGAAAGGCAGACTAGAAAACATCTAGGACACAGAAACTTGCTTATCTTACCCTGAAATCTGCTAAGAAAAATCTGCCAAGAACTCAGTATGAACTGAACACAAGTACTTTCTTGGCATGGGTTTAGTTTAAATACACTTAGAAACTCCCCAATTAATAAAAATAACCCAGGTTATTGCTTAGTTGGTACTACCTGTGGACAACTATAAATAAATGAAAATTATGGACAGAAAGAAATGAAAATTATCTTCAGCAGGTCCACCATCTTAGATCTTGCTGGATTCTACAGATACATCTCTACCATGTATGAATCACAGTAAACCAAGAAAACAAATATGTAAGGAACAATCAACTCAAATAAAGTCAACAGAAAGATAGAATATAGTAAGATCTCATAGAATCAACATATATAGCACATAAAGTCCATATAGTTTAAGTAAATATAGTAAGTTCAGTAAATATAGTAAGTTTAAGTAAATATAGGAAGTTACCAAAACTTGGAGGAATAAAATATTGAAAATGAAAATTAGGCCAGTATTAAAAATGGGAATTATAGGGATAGTATAAGATTGATAAATACAATAAAAATTGAATGGATATATTGGATTGAATAGAAGACAAAGACTGTTCTGCCATACAGATTAGACAAAATGTACAAAGTCTGTCTCAAAGAGGCAAAGAGATGGAAAATCTGAGAGGCATGAAATGGCGTAAGGGAGACCATCCATTTCTAACTGGAGGTGGAACAGAATGGGAAACGTAGGAAAGACCACATTAAGCAAAGCAACAGCAATGATTTTAATAACTGATGAACAACATATGAATCTTCATTCTCAACTAACAAATTCCAAAATGAATGAACACAACAAATGCATTACAACAAATCTTACTGAACTTGCAGACCGCAAAAGACAAGATTTTAAAAGAGGATGATTGATTACTTACAAATGTAATCTCAACAATAATAAAATCTATAGAAGGATAAGTCAAAGCATGTTCTTTTGAGATGAGCTTAGGAAAGTCACATTTGCTCTCTTTCCATGAGGAGCCTCTTAATAGATAGAGAATAAAATTCTACAAGTACCGTAAGTGGTAACTTTGCTCTTTAAATACACTCCTGTGGGATGCTTATGCGTACGTCCCTGAAGATTGCAGGCCCTAACGGTGTTTATTTGATCTTCCATATGGTAAAATGGCCATATGCTCTATTTGTAGAATAGAGCCTATGTGCCTGCCTACACACCAGAGCCATTCTTTGTTGAATTGCCCTTCATGTACATGCCAAGAGAGCCTCATACTTTAGAGTCATCCAGTTCTGTAGTGTAGGTTGAAAGGACATTTACTGTGTTCTTCATGGGTAGGTCTGTATGCCATCTGTATTAGCCACCTTTTTTGTTGCTAAGACACAGTATCTGACACCTACTTCTTGAAGGGAAAGAAGGTTTAAGTTAGCTAATAGTTTCATGAAATTCATTCCATCATAATGCAGATATATTGTGACGGAAGGATATGGCAGAGCTAAGCTAGGAAGCACAACAGGGAGATGGTGCCAGAGGAAGAGACAAGTGATCAGACATAGACCCCAAGGCAGGCCCTCCATGACCCATCCAGATACACTCGCCAATGACCCTGGTGACTCCTAAGTCAATTAAGTTGGCAGTGAAGCTAAACCTTCACATGAGTAAGTCACCAACACTTTGCTTTCTACATTTTGCCCTTATCACTAAGAAGCACCAAAATGTGCTCTTACAAGAACATGACTTATCATGTCTTTTTTTTGTGACTACCTCTCAAAGGGCAAAGTTAGTGATCATTTAAATAAAATAATGAGTATAAAACACCAAATACAGAATAATAAACATTGTAGATATTCAATTGTCTTCTTCTATGACTTTTTTTTTCCTTTCTGTAACATACAGTCAGGTAGAATCAATGTTCAGTGTAGAGTTTGCTGAATTCAATTTTTACATTCTTAGATTCATAAATTTTTTGACAGTTTTTCATATTTACCTTCCTCCAGAGGAAAAAGCAAAGCAAAACATTCCCCAAAATCAAAACAAAACATTTCCCTCAAATCCCTAAAAATTTGAAAGAGATAGTAAGCAAAATATTTTTATGCTATCTTTACCACAGGAGAACTGGAATCTCATGGCTGGGGTGAATGGGTTGTATGCACATGTTTTTGAGTCCTTCATTTTACATGCACCATTTCTGGTGTAGAAAAACCAGAATGATTAGGAAGAAGGTTAGGACAGGAAAAACACCTGCCATGGTTAGTTTAAGCTTACCTACTTCTCTGGAAATATTTTCTCATTAAGATTTATTTCTCTTTCCTATACCATCCCAGAAGGGAAAAAAAAAATGGTATTCAGACATAATCATGATACGGTGGTAGAATAGAATCCTCTGTTAGTATTTTTAGCATTATGCATTTTCTCTTGAAACTCAATTTTCTCACATGAAAATGGGTAAAATAGCCATATCATAGTCACATTTGCTATCTAGTAGAGAGTTGGTTGAAACATCCACTTCTCTCAAGGTGAATGCAAAATTCTTTGGCCTGGCGTTGGGACACTCAACGTTTTCTCTCTACTTTCCCCTCTGGAGGCGCTGGTGTCAGCCCTTTCCTGATACTCTATTTGGTCCCACTAAAGTACGGGCCTCTCCAGGATGAGCAACATTCTCTCAGGATATACAGTTATCTTTCTTAAAACATATTTCTTCCTTTACCCCATCGCCAGTTACTTCTATCCAACTTTCATATTCAAGTTAGATGTAACAATTGCACACTTCCTGAGGAGATGAAGGATGTCTTCACAACATACCCACATCCCAAGTGTCTTTCTTCTCCCCGTCTCTTTACTGCTCTTCTTTGCTGAGCAGTTTAAAAATTATGTGTTTGAATAACCGTTTGTGAAACCATTCTATCAATCCTCAAAGAAAGAAAGTCCTCAGTTACTCAACTTGTCATCGGCTAGTGGTGGAAACCCCTTCTTGCATGACTGAACCTAAAGCTCTATCACGTCATAAGACTACAGAGGTGTTTGGGCCGTGTATGGATTTTGTGGTGAGTCTTGCAAAAGACAAACTTTTGAGAAAATTAAAAAAAACTTTGTGATTATCAGTTTATTTCTTTGACTCAGTAAACCAGCCAAAAGAAAAGCAAAGGGGCTAAAGTACTAAATGCAAATGGTTACATTTTATTTTTCTTGGTTTTTGGAAGTAGTTTGAAGGACACATTAAAAGCAAAGATCTGTTAAAGGCTTTGAGGGAAAACTATCTTCAGAACGCTACAAAAACTTTGAGGCAGGATACATAGAAAATAAATGGCCATAGAATTCAATCTCATGAATACTTTGAGGAGGGCACCAGCTGGTTGAAACGTACCCATACCCACAGACCTCAGAAGACTTTGCCTGGAACCTCAGAAAGGATGAGCAAGTTCTTGAAGCCCATAATAATTGCTCTGGCCATAGGACCATCCCACCTTGTCATCCTCTGAAGCTTATTGAAGTTACATATGCAATAGGAGCTGGTCACAGGATGAATCAAATAAAATTGTCCTTGGAGAGATCATACATATGTATTAACTAAGACTTTTAAAAAAGACTTTGATCAAAGAAAACCACAAGGTTGGATTGTGGCTAAAACCAGAACTCAGTCTTTTTATCATTCAAAAGGCCCGAATAAAACTAGAGCAAAGGTAAGTGATCTCAGCAGTTAATTCCTGGGTCTAAGGTGTTATTTTATTCATTCAATGCACATTTTATTTACTGATAAGTCAATATACATGGAGGGTGTGTACAAAGTTCTACATGAAAAAACATGAAAGCTACAACTGTGGGAAGGGGATTTAAAAAAGAAATAAGTTGTATTGTGTACATGTACCTACTCCCCAAGATCACTGTAAATGTCATGTATTGCAAACATGTACTAATGAAAAAATTAGAAACATGAACATTAATAAAAGACCAAAATAATGCAACTAAATAAAGTCATAGCTCTAAATTGCAAAAGAAAAATAAAACAGGAACATTTACTGTGAAAAGAATACAAAACAGAAAGGTGAATTTGAACTTTTTGAAAGAAGATATTATAATTTTCATATATGCTTTTAGTTAAACAAAGCACAAAGTACGTGTTTAGTAAATGTTAATAGGATTTAACTTTTTGTGGACTATATTGGAAATCATGGACAGAACAAGAAAGTGGGCATTACAATAGCAGCTGCAAGTCTCCTCTACTGGAAATCCACGAGTAAGGGCGAATAAGCAAAAGCTAGCTTACTCCCTTTTTTTCAAAATAAAGTTTTATTGAAACGTACTACACTAATTTCTCTCTCTGTCTCTCTCTCTCTCTCTCTCTCTCTCTCTCTCTCTCTCTCTCTCTCTCTGTGTGTGTGTATGTGTGGTGTTTTGCCCTTTTTTCTCTTCCCTCTCTCCTTCTGTCTCCTAAATGCACACATTCACTCAATTAAGTAGTTATGGCTACTTTCACAAAGAGGTAGTATTCAAGTATTCAAGTTACACAAAGAATATATGAGGTGTGAGCAAACAGTATGGAAAACATTTAAATTTTAAAAAATTATTACAGAAAAAGAAATATTACTGTTAATCTCCTTCAACATGTTCCCCCTTGCTTCTAATATGTTTATCCTACCTTTCTGACCACTTTCTAAAGCAATTCTGGAAGTCTTTTGTGGACTGTACTGCTCCCTCATGTCCTGAAATGATTCCCAGTGTCTACTCTGTATGAATACTTGGACTTTAGGGAAAAAGCCGCAAGCTGCACCATGCCAGATCTGGTGACTACGGTGGAGCGGACCACACTGTCATGTTTTTGCAAGCCTGCCCTTCTTAGGGATGGCATTCAGCGGAAGCAGTCACTATATTTTTTAACCACACCTCATAAAGACACGGAACAGGACTAACAGAGCTACTTCAACAAGTGGCAAGAATGACGGGATGAGGGTGTTCAAAGTGAGGGAGGAGTATTCTGAGGGAGATTCAGGGGAATGTGTCTTTTACTATAAATTTTTAAAAATTTAAACAGCGCATGTTTTGATCACATTGCGTGTGCCTCATAAAGTCTACAGTGTTCCCTCTCCAGTCCCTGATGAGGCTGACTCCCGCCTCTGATCTCCTGCACCGTGAGATGAGGGGCGCAGTCACGGCCTGAAGCTGTGCCCGCCCAGCAGCCTCAGTCCCAGCAGGCTTTGTGTCACAGTGCTCGCGCACCCTTAGGCCACTGGCACAGGCTGGGACTGTGGTGCTGCATATGGATGGAAAACAGCAAACACACCGTAATCAGATTTTAAAAGACTAGACTCATATAGTTCTGAATTTGAATGCAGGGCCCCAGGGTTTGTGAGGCTATGAAATCTGAGGCAAGTGATTTGGCTTGTAAATAATTATCCAAAAATTTCTCTTGTAGAAAATAGAGGTGCAAATGTTCATTTCATAATATTGCCATGAGGGCTAAGTAACAATCGTAGTGCTTGGTTGTTAATAAATATTCAGTAAATAAGTTTTATTGTTTCATAAAACTAACCAATTAAACTTTTAGTGGGCCTTTATTTTTTCTCCAATAGCATTAAAAAAGCAGGAAATAACTAGTGTTTCACAGCTTTGTTACCTTCTAACTTTTTACAGTGCTCAACTGCTGCGGGCAATGCTATCTGTCCCTCTGTCTGTACCTCAGGGATCTAGGACAAGATCACTGCTTCTCGTGACTTTGGCAGGGCCTCACGGAAATCGCACACAGCTCAGGGAGCTGATGCACAAAGTGACTTGGCTCCCCCTGAGATAACATGGACAGCTCCTCTCTTGTTCCCCATGTAACCATCAAGGCCTCATGTTTTGCTGAAGATTAGATGTTCTTCCTGTTCTGGATCTTACCCTCCCCTTAAAATTCTCCATAAGCATCCTCTAATGCTGATTGTATAAGTAAATGCATGCAGTTGTTGGGCAGTCCTTTCTCCCATCAGGAGAGGGGGCTGCACCTGACCTCAGCTTTCTGACTCTTCATTTCATCCTCCACTGTCCTCCCTCTAGAATTTCAAAAGCTGCGCGGGCTGAAGCACTCTACAGCAACAGTAACAAAATAGCGCACAAATTACTCACACCAGAATCTTGTGATTTGTTGCAAAAGTCTTTGCATATGGAGTTAGGAAACTAATCTGTCTTCAACGTCAACATGTCAGATATCAAATAAAGGCTTGGGATGGAAGAAATTTTCTTTTACAAAAAATATCACAAAATTACTGACATTAAAACAGTGCAGCACTGCAGTAAGAACAGAAAATGATTTAATATAAGAGACACAAGTCCAGAAAAATGTGTGTATGTGGGTCTGTACACAAGAAATTTAATAAGGAAAGTTGGACATACAGTAATTGAATTTCTGACAACTAAATATTTTAAAAAATAAAGAATCTCAAGTCTCATTATGTAAATAAAACTGCATTTTATATAGATGAAGGAATTATTTTAATAATGAAAGAAAAAATCACTAGAAACAAATGAAATGCATTCTTAAAGAAGTGTAGAAGAGCTCTCTAAGAAAGTTACATACTCTAGTGCAATAAAAATCGATGATTTGGTTGTAAAAAATTGAAGACATCTGAGGTGGACACAGTGGTGCATGCCTACAAGCTCAGCACTTGGAATGCTGAGGTAGTAGAAACACAAGTTCAAAGCCACCTTGGGCTGCATAGCAAGTTCAAGGCCAGCCAGGGCTAAGTAGCAATACCTTATCTCAACAAACAAACAAACAGACACCTCAAAACAATAGAAGACTTCTAACTACAAAAATTACAACTGTAAAGTGAAAAATAATGTAGAAGAAATGAAGTGCATTTACTGCAATACATAAGATACACAAGGTTTAATTTATAATTTATAATTACATCTTAAATTTGTAATTTAAAAGTCATAATAATAAGACAAAAATAACATGAGACTATCTGAAAGTAGTTCAAAAAATTATAAATGACTAGAATGTATAAAATGTTATTACCTTATTATGCACCAAACAAAATAAATATTTTATATATTAAGATGTCAAAAATATTTTAAGTGTTTTTGACATATCCAGTGTGAGTTGGTGTGTAGGAAGATATGATAAATTAATAGTGAGTCACTAATGACAATACATTAAAATGATGTACCAGGCAAATAAAAACAGGTATGTTCTTAAGAACCTTATAATATAGGTATTTATTTTAGTCCTATTTTGGAAATAATAAAATGAAGTCATCAGGAGACTAAACTCATTTTAAGATCATACAACTATGAAAGAGTGAGTTAGAATTTTAATCTATTTAGTTTCAATCAGTAATGTGCTTCTAACCCTACTATGGCTGCCCCACCTCAACAATAGTAGGAAATGTGATTAAAAAAATGATGAATATTTAAACTTTTTAAAAATTTACAGTGAAAACCATATTGCCATTAGTATTTTTCCTGAGTGTCTTTAGTTGTGCTGTTCTGGGTGCTTCAACGTCCTGAATGGATTCAAATGTTTACTGCTCATGGTTATTTTGACTTTGGGGAAAAGCCAAGTCTTACGGTGCCATATCCAGTAAACAAAATAGATGAAGACACACAATAAGATAGAGGCAGATACACAAAAGCTTTTACAAGCCTGCGTTTTGTTGGATGTCACTCAGCAGCAGCATTCAGCATAGTTTTTAGCACAACTTGTAAAGACCCTCACAGAAGAGCGCCACCACAACTGCTTCAGTAAACAGTAGGAATGATGGGATAAGTGTGTCCAGAACGAGGGAGATATTTTGAGGGTGATTAATGGCAATGTGTCTTTTACTATAATAACTGGTTTTAACTTATACACTTGTCATTTTGTGTTTTTGATCACACCTCCCTTATATTCACTAATATTGTACAGTGTTACTGTTCTTAGTATCCACATTTTGGAGACAAGAAAACTGAATAAAACAGAGGCTAAGTATCTTGCCCATGACAACATCCTCCTAAGTGGCAGAGTCAGAGCTTGAACCCAGGTAGACTGGTTCTAAAGTTTATTTTCTTACCTTCTGTGTTACATGGGCCAGTAGTAGGAAGGGCAACCAGAAAACCCTTTTGAGAAAACACTTGTTTTCCGAATTTAAATTGCTCTCTGTTCTTAACACTCTAATTCCACTTCTAGAACTTTGTTTTTACTTAGGTATTCATGAAAGTACAGTTTTGAATAACATAAGTTTTGAATAAGAAATGGCATAATATTCAGCAATAGGGTATATCTTGGTTACATTTCTCTTGTTGCTGAGACAAAATACCCGACACCCAAAATTAAGGAAGGAAATTTAGTTCACATTTGGTGGAGGTTTCAGTCCATAACCAGCTGGCTCCAAGGCAGGGAGGCAGGGCACAGGGGCAGCTCTTCAAGGCAGCAGAAGACAGCAAAAGCAGCAAGAACAAAAAGAGGGAGGAGCAAGCCTCTTTTCCTCTCTCATAGTTAAGCAGGCTGCCCTTCTCCTCAGGGCGGTGTAGCACTCACACAATCTCCATTCCCTCTTCTGGCACAGGATGAGGATGTTTACAAAGTGAGGACCCTGGCTCCCTGCTGAGCCTCTTAGTTAAACTTATAAACTTCTCAAGTTGTCACAGTATATCAACCATTTCGGGGTAATGTTAAATAAAGGGTGGTCGATCTAAATTAAGAGATGCTAGAAAAATGATTCTGAAAAAGACCTTCTATGTAAATATATATTTAAAAGGTTTACACAGCTTATCATTTCATGGAGACTTTTCTTTGAAAATGTGACAGATGACTCACCAAAGCTACCTGCTGCTTATTCAGGCCAAAATAATGCCTATGTTGTCTTTACTGGACTGTGATTAGCTCCCACTTCATTTTGATTTCTCTCTGCAAGAAGCCTGGCACTTCCTTCTGTTTATTTCCTGAGTCTTATTCCATGGCCTGCTAGCACAGAGAGAAACTTAATCACTTCTCCCCTCAAGCTCGAAATAGAACAGCTGACTTACAGGAAGTGATTTCTTTTTTTTTTTTTACTTCTAAACAACAAATTAATTCTCTAAGATCTTTTCTCACAAGATACACACCTGAATGCTGCACCTCAATGAACTCTTTGTGGTTTTATCAAATATTGTGGAACTCATAGTCCAAAAGGAGCTGCAACAGTAAGGAGGTAACTATTTATCTCTGTTCCAAGGGAATTCATCCTTGATCTGCTTCTGAGCTTATCTTCCAATGCACATATTTCATTTTCTTTAATGATGAAAACAGAAAAAAAAAAAGGTTCCAAATCATCTCCCATTGCCACTCCAAAGTGAATTTCTTTTGCATGGTGTAAAATACTTTGCACAGAGAGTCGGCCTCCTCAGTTAAACTTATCTTGAAGGTCACTCCAAAACAAACTTCTGCTTAAGCGAGGGGAGACCATGTAAGCCAGAACTCTTTGAAGTAGCACCTCGGCGTGTGCTGACAACATTCACAGCAAAACTGACGTCAAGTAAAAAAGCGCATCAGTTTGCTCAGCTTAGATAAGAAAGTGCACCCACGTCAGCAAACACAGGCCAGAGCCAGGCTGCTCGGGTTTGAAAACTGGTTCCTTCATCTTCGGGCTGCTTGATGTTAGGCAGGTAGTGAGTCTTCTGTTGCAGCAATTATGAAATTGAGGTTAAAAAACAAAATAAAAAACCAAAATCCAACTTTAAAAGTTGATATGAGGCTGATACAAGGTAATGTATGTGAAACTTTTGGGAGCGTTTCTGACACTGTTAGCTTTCAGGGTTATTCATTTGGCATTGGCACTTAACTCCTTCGTGGAAAGATTTTTAAAACAGAAATCACTGAACTGATCCCTCCGCCACCCTGCAGTCTCATATGTGGAAGTTCCAGCCTCTGTTACTTCACAATGTAACAGTATTTGAAGGTAAACTCTTTAAAGAGATGATTAAAGTTAACTGAGGTCAGAGGTAGGACTCTATTCCAATAACAGGAAGCAGTCAAGGATGCCTGTAAAGAGGAAAGGTCATCTGAGCTCACAGCAGGAAGGTTGTCCTCTACAAAGCCAAGAGAGAGACTTCAGGAAAAGCCATCATTTCTCCCCTTCTTATCCTTCAGGGTTGTCCTTAGCCCGACTTGGGACGTGGTGACACGCACCTGTGACGCCAGCTTCTCCGCCGGCTGAGGCAGGGGAAGTGTATGTTCAAGGCCAACCTGCACCGTTTAGTGACCCCTTGTCTAGGAACAAAAACTAAAAGGTAAAATGGGCTGAGGACGTGTGGCTCAGTAGTAGAGCAGCCCTACGTGCACTCCCCAGCACCACCAAGGTGGGGGAGGGGTTGTAATAAAGGTACATCTTCCAGAGCAGGTTTATCCTCAGCCTGCACTCTAAGCTCATGATGAACTCCACTGTACGGAAGATTTCTGTAGTTGCAATAGGGTAAGCGCTAAATATTGACTTAGCCCCAAATAACAACAGATTTAAGTAGGATGAGGAAAGAAGTTTGTGAATATGTGTGGATTCAATGAAATATCTCAATTCTCACGCTGTGTGGTAGAAAGGTTAACAAATAATGGATAAAATTGAAAATCAAGAAATAACACTATTACAATATTTAATAATATGAGTGTAAATAATGGAAAAATTAGAAGTTAAAAGTAGCTGTCTGTGAAAATAGTAGTATTTTGATGGTTTGTACTATAAGGTTTGTATCTTTATGTAAATCTTTGCTCACGTTGACTTGTTTTTAAATTGTTTATGCCACGGTTTTATTTTGGCACTTTCTTGAGAGTCATAGATGTCAATTTTCAAATTAATTCTCATTATTTTAATTAGAAAAGGTAAGAAGTGTTATAACCCTTCTCTGCTCCTTTAGTTTGATTAAAATAATCAGCTGGCAAAGAGGAAGACCAGGGTTATAGCAAGACAAAGGAGAGGGCTATTATTGTGTAGATGAATGGATAAATGATAAATAGATAAGTTGCTGGATAAGTTGAGTTTTTTTCTCTATTTCATTCTGCTATAACAGAATCCTATAGGCTGGGTAATTTGTAAATAATAAAGATTTATTTTTTAAAGTTCCAAGTGCTACCATCTGATAAAGATCTTTATCCTACATTATCCAGTAATAGAAGGCAGAAGTGTGTGTGTGCGTGTGTGCGTGTGTGTAAGAGAGTTAGGGAGAGAGAGACGGGGGAGGAGAGAGACAGCACATAAGAGGGGAATGGATTGGCTTTTATAACAAATCTACCCTTGCAATAACACATGGACAACAGCAGCGTTAAGCCACTCGTGGGGTTCCATCATGATGTCATCACACTATAAAAGCCTGACCTCTCAACATTGTCGCATGGGGGATTGTTTCCAAAACATGAACTTCAGAAAATGCAGTCAGATAACACATCGGTAGTCAAATAGGTAGGTAGCTAGGCAGATAGATTTGTTTTT
Organism: Chinchilla lanigera; assembly: GCF_000276665.1. Classification (NCBI taxonomy): domain Eukaryota; kingdom Metazoa; phylum Chordata; class Mammalia; order Rodentia; family Chinchillidae; genus Chinchilla; species Chinchilla lanigera. Next base: position 8,800,351 of record NW_004955472.1, on the reverse strand, counting down.
AACATTACAACATCTTAGGATATTTCATTTGTCTAAGCTATGCCTAATGTTGCTCACTGCAAATTAAGGGACCTAAGATTAGAAGCAATTCTTCCTCCAAAGTCTACAATTTCTTCAGTTCACCGAGAACCAATGTAGGAAAATTAGAAATCCATTTCTAGTCTGGAATCTTGCATTTAGTTCTGGATCCTGTGGTTGCTAAAAACAGCAGGGATCTTTGTATATTTGTTATTCTTAAAACCAGTTCTCAACATTTATTTTCCCAAATGGGACCTAATATATATCTATGAACTCTTAAACCAGTTAAAGCAGAAATGTAAACACCCGTGGGATTCCTCCCTAAGCATCTCTGCTTCACTATCTTTCTTATGGGATTAGCTTGCAGCTCTCTCCTAAAACATGGCATAATTGAAGTTGGATGGTGAAGGAAACTTCAAAATGATCGGGGTGGGGGAGGCATAGAAGGGGTGAAAAATTTCTGTGAACATCATAAGGGCTCTTTGAAAGTCCTTGGCTATTAACTAAAGAATGAGATTAGACTCATGTCAAACTTCAAAGCTCCTTCCTAACCACCTATTTTAAAAGGCTTTTCTCAGGAAATAAAAGTTTCCCTTTTCTTTGCAACACAGTGAGAAATACATTTTTGTTAATTTATACTTTTTTCTTTAGGGTAAAGTCCTTTGAGTTTATATGAGAGGATGAATTCTTACCCTGCCCTTTCTTTTCAATGATTTTTCAAGGTAATAAACCAAAATGCGTGTAAACATTTTTCCAATTTGTGATGAGCAGCCAATAAACAGAAAATGCTAATCATACTAATTTCTTCGCTCTGCAAAGTGATGCATAAATAATCTATTAACATGCAAGGCCAACAGGGTTAAGCTGTTAAAACATTGTCATTGATTTCTTCCTTTTCCCCCATGCTCACTTCTTCTTATTCAACTAGTAATATGTAACCATTTTTTCCCATTATACTGGAAAATTTTGTTCCCTTGAGCATCTCTGTGAAGTTCTGCTCTTAAAACATTAATTAAAAGGAGGTGAAGTGTTTGACTAATCAGCAGAGGAGTCTGAGGGCTCTAATACTGAATGACAAATGTCAATATGTGCTTTAGGTTTGTTGGATCAACCAGCCAATATGGAGAAACTGATCCATCATCTTGTCACCAATTCCCATAGCGTCCCAGAAGCCTGCCAATTAAAAAAAAGTTGTAATCACAATATATCACTCAGTGCTATTGCAAGCACATGATAAATAGGGACCTTTCTCTCTCTCTCTCTACTGGGAATTTGATGTCTATTTTGAAAATTTATTCCACTTTTTTAGGTTGGCACAGAACTCAGGTCCAAAATGAAAAAGGAGAGCACCTGAAGATATATATTCCTCTGTTCTTTCTCCTGGAGTATAAATTCACATTGTGCTGTATAGGTATAAATTCTTGCAGACTTTTGAAAAGCGACAAAAATGGTTAAGAAGGTGACTCCTATTACTGAAAACTAGCTCTTTTTCTCCACAAAGGTCAAGTTTGGAGTTTCCTTTGGTGACTCTGCACTAAAAAATGGAAGATGATGTAACATGCAAGTCCTTTAACGTCCCTTATTTCTTACTAGGACAAAGTATGCTAAATTTTTCCAGCCACATTCTGTTTCACTCCCCACTACACTCTCTCCAGCTGTTCTAATCTCCAGCCCATTCCCCTCTCTACCCTTAGCATACTTTTCTCTTTATCTGCAAGGCTCTCCTTACACATTCCTCAGACTTGACTTAAATATCATCTCCCCTCACACACCCCCTTGACATCCACTCAAAAACTCAGTGAAGGACCGTTTTCTGGACTGCTTCTCCGATTTCCTGCAAGACTTGGTTGCTGTCTCTATTCAAACCTAAATGCTTCAATCCTTTTATCATAGTGGGAGATTTGTATGTTTCCCTTTTAAGGTGGTGAGCTCCTTGAAGAACAGGGATCATCTCACATTTACCTTGTACTTAGTCAGGAGCACGGTGACTGATATCCAGTAAGGGTTCAGATCTGATAATACATCAATTGCTTTTAAAAGTTGCGAGCCTACAGCGCTTGGCAGTTAACCATCATATTAGAATCAAGCTCCTTACACTGAGTGCAGCGTCCTGGAAGACCAGCCTCTGTGCTCATCTCTAGCTTTCTCTTGAGCCAACCTCTCCTTCCCTCGTCTGGCCTTATCCCCGCTGATTGTCCTTTATTTTCTTCTTTGTGGCAAGTTCCTCCTTATCTGGGGGACTTTATACATGGTATTGTGTTATGGTTTGTGTCTGCATGTCCCCCCACGTCCTCATGCAGTCACGGGGCGTGCTTGTAGAGTTTTGATTGATTGGCTGTGAGTGCTACACCTGCCCTGGGGTGGGTAGTTTGCATATGTAGGGGAAAGAGGTTTGTTCTTCCCTCTTCTCCTCCTTTTTGCTTTTGTTGCCTTTGCTATCTTCCACCACCATGAACAGTTGCCATGTGCCACTCTGCCTTGGAGCCAGCCAACTATGGACTGAAACCTCCACAGCTGTAAGCTAAATAAATCTTTCTTTCCTTAATTCTGGGTGTCAGGTATTTTGTCTCAGCAACGAGGGAAAAGTAACTAAGACATATGATCTATGTACTTTGTCACTCTTCTTGTGGCCATCTGTCTCTCAATCTTTATTTTAAAAGCTGTGTCTTTAGGTGATATGTCTGTGATACTCCATTCTCCCACCAAATTATGTCTCCGATTGCCCAGTCCCACACCTCTATGGCTTGTATCACACATGTATCGTCAATGGGTATGTTCTCTACTATTTTCGTCAAGAGCGAAAAGTTCTTTTTAACGTATCTGTGAGGAAATATTCAGTATTTGTTAACTATTTGAGTAAAAAAATCTTGAATATATATAAGTAAAGGCTGTAAACAGGTCAGAGTATTTCTTTTAAAAGTAAACTTTCTGTGCTTGCTTCAGCAGCACATATACTAAAAAGTAAACTTTCATAGTAACAATTAGGAAGCATTCATCTAAGTCAGATTCTTTACTTTGTATTCCTTACACAATGAGCTGGGTGATGAGCTAGAAGGAAGAGTGGCTTAACTCTTCAACACCAGGTGCCTTCATTTCTGCAACTTGGGAAAACTGACCTGGCAGAAGTCCAGGAACCTGAGGATGTCATTACCTTAGATTGAAAATGCACATAATTGTTGCTTCTTAATACCCCCGACCCCAATAATTGCTCACACTTGTAACTTCCTTAACATGGCTGGTGCCACGCTCCTTTTCTCCTAGCAGGTGAGGAGTACCTGCTGTCACTTCATAAATTCCTCCTCTCCTGAGAGACAAATCTTTTGGCACTTGCAGACGGAAAGACTGCATGCATTCCCGCATTTCGTGACCTATGTAATCTTCATATTCATTGTGTTTTCCCCTCAAAGTGGAAGACAAATAGGACAGGAGGAGGTAGGAGCCAGCAGTATTGGGCAAGTATCTGGAAGGCCCAACTGGGCAAATCACTCCATTGTCATATCCTTACCAAACACTGCTCTGGCTCCACGATGGCCTTTCTGTCACTCCTCCTGTGAATTCTCGGAACCCTGGTGCAGTAAGCAGGTGGTGCCCATCTTGGAAGGGGAATCAGAGGGACTACTGTCTCTGACACAAGACACTGCTGATATTTTGTCTTTAAAATAATGCATCCTCAGTGACATAGCCTGATGAATCAGTGGGATTTATGAATTTATTTATTTATTTACCTTCTGGCTGAGCAAGAATCTTACCATGGAATTAAAATTCAACAGGCAGGGGGCTGGGGATTTAGCTCAGCGGCAAAAGCGCCTGCCTAGCAAGCGCAAGGTCGTGAGTTCAGTTCCCAGTACTGGGGAAAAAAAAAAAAAAAAAAAAAAAAAAAAATTCAACAGGCAGAAACCCAAGCTGAGAAGTGTGCTCTAGATATTATTTTAATCTTTTATCTAATTCACATTGATGAACAAGGCAACATTAAAGCATCTCTATCATTCTCTCAGACACTGTGAAGCAGCAGCAAGGACCTATATTACTTTTAAAGTAAATCTTTACTAAAATATTCACAGACAAAGCAAAAGAAAACACCAAACAAAAGATCAGGAATATTTAAAACTTCACTTCTGAACTACCAGAAGTGCACTAAAATAGACACATGAAGCTTTTTAATATCAAAATATGTCAGTGCTCTTTAAAAACTTCTTATAGCTAATCTAAATTATAAAAAGGAAATGATAAAATTCTACCATAAATATAATTTCCATGAATTGTATTTGTAGATTTTATGTAAATATAAAACTCTGTCTTTTAAAAGATTGTATTATATTGCATAAAAATGGTTTACAAAAAGCTGGCAATTTAACAAAATTCTCTATTATTTTGTTTGAGAAAAGAGAAGACAAGGAAGTAGTTTTAAAATGGTGCCTTTAATCAACCACACTCTACTCAAATATTGTCTCACCTTTACCTGATTCTTGGGAAACAGTTGAAATTTTGCAAGGTTTTCTAGCTCACCTTTTTGATCTCTACAAAATTTGCACCTTTCATCTATAGCTGTAGCTATACAGCATTACTATTTGACATGAAATTAAATCATCAATCACATGATGGGTTTGTAGGCAAAGAAACCTCAGTGCTTCATTTTATGTACTCTTACTTTCTAAAGGCTTATTTCATTGTCTTCTTACTATTGTGGCATTCATAGTCCCTAATACCTGATTCAATATCTCTCTCCCCAAAGAAAATTCCATCTAATTATAAGGGAAGAATATTAATATTAAAAATTACACTAGCTTTTTTATACTGTAAACTTTTTATTTAACATAGCCAAATAAATTCAGACAAACAAAGTTATTGAGTTTATATTCAATGACTCATTTCAGTTTTCTACATTGTGAAGTGACAGATGCAGTCATAGAAAATGATAATCTGCTCATTCTGGGCTCTATCTGGGCATCTGAGAATAAAGTCGGGTGTTATGGTTTGTGTCTAGATGTTCCCCCAGAAGCCTCATGCAGTCATGGGGAGGCTTCTAAAGTTTTTGATTAACTGGGTCCAGTGCTGGAATTGTGGGTGTGAGTTCTGTACCTGTCCTGGGGTGGGTAATTTGCATACAATATAAGGGAGGGAAAGAGGTTTGCTCTTGTGGCTCCTCCCTTTTTGCTCTTGTTGCCTTGCACATTCCCCATAACTGGGGAAGGTCCTGCAGATTCCACACAGATGCACAGCACGCTGAGGCAGAAGAGTTCACCCAAATTCTCTGACGTAGTTTGAAATTTGCATCCTATGGTAATGTGGCTCCTTTTTATTGCATTTTTATATATCATCATTGCATTAGTTATTCATTAATTTGCCAGTAATTTCACAGAATGCAAACCATACTGAGCAATGTTAGTAATGTCATTACTTACTAATAAATCAAATTAGTGATCTTAAAAGTTAGTGTCCAGTCCATTAAGATTTGCTTGTCCTCCTTAAATTACGTATATATTTTTTTTATTTTTATTTAACTAAAATTGATAGTATCTTTACCAGACTATACACTACATTTGGACTCTTTTGAAAGAAGAGTTCGTGGTATTGTCTTTTACTTAAAAACAAAAAAGCTCAGCAATAGTATTTCATTTTTCAGAGACAAAGATAGAAAGCCTTTTATGTGAAAGAGGTGACTCTAAACTGGCGGACCCTATTCTGGGCACCTATCCTATGTTATCTCCTTTCATTGTTAAAGCAAATTTAAATATTTGGCCTTACAATTCCATGTCTGTCGTGGTGAACACCTATAATTCCAGTACTTAGTAGGCTGATGCAAGAGTATTTCTTTGAGTTTGAGGCCAGCCTCAGCCATGTAGTGACTTCAAGGCCCACCTGGACTATATAGCAAAGAAAATAAAACAACAAAAAATTTTATTCATATTATCCTTTCTTAACAAGGTGATTTTGATATGTTGTGAAAGTCAAAGGAGAAACTTATGCAATACATAGTACTCCTAGAGTAAGAGATTAAATTAATTACTCAAATCATCTAAAGTCTTGTCCTTTGTTTCAGGAGTGATGATCTGGTAAACAACCCAATAGCTTGTATTTTAAGATCTTCTGTGAGTCCAATTGAATCTGTTGTTTTTGTGAAGTACATTTGGCCTGACAATTTCTGTCTCATTTCAGGATGGTGAAAATTAAAATGTCCTAGTTATAAACTGCTAAAAAAATTGGCTCAGTAAGGGACATGGCATTTCAGCTAAAAATACACATTGACCATGCTAGGTCATGTCACTAGTGTGGAGACTGCCACTGCTTGCAACATTTTCAAGGCATTCCAATTCTACTGCTCAGGGATTTTTTCCCCATTTATTTGATTACTAACGTAAGGTTGTGTTTTGGAAAGTCTGAAGATAGACACAAAGATTTATGCAGACTTGCAAACAATGTGTGGGGTTTAATTAGGTAATATATTTCCCTTGTCTTCTCAAAGCCAGACACCATTATGCTTCCCTGCATTAGCAACTACACTGAATGAGAATTGCTTATATTTGACTTTTATGTGAAAGAGGAGCATTTTTGAATAGCTCTGTTGTCTTTTGTGTAAACATGTGGCTGGTAGGCTATAAACTAATTAGTGTGGGCAGTAGATGCCAGAGACTGGACTGTCACTGAAGCTGATAAGACACGATAGTGTCCCAGAAATAGCACCAGATGATCTCTCTGTCCTCTACGCAAAGTGATAACCCTAAGGCCAGTTTATTAAAATTTGTAATTTAATATGCCCTACTAATTTCCTCTTGGGAATAGTACTTATGTTTAAAAAGTTACTTATTTTACACGTACCAAAAAACAGATGTAACAGATGAAAGGTACATTTTAGGATTTTCACTTCTTGTCTTTATTATCAGATGTGATTGGTTTTGAGGGAAGAAATTTGATCATGTAAAATTATCATATTTGCAAATTGTTTTCAAGCCTTTAATTAAATCACTATGCTCTTTATAGTGTTTTGAGCACAATCTACTGCAAAAATAGCAGAAACACTTGTCAGCTGAGCAGGATTATGAATAGCTCTACCAGGCAGAGATAAAGGTATTAGAGCAGCAAGGAGGATCATTTCTCTCTGTTAATTAAAAACAGCAACACAAAAGTATAGTTGCATTTATTGAGCAGGAAATGAATGTGGAAAATCTACAGTGAAGATGACATAAAAGATATATCAATGTTTTAAATGAGAGGAAGTGGGGTTTGAGTCTGGGCTTTGACACATAATTGAGTAAATAAAAGTAACTGGGCCTAACTCAAAATTGTTAGGTATCTATAACTCATAAGAAATTTTCAAAAATGTTACTATTTTCCTTCCCTCCAAATTTTACTTCCAGTGTTGTTTTGCTCTGTATTGTTGTTGTAATGTATTTTGTCTTTTAGCCTGGAGTTTTGAAGCCTTTTTGTTTAACATTAAAAACTACTTGCTTCCCCAGGAAAAATGTTGGAGTTATCAGTTCCATGTCAGTTTTGTCCTTCCTCTGTATGATATTTGCTCTATTTTAATAAAGAGATTTCACTCACTTGTAGAAAATTTCCTTGGATGCTGATTTATATTCATTCCTTTTTCACTTCCATAGGAACTTGAACTTACCGTAATGTTACTTTGCAGTACCATCAAGCCTTCAAGGATGCCTATCCCTTTCTGGTTGTCTGAAGCAATGCACATTAAAGTGTTCAAGAGCAAAGTGCACTGGCTATGGTGGGTGTAATATACTTCTAAACGTTTCAGCAAAAATAAAATTGGTATGTGGATAGAAAATATTCACATATATGCTCAGAGGCAAAATAAAACATGTGGGAAAACATTTAGCAGTTGATGAATATTTGTGAAGATTATATGGATAGTAATTGTACTATATACTGTAACACCTCAGTTCACAAATGCTTCTGTTCTCAAATAATTTGGTTCACAAAGTTTTCAGCAAAATTTTGCTTCTGTTCCCAAAGTCATATCAGGTAACCAACAGGAATGCAGCTATCTTGCGTGAACTGACGTACCAAGGTATTTCATTTTCTTATAATTTTAATATTTTTCAAAATAAAACATTGATGATAAACAACAAGACATTTTTTTAAAATTGCATAAAGTTTTAGATAATTTTGGGTAGTTGGGGATAGACTGACCTCATGGGTTTTCTGTGTTTTTTT
>NW_004955472.1:8788423-8789731 GCF_000276665.1 Chinchilla lanigera | reverse complement strand
AAAAAAAAAAAAAAAAAAAAAAATTCAACAGGCAGAAACCCAAGCTGAGAAGTGTGCTCTAGATATTATTTTAATCTTTTATCTAATTCACATTGATGAACAAGGCAACATTAAAGCATCTCTATCATTCTCTCAGACACTGTGAAGCAGCAGCAAGGACCTATATTACTTTTAAAGTAAATCTTTACTAAAATATTCACAGACAAAGCAAAAGAAAACACCAAACAAAAGATCAGGAATATTTAAAACTTCACTTCTGAACTACCAGAAGTGCACTAAAATAGACACATGAAGCTTTTTAATATCAAAATATGTCAGTGCTCTTTAAAAACTTCTTATAGCTAATCTAAATTATAAAAAGGAAATGATAAAATTCTACCATAAATATAATTTCCATGAATTGTATTTGTAGATTTTATGTAAATATAAAACTCTGTCTTTTAAAAGATTGTATTATATTGCATAAAAATGGTTTACAAAAAGCTGGCAATTTAACAAAATTCTCTATTATTTTGTTTGAGAAAAGAGAAGACAAGGAAGTAGTTTTAAAATGGTGCCTTTAATCAACCACACTCTACTCAAATATTGTCTCACCTTTACCTGATTCTTGGGAAACAGTTGAAATTTTGCAAGGTTTTCTAGCTCACCTTTTTGATCTCTACAAAATTTGCACCTTTCATCTATAGCTGTAGCTATACAGCATTACTATTTGACATGAAATTAAATCATCAATCACATGATGGGTTTGTAGGCAAAGAAACCTCAGTGCTTCATTTTATGTACTCTTACTTTCTAAAGGCTTATTTCATTGTCTTCTTACTATTGTGGCATTCATAGTCCCTAATACCTGATTCAATATCTCTCTCCCCAAAGAAAATTCCATCTAATTATAAGGGAAGAATATTAATATTAAAAATTACACTAGCTTTTTTATACTGTAAACTTTTTATTTAACATAGCCAAATAAATTCAGACAAACAAAGTTATTGAGTTTATATTCAATGACTCATTTCAGTTTTCTACATTGTGAAGTGACAGATGCAGTCATAGAAAATGATAATCTGCTCATTCTGGGCTCTATCTGGGCATCTGAGAATAAAGTCGGGTGTTATGGTTTGTGTCTAGATGTTCCCCCAGAAGCCTCATGCAGTCATGGGGAGGCTTCTAAAGTTTTTGATTAACTGGGTCCAGTGCTGGAATTGTGGGTGTGAGTTCTGTACCTGTCCTGGGGTGGGTAATTTGCATACAATATAAGGGAGGGAAAGAGGTTTGCTCTTGTGGCTCCTCCCTTTTTGCTCTTGTTGCCTT
>NW_004955472.1:8669681-8785078 GCF_000276665.1 Chinchilla lanigera | reverse complement strand
CCCAGCCCATCCTCTCCTGGGTTTTCTGTAACAGTGACCTTAGCAGGTTTGAACGCTCTGCTTTGGCTTTTTAATTTGCATTTTCCTTTGATTGATAGTGTTGCATACTTTTATATATACCTGCGGCCATTTCATATCTTCTTTAGAAAAACAAGTCTTTCAGGCCCTTTGCTCATTTTTGTAGCTGAGAAAAGTTTAGTTTTTGCTATTGAGTTATGTGTATTCCTTATTTTTTGATTGCTGTTTTGTTTCTGCATGGAAATTGGCAGAAAAGAGGAGGATAAGATTTCAGAAAAAGCCACAAAAAAGTACTAACAAAGCTAGTAAAGCTCACATCTGAAGAAAGCGTACGAATTTGCCTGCTACAGGGCACATGAGAGTGTTTGAACCAGAACCAAATGGGAGAAAGCAAAACCCTTGCAAAATGAACCATCACTTCCGTAGAACACGGAAGGGTGGGTGCAGGCAGGTTGCACCGGGGTCTTCACTACAACCTGTAAGCCATAACACAAGCATTACCAAGTTCTTCACGGAAGGGGTAGGCCCTTAAGGAATTCTGAGGGAGAATGGCAGTGAGAGAATTGTATTTTAGAGAGGCTGGGGATTTGGCTCAGTGGCTCAGCGGCACAGCTCCTGCCTGGCAAGCACGAGGTCATGAGTTCAATTCCCTGTACCGGAAAAAATAAAGGGGGGAATTGCATTTTAGGGAGGAAAGAAAACAAAATATTGCCATAAAGCCAAATTAGATAATAGCAAAGTTACATTCCTTCTGTTATTCCCATACCCTCAAATATGCCACACAAATTTTCAGGAAAGACTAAGCATCCTTTTTGCTAGCTTCTGCTTTCACGACTTTTTAAAGTGGATCCTTCTCTGCACAACAGACAGTTACATAATCTTATGATATGACTTTGAACTTTTAAAGAAGATATTAAAACACAGTAACAATAATTTAAAGCCAGCCAGCATCTTCCCTAATTGGGAAAATGCAGAAAGGTGTCTACATTTAATTGGACCCAAAAAACAGAGAAGACGTGAATGCTTTTTTCATTTTTTTACAACAAACTTAAACTTCTTTAAGAAAGCAATCAGTAGCACATATCTTTAAAACATTTTAAATAAAAATAGATATATTCCTATTTAAGTACAGCTCTTTGATTTTTTTAAGATTATACATTTAGCAGCCATTGAACTAGATACAAAATTTAGATTTGATATATCTTCAAAAATGCATTGGCATGTCATATAATTACAAGGAATTTAAGAACATTACTATTGATATAGAGGGAAATAAAAAACTCCCAGTCTGCTAGATGTCCAGTATGAGTACATGTTCTCTAAAATTGAAGAGTGAATTTTAGGAACAATGGAGGTTAAGAGCAGAATATATTTATTGAGGGAAAGAAAGCTTCTGTCTGAGAAAGACACAGAAAGTATCCCAAGAGGATTGCCAAGGACCCTGCCTTCTCTAGGGATTTTTATAGAACAAATCCATGACATGAGGTGGGTCCGAGGTGGGAAAAATGGGAACTCTCAGCGTGGGCATGAGGTGGGATAAAGCTATGGTCAACCAAAAAGATTGCAAGTGTAATTGCTCACCTGAAATGGGGAATATCAGGATCAAATGCAGAAGTAAATAGGAGTGAATACAAAATAGGGGCCTTTCCTGTAGGGCGCTGGGTTAGTGGCTCTTCCTGGCTTTCTCTAGCTGACGGATACCTGTTTAGAATATCAGTCCCTGATGTTTATCCTTGGGAAGCATGTGGGTGCGTTTGTTTTATCTTTTATCTTGAGGTCTGGCCCACAGCTGAAGTGCCTGTCTCCCCCACAGGTGCAAGGTATCTTGTCTTCTGCACTGGCTCCTTTGAGGGTCCAGCCATATCTGACTGCCTATAATATTTCTACCTAACTTATTGCCTATAACTATGGAAACGAGAACATGGATCCTAAGGAATAATTTGATCATCTCTGCAAAGATTCTGACCAGGAGGTTTTTATAAAACAAATTGCAGATGATAATAATCCTCATCGTATTAGTTGTAATGGAAGTCAGTTATATGCATTTCTCAAATAAGTCCTGTACATTCACTGGTTGTTTGATGGGAGGGAAAAGAAAACTGAAAATCAGTATCTTGATTAGTTTATGAACATTAATTTGCTTTTTTCTCTTTAAATGTTGACTTTGCTAAGAAAGGATTTAGAGTAATTTATTACCTCTGTTCTTTTTCTAAATCAGAAACATATGGCACACCTTTATTCTAAATTTATTCTGAAGAAAGCATTATAATTCCTTCCTTACCCCAACTTTGCCTTTACAGCTACTTTACAAAGCAAATCAAGTTTTAAAATAAGAGGAGTGATTGGAAGAACTTCCCAAGTAATGTTGGTATTGACATTGTACAACTCAATTTGATTCCAAGGAATAAGTAATTTTCAAACCTCCACATTTGGATGATCAGCTTGCCTGGAATCAGCTTTTGTCCTACCCCATTTTTCTTGCTAAATTGGGATTTCTATAATTATTACATGAACTACTCCCCTGGCAATTATCTCACCTCTATAATTAAACAGAGCAGTTAGCTGGGTAAAATACTAGATCTTAATCTCACTCCTCCCACAAAAAATAATAACCTCCAAGTCACCATCAGGACATGCGGAGACACACTAATGACTTTCAGAATGTCCTTCTCAATCCCTTTGTTTCCAAAGTGAAACCTTAAACAAAACAAGAAAATAACAAAGTTCTACTGGTCTTCTCATTCAGAATTAAGTGAGAAAAGACTGGTTTCCCTTAGTGATGTCAAGCCAAGAATTGGATTAGCGAAGATTCTTAGTTCCTTCACTGACACAAATAAAGAGAAAATGCTCAGGGAATTTAAAAATCTATGTTATCTGTTAGAGAAAGATATCTTTGAAGACTCTTGGTGGCTGGTAAAAAACAAGCAAGAAGAAGTTAATGACGAAGTTTGTATTTACATAATTTACTTGTAATTTATACTGATCTCTTTTCAAAGTAAGTTAGAAATAGCTTTAGCTGGTCTTGAACTATTTCCATTAAACTATATTGGTTGAATAAAATGTGGATTTCAGAATTTCCTTGTGTTCTGAGTTTAATTGCTTGAGACTAGCTCAGTGCTTAGAAAGTAGAAAAGTGTTCAATAAATACTTTGGGTGAATGAATATTCCATTAGCTCTTAAGAAAATCCTCTAAAGTCTTCTATGTCAATCTTCTCCTTATCCACTCAGACAAAGCATAGAAAAAAAGCTGAAACTGTTTCATCAAATGGATGTTCACCTTGCCTTAAACACCATCACTTTTGATTATAGAACAAGCAACTATGAAAATACTGTTTTTACCTGAAAGAAATGGTCCTGGGACTAGGGATTTAGCTCAGTGGCACAGCGCCTGCCCTGCAAGCGCAAGGTCATGAGTTCGATCCTGGTTACCAGAAAAAAACAAAAACAAAACAAAACAAAACAAAACAAAAATGGTCCATTAAGGCTAGAAGTATGGGTTCTAAAATCAAACCAATAAAAAGTGAAATCTCAGCCAAGCTGTTTGTTGGAAAGTTTACATCTTTCAAAAAATTAGTTTTCTATCCATAAAACTCAAATACTACTGTTAATATATAACATATACGTGTACTGCTACACCAAATTCTATGCTTTATTGTTAAATAAAAAGACACAGATTATATAATCATCTTTTATAAAACGATTTCTATACATTAACATAAAAACCTGGAAGTATATATTCCAAAGTTCATTTTAATCACCTCTGGGAAATCAAAAGGCAGAAATAAAGGAAGAGGTGGCTTTACTTCATATTTTCAAGGCTTTTTGTTTGTTTGTTTGCAAAATGCCTGCTTTCTATGGCTTTTTTTTTTTTTTGCAAAGTGCCCTGCAATAAAAACATAAGTTTATCTTATAGGGTTGTTTTGAGGATTAAATGAGATAATGCTGGTAAGCTTTAAATTTGCATATCAGTAAGAAGTAAACACTATTATAAATAACAGATACAGATTAACATGTTTTATTACCTCATATTTACATATTTTATGAATTGATAACACTAATTCACGTTAAAGCTGCAAAGTTTTCTGCATTGACAGAGCTTCAGATCATATCTCTGGGAAACAAAGTAACAGGTCAGTAAGGAGATCCCTAACGGAGTAAGCCAGGCGTGCTCCCCTCTCAGAAGCCTTCCCTTGCCGCAGCTGCATGCACTTGAGTGTGTCAGAACAGGCTAAAATGGGTCTGATTTTGTCTGCAGTATGTGAAGAGTTTGAAACCATAATAAAATGTAAAATTAATGAGAATTACGTATATCCAAACAAAATATCTTCTGTCAAAGATTTTAAAAGAGTTGTATTTAAGAGGATACAGCCTACAAGCCACTAAATTGCAAAGTGAATTCTAGCAGTAACGAGTATATTTTCACTTCTTGAGAGCATTCGGTGGTATGCTTGGGACCCCACGAGTTAATTTGCTTCCTGGGCACACAAAACTGCAGGAAGATGATTCAGGAGGATGGAGACGGTCTAGAAGGCCATTTCTTTGCCTTTCCTTTTACCTCTCTTTCATTCATTCTCTTTTCTAACAGTGGTATCTAAGAGAATGCGACCTTGTTATTATAAAAAGTGTCCTTTGCTATGTGGGTTGTTGAACTCATTTTTGTATCAAAAATTACTTTCTTGTAGAGCTTATCAGAAATGCTGACACTCACCCTTCCTTAGGTCTCATTTGAATTGTCAGTTCTGTCATAATTTTAAAGCACACATATTGGGATGTGTGTAGCTAATACAAATGTATGTCTGTGGCATAAATAATACTCATCGTTGAATTTTCCTGTATGATGTTTTTATGACCAGCAACCCTTCCACTAGGCAGATCATCGCAAATTTTGATTTTCAATGAATCATCTAGTAATAAAGAAGTATGGGCTTTGCAAATTGAACCCTGTTCCGTGCAACACGAACAGCTTCAACATAAATTATCAGTAACAGGTTTATTTGTCATGAACCGCAGCCAAAATACCCTGATGGTTAAGTCACCTCCTGCATTTTAAACCTTACATCAAAAATTTTTTATGGTAGTTGAGTTAAAGCTTTGCCTTCAGCAGCTATTTTTCTCTTGCATCAGTTACGAGTTCTACTGAAACTGAATGGTTGGAAAGGGTTCGCAATGCCAGGTTTCTCAGTCGTGGCTTATTTGGCATCTGGTAATCATGTAGGAAGCAAATATGGAAAGAAGAATGAATGAAAATACAACTGATATATAAAATACTGGTGAGATGTTAGTCTGTTCATTTAATGCCCACTCCTGGGAGATAGGTTTTATTACTGTGTCTATTTTACAATTTCATAGGTAAAAAACCTCAGTTTAGAGTTTGGCATTAAGATGGACAATATCTCACAGCATCGAGGGAGCTGGTAGAAAATTCCTGAGTTCCAGGCTTTTAGCCAATCTGTTTTTAACTGTACGTATAAGTTCTGTATATTATTTAGGGCAAGGCATTTTGGGTCGCCTGAGGGAGACTGTGCTTGCCTCATGTTACTCAAAGTATAACACAGGAAGCAGACATACTCAGTACACGTAGTGTGGGGTAGAACATGAGTGTTCCTGCAATGAAAAGTAGACAGTACGCATTGGGAGGACTAATATGAATTCATAAGTTCTTTACTAGGGATGGTGGAAGGCTCCATGGACAACTAACAAGAACATTTGGAGAAGATATACTCCATTTTCACAAAGTAAAAGAATAGAAGCCCAGGAACTACCTGAGAAATGTCACTGTGTTGTACATGGCTGATAATAAGATAAACTCATTAATCGTTTACAATTCTGTTAGGTCAGTACAGACATTACATCTGACTTAAATATTTTAAAAATCAGACTTTAAAACTAGCAAATGCCAGAACTAGTGCTGGAACATGGCTGTCCTAAGTTTGTCCAATAGTTTGCTTATAAAAAACACTTTTTATAAGCAAAAGTGTTTCCATCTAAGTTTCAAATTTAACTCTGAAGATATTGAGGATACAAAACAGTACTGAAAGAAGGAGGCTGTACATAAGACAATTAGGAATTTTGAGTCCTGTGACAAACTGTGCACACAGCCCATCAAAAACATTTAAATATTGAGTTTCAAAACAAATAATGAAAATCAAACACACACACACACACACACACACACAGTAGATGCAAGCCAAGCCACATCTAGTCTGTAGTCTTTCACATTCCTGGGGCTGGGGATTTAGCTCAGTGGCACAGCACCTGCCTGGCAAGCATGAGGTCTTGAGTTTGATTCCTGGTACTGAAAAAAAACAAAAACAAAACAGAACAAAACAAAGGACTGCATTCCCCGTTCCTTCTAGTGTGTGTGCTGCCAAGTGAGCACAGCCATGTTTCTTTTTTAGGGTTTCAAACCCTGTGAAGTCAATGACTGATTAGTGTTTTGGAAAATTTACATTAAGGAAAGAATCTCTTGGGTTAAAAAGCATTCTAAAAAATTGAAATTAGATTATGCCAAAGAATAATAAACTGAAAACATCACGCCTATTGCAGAAAAATAAATATATAAAAAATGAGGAAAGGTGCCTGAGACTGTACCCCCGTGACCGCTTCAATATCGGTTCTTGTGTTCATTCATTCTCCATGCATGCTAGGCACTCTGTAGATGTAGAAGATATAATATTGAGCCAAAGGTAGACACACTGTACCTTTGTGTAGTATGAAGTTTAGTGGCGCGTGAAGGAGAGGATGGAGCATGACTAGAACACTAGTTTGGAGTCAAATCATGGAAATTTCAAGTTAGAGAGATTTGATTTGGAAACAGCAGAAGCAATTTGAGTAACCTAGGCATGTGCGGTCAGAGACAACACCCTGCTAATCAAGAAGCGCCTTCCCCAACCCCACACACCCGAAATCTAATGAGGCTCCTCCAGAGACAAGAAGAAGCTACACCGTCCCTGAAGGAAGCGTCAGTCAGCAGGGCCTGGCTGGTCACCAGCAGGAAAGCCCAGCTGCCTGGCCGACAGCAATCCACATCGGGCAGCAATCCACTTTCTGTGAGTAAAAGCTCAAGACCATCTGTGAATTTAGCAGGAGGAGGGAAAAACAGCATCAGCTCAGCCAAAAGCAGGAGCACCCAAAACTGAAAGCGTAACCAATCTGTGCAAAAGGATGTTTCACCAAGGATGTGGGTTTTCAGTGTCAGGGTGACCTGTAGGTCAGTGCGGCTAAAATAAACAAACATTGTTGAACCACTCTATGTGCCAGAGACACACAAAGGCCGGAAAATACACACATGATGAGAAGCATTTCTTGCCATCTAGGATCTCACAGTTCACTGGAAAAGATAAACGAGTACACAGAGAGTTCTCAAAGTACTCTGCAAAAAAACGCCTTTGTCCAAGTGGAGAGATATAAGCTTTCTCAAAGTATGACTCGAGTAGAATTCTGCACAAAGATCACCTTGAGAACCTTCTCTATAGGAAGATGATTGTTGTATATATATGGGATAGAACCTGACATCCTACATTTCTAGCAAATTTCCATCTGAAATGAAAACTTCTGACCTCAGAACCACACCCTAAAATTCAGAATTAGTGGAGACCACCATGTTTGTACCACCAGCAGTTAGTTACATAAAGCAGCCTTGAGAGGCCTCTTTACTGTGGAAATGCAAAGGCAAGCATCAGTGAACTAGCCAGTAAGGTGACAGAAAGCAGTTCATCTTACTAGAGTAGAAAAGTAGACACTTACTAGACCTGAGCAAGTGCTTGAATTTTATCTGTTAGGTCGATGAGTGGTTCATAGCTTCGAGTGCTGAAAATGGCCTTGAGATCTTGTTTATGATCCAGTTCTTTGGATTCTGCCCTTGCTACATTCTGACTCTCAGGGCTGTGGTAACAGCAAAATGCATTTATACCCCCTTTCTCCAAGTAGTTATTCAGCAAGCAGTTAGAAGACCATCCTTTGAGGCATTTGCACAAACAATGGACAAGACGGAAAGGTTTCTGCCCACGTTAATGAGATCTGCTTTCCAGAAAGCCATTGTGAAGCTACTGATCTAACATGGAAAAGTTTCAAAACATGAAGACTAGTGAAGGACCTATTAAATGAAAATGATCAAGTGACAAGACCTATCTGGATAGACTTGAGGCATATGTAGAGGACGGAAGTGTCAGTTCTTTCCATCTAATTGAGTACAGCAAGGGAGGGGTAGGAGGAAGCTATGAAGCTCCAACTTTCTGGCCAAGGTGACTGACAAGAGGGTGAAGCCACCAACCAAAATACAGAAAAGCCACCAACATTTGGTTCAGGTGACAATGATGATAAACTTCAATTTGGAATAGCTACCTTTTAGGTTCCAGATTGCCAGCCCAAAGAAAATGGGCAGCAGGCAGTTGGCTGTATGAGTCAGGAGTCTGGGAGAAAAATCAGGGCCAGACATCTCACGCAGAGGATGAAATACCAAATCCCTAATGTCGCCTGCCTCCCGCATTTCCACCTGCCAGGTATGCCTGCAATGACACTGTAGAATTGAAAACTCTTAGTAATCTTCTAAGTCTCTTTGGAGAGAAAACTTCTCTTATTATTACCTACAAATAGCCTAGAGTAAATTCACATGAAATTGTAATAGAAAGCACAGAAGGGAAGTCTCTAAGGACCTATGGATTAGAGCTCTCCATCACAAAGGAACGACCTTTGAAGCACCATCTTCTCACACAAAGTGTAGGCACTCATTAATGCATACAGACTCCTAGCCAGTGTGTGACTCACTCTAAAAATGATCTCACTGCAAAACTAAAATTTGGGAGAGAAGTGCCAAGTTATGCCACCCGGTGCTCATCTGGCAGAAATGAAATCAATACAAGTTCAGTGCCAGCTCACTCATTTACTTAATTAAGTTAATGGAGAGGGGCTCATCTAAGCAGCGCCCACTACCACCCATCAATCATGACTTTTCATTGACAAGATAATGTTACCAATAGAGTTTAATTCTTTTATGAAATCCATTATTTTGTTATATAATAGTAAAAAGCATAGGTTTGTACCTATGGTACGGTTTTTCAGTTGGCCTAAGGAACCATACTTACTTTTAGGTATTTTAAATGAAGTCAAGAATATTCTACTTTAATGAATATAGGAAAAATTGTGTAAGTGATGGCTTGATTTCACACTTGCCTTTTTAAGTCCTTGCCATATGCAAATTTGAAGTCAAGGAGCAGTTCTTTAGTTCTTTTAGTTCAAGGGCAGGGAAGTATTTGTATAAACCAAGCTACACCCATAGACTGGAATAATATATTGATGTTTAAAATGATACTGCCTAATGTGAGGAAATGCATAGGGCATTATTTTCAGTTTAAAATAAGAAATATATAAACAGAAAAGTATGTATTATATTTTCAAAGTAACAAAAGTTTGGATATATATTAAAATTTTATGAATGGTAAATTCTTCATGATAAGGCTATTATACTTTGGTTTAATTTTTTTCTCTCCTTTGCTCCAGTTTCTTTGAAATGAGCCAATGTTAATTCTTTTGTATTTTTAAAAAGAAAACATTAAAAATTACCATAAAACAGAGTTTCAAAACAGGCCAATGTTAATTTTATAAGAGATCATAAAATAAAAAAGGTGTCTCAGTCAGGGTTTTGCTAGAGAAACAGAAATAACACAAGATATACAAATGCATAAGAAATGAAAAGATCAGCTTACAATGGTCAGCCACAGAGCTGGATAAGGAAGGGTGCAGAGGGTGTCTGCACACTGGAGACCAAGGATTCCACCCAAGGTCTGCAATTCAGCACAGTGCTGTGCAAGTCTGTATCAGGAGCACCATGGGTCTGCAATGGAAGGTTGAAGAGTCCATGACAGAAGCCAAAGCATCTGCCCTAGAAGCCAGGAGATGACTTCCAAGCTGAAGGCAAAGACTGGAGCTCCTCCAACGAACAGAAGAAGATCCATCCTTCCTCATTCCCCCTTCATACCAACCCCCTACTAGGGGTAGAATTATTGAGCAGATTTAGTTAAATTTCTAAACTTCTCAAGTTGACATAGTCAATGAACCATTACAAAAGGTCACAACCAACGAACCCAGTCCTTTTGGTTCATAGCTATTCCTTCGTGATTCTGCTGTAGGAAGACACCACGTCTGAAATCTTAGACACTGGAGGATCAAATAGGTGACCATCAGAAAAGGGGTCACAGAAAGCAACAGACCTCAGGGGTGGGTCAAGGACAGCAGAAAGGCCTAAGGCAGAGGAAATAAGACTGTGTTGTCATCCTCATCCTCACCGAATTCTTCAAAGGCATCTTGTATCCTTCACTCAGTAACTGCTGAGTGATTTCCAGTCATTCTGAGGCTCTATAGTTACTATATTTATTGGGACAGAAATCAACAAGCACATAAAATATGTCTGTTTAAGCTACTTTTCATAAAACACAATGTATCATGTTATATTCCATTTGGAGAAAAGCCTATTTGTGTTTAAGATATGATATCTAAACTCGTTTCAGATATTGATTCTTTAAACCTTTCCACTGCAAATAGATATAATTTTTCTTCTCTTTAAATCAAAATATGCCACTTCTAAGAAGAAAATGTGTAAATTATCTAAATATTGATGATGACATGTTTAAAGTATTTTCACCACTGAACGATATTATGCTTAAGAATTTATGAAACAGTGGTCCTTGTAAGAATTTCAGAACCAATCTATTATATCTTAAGAACTTTTATTTGGTATAGTTCTTAACAATTTGATTTGCATACTATATTCATGAAGCTTAATTACATTAGCATAATTGTAGAACTGGGCTTTAAAATATGTAATTTAGTTCTCTCCCATTTAGATTTTCAGAGACTTTGTGTAGCTTTCGAAAAACTTTCAATGACAAAAACAAAAACAATAAGCAGAAAATCTTTCTTCCAAGAGTGTAATTGAACTGTAATTTTAAAAAGAAAAGCAGAAAGTTAATAATACTTGACCTGAACCATCTTTTTCAGAAGACAACCCAAATAATGCTTCCAATTTTTCTAATAGCACAGTGAAGCAAGTCAGGTTTCCCGCTGTTTTTGCCTTCTCTTCTTTGCCTTCATCAAGGAGTATCACATTATGTTTGAATATTAGAGCATCTGTTTTAGGTTCAGAAAAGGAAAAAGGTGAAAAGAAGTTCATGAAGAAAAAGAAAACACGAAAAAAGGAAATTATTTAAAGCAGAAGACAATAGGAAAGGCCAAAATGTGAAATTCATGAATATCTATGCACTATAGAAACTAAGATAATGATGCACTAAAAAATAGGCCTATAATTTTTCCCATGTACCATGTTTTTATATATAGAAATATTTAATTTGCAGGGACCTATGCTAATTTCTCCCGCTTTGAAACATTTTCAAAACTGGTTCTAAACACTGTTCCTTATATGACAAATAATGAGATACAGGCTTGCATGAGCTTCCAACTCAAAGTTAGTTACATGAACTTCAGAAATCAGTTCACCGGACCCCTTCAATGAAATATGAAGACACTGAGGCTTGAGTGGGAGAGGGCAGACTCTGAGAGCCTAAACTTCTTTTTAAGAGTTTGGCAAGTGATTTAACTTTGTTAGCCTGAGAATCACGAGGGTTTGGCGAGTACAACTCAAACTGCCATCACTAAAATAAAATGAAAAGTTTCCTGATGTGCCTGCTTTTCTGGCTCCTTTTCATTGCAACCCGATAGCATCCCTGAGCCACAGCCTGGTTCTTGATTCCTAACCCTCATGTCATCTTTCACAGCTCTAAAGGAACACGAGAGACTGGCACACTGATAGCTAATAATAACTAAAAGAGTCCAAATGCCTCCACTGTACGAAGCACATACACATACGGTTTCTCAGTCCTCACAGTGACTGTGTGGTAGGCCCTCTTCCTGCTGCTCATGGCCAAGTGATGCTGTAGAGGCACAGAGAATTGTCCTTGACTTCTCTAAAGCCCTAGAGGTATGTCACTGTGGGTTTATTAAGAGTATCTTATTTATTTTTCACAACTACAATAATGTATTAATGTTATTTCCATTATGGACAAGGAAATAGAAAGCCAAAACAATCAAAATGCTACTCTGGAGTGCCTTAAATAATTAGTAGTAAATTTGGGGTTTGAATTAAGTTTTATTTGATTCCAAAGCTGAGTCATGTGTGCTTTCTCTGGAATCCTCCCATAAAAAAGTTATTCCTGCAGGCCACATATGGATGTGTTCACCCACTTACCAGCCATTAACTACCACACTATGGAGAAGTGGAGCAACACTATTAAGGTTCCCTTCTGAAAATCACAGTCTGGATATCCTACACATCACTTCAGGTCTAGTACAGCACAGGTGTCTTATCACAGAGAGATGGGCAGGGCAGCTTTGGCCTGGACCTCAACCCTCTAAGCTTGCCTGGCAATTCCAGTGGCATGCTGTGGCTCCCATGGACAAGTCAGTAGTTGTTCAATGAAGTATTAGAGTCTCTTCACCTATGCGCTCAACATAGCTTTTAAGGAACCCAAAGAGCAATCCTCAGACATCTAGAAACACAGGTAGCTATCTCTGTCATGATAATGGCTATCATTGAGAGGAAGGCCCTGGCCACTGGATTGAATTTCAGCTTCTAGACTAGTGAAAGAGGCTTCAGGGAAAGAAAGGATCCAGCCACTGAAGTTGGGCACAGGCTTCTTCTGCATGGCAAGCAATGGGACTTACGCGGGTGTGCATTTAGAAAATGGTGGTTGCAATAATCAGAATTTAATGGACTGGAGGGATGGAGCAGGAGCAAGGATAACTGGATATGGAGCTCCATAGGGTGAGGACTTCTGATTACAAAATCTTTAGCTCAGGTTTGATCCTGGGAATTGTAGAATGACTTGGTGTGAAGGAAAAAGATGAGGCTGTGAATTCAATAGGTTTATTTCCAACTATGTTAGAAAGAGATCCTGCTTTAGGGACTCTACAGTATAGACAAATAATTACCTTTGGCTATAAGAGCATGTGAAGGTATGCTTAGGCTTACTATCAGTCACACATCTAAGATACAGCTCCTGAAGCTGAGAACAAAGGCAATCAGAAGCATATCCAAAGTTATATATCATAGTAAAGTAACGGCTAAAATGAAATGAGTTCTTAATATGTGCGACCTAAAACAGTAGATCAATTAGCCATTTATATTTGCTCTCGGAAGAAGGAACTGTAATTATCTCCATAATACAGATGAGATAACTGAATTTTGGAAAGGTTAGAAGTCTGGTTTAATGATGCAAGATTTTTAGGTAGCAGAGAGGAAAGGTAAATTTAATTTACCACAGAGCACGGGTAGCTGCTCCAAAACATTCACAGCATGGCTCGTGACCCTCGCTCTAACCATGCAATTCATTTCTTAGGCCTCGTTCACAGCAACCTGACAACAGCCTTTGCCACAATCTGGGTCTAGCACCATGTTCTGTGCCTCCGCCTGGATTGGGTTCTTACTCTGGCCGGTCCTGTTCTAAGTGTACAGTTGCACCCTGGGAAAGAGCAGTGACATTAAGCACTCTTCATTACAGAGCTCGATGCAGTTAGCCCATGTGTCTTACTCCTGGCCGCGGCAGGGAAAGCCCAGGCCAATCCTCCTGACTCCTTTCCCCTGCTGCAGAGAGCTGGGAGCCTTGTGTCCAGATGGCCAAGTCACAGGATTCAGGCAGCTTTGATTGCTGAGCAGCTGCATGCAGACCTAACCCAATCCATGTGACTCTGTAAATGAGAAATAAACCTTTGCTGTTCTAAGCCACAGGGATTTTGTTTGTTTCTCAGCATAGTCTGACACATCCTGGAGAATAACACATACACAACTTCTATAATCCTCCCAGCATTCTTGTCGCTGTAGATAGGGAAAGGGAGATCCAGGAAGTACAAGCTCACAGAGGCAGGTCATGGCGAGGTCTGGCCCCACCCCAATCTTCTCAATTTAGCCACAAAGAAGGTGCATATGGAGGTGCTGAGTTCGTTATTAACCGTACATTTTGATTCATCGTTTCCTTTACATTCAAATATGGCAAATTATTGTTAAAATATAATTCTACTGAGGCATACCTGTTAAAGACAGAACTGTGACTATGCTACATTCCATCTTCTGTCAGGGTTTCCTAATGTGGCACACTTAATAAAGTAAAAACAGTATTAAAAGTCTTGTTTTAAAATTAGAAAGCTTCTAACTTTAGATTGCTGCAGATAACACAAACAAAACACATGGTTTAATTGAAGAACAAAAATAAGAGCAAATGATTTCAATTTTATGAGAATATCACACAGGATCAAAATGGACAGGTAAAACAAGCCAGGGAAAGTATTGGCTTCATTAGTACCAAGCTACTAATAGTAAATAATCATCTCTAGAGGAGATAAATTTGTTTTTTAATGAGAGAAGGGTTTTTTTTAATGATGATTAAATGTTGAGCAATAGAAAAATGTATCTAGAGAGAGAAGGAGGGCAAAGGTTGCGAGAAAGATTAGTTGCTTTTTGCCAAGCAGCACATACTGGGGGTGATTAGAGGAGACCATAATTGATGGCTAATATCTCTCACCTTGGACATAGAGGAATGATGGAGAATTAATCTTTAGAGTCATAATAAAATATACGATGATAAATACCACTTACAACTATCTGTGTGGAACAGGAAAATCCACAAGGAGAAACTCATCTAGTGATTTCTTGCTTTTTAGTACTAAGGATTCAACAATGCACACTCTTAGAAATACAATGAAGAAATGTGATGTTAATTATTCTCAGAGCTTGTAGAGTGTTGTCAATATACTAAGCACTATGTGAGGTGTTTTACAGGAATTAATTCCTGTAAATGTACTACTTCTATGTCCTAAAAAGAAAGTGGAAGTAGAGACACAGAAACTAGAATTTTCCCATAACAGCAGAAATAGAAATAATAGTGAGGGGATCTGGGCAGTTGAGAGGCTGCAGCAGCTGTGGTGTTTGTCGTTGTGCTTGTTATTTCCCCCCAGTTATTGTTTAATGGGCAAGCAGACGGATCCCTTGGTGCTCCAGCCATGGAAGAAGCAAAAGGTTTGAAATCAGTAGAGTTGAATTTTATGGCTGTCCACCTCTACCACGTGTCTAGGGTAAAACTGGAGATAGTTGCTTTCCTTTTTCTATTAAAAGCTCTGTGATCCATAAGCCACATATATTTCACAAGGTTGTTGACATGATCAAATTAGTTAGGAAAGGTTTGGAAAGTGCTTTATAAATTTCTAATCCCTTTCTGAGTAAGGAGATCTCATCCAGGGCATAGCATAAAGCCTTATTGAGCAGTGAGGGCACACCTGCAATTTCTTGAGCATAGTAATCAACTTAGGCCACCGTAACAAAGTGTTAGAAATGGGGTGGCTTAAGTAGCAGACATTTATGCCACAGTTCTGAAGGCCAGAAGTCTGAGAAGCCAGGATGACAGAATGGTTGAGTTCTTCTGAGCGTTCTCTTCCTGGTTTACGAATGGCCTCCCTTTAGCTTTATTGCACTGGGTGGTGTGTGTGTGTGTGCATATGTGTGTGTGTGAGTGTGTCAAAGAGAGAGAGGGAGGCAGAGAGAGGGAGGCAGAGAGAGGAGAAAAAGAGAGGGAGACCTTATCTAAACCTAGTCATCCCTGTTTCCAAATCACACCGCATGGTGGACTATACCTTCAATATTTGAACTAGGATTCAGTTCCATAGCACTGGGAGAGGAAGCAAATCACTTCTCATAAGTGTTCACCCTGGGTAGGGAACCTGAGACAAGTGGAATGTGAAGACAAAGCGCAATGTGACAGTTAAGCTTACTTGTCACTCGGATTGTCTTGGGAGCTGTCCAGGGTCCAGGAGATGAGTAGAGCTCGCTTCTGGATGTGCCTGGGTAGGGTACGGATGTGTGACCCTGGGGTCCATATCTGGTCCCTGGCCTCTTCTTCCCTTGCACTGTCTTCCTGATTTGCTTCCTGGCCACCATGAACTGAGCAGTTTTGCTCTATCGGATCCTTCCACTCTGATGTTCTTGTCTTGACGGCAGCTAGCCCCGGTGACCACGAGTCAAATAAATCTCTTCCTCCTCTAAATTGTGGATGTTGGATATTTAGTCTCAGCATTGAGAAAGCTGACTAATGCAGGCAGTTTTGTGAAAAGAGCACCAAGTTACATCTTACAAGGCACTTCACTACAGTTGTAAGGCATGGCTTCCCAGCTCAGCAGATCTAAGCCTTGATCTTCATTTTATCATTCTGCTTGATCTAAGTCTCAATTACCTCATGTGTAAAGTGGGCAGTTTAATGGCATTTGGATGTGTGAAATTGTTCTGAGAACTAAGGACACAAGTGATATTTTACCAGCGATCCTAGCTTGATCTATATTCTCAATAATTAGTAATCCCGATTATTATTGAAAAGTAAGTTATCTCTGCATGTTCTCATATTTGAGTTCATTCATTTATTTCATGTATCAAATGTGGAGGCCCTACTAGGTGGCAGGCATTATTCTTGCATTTCATAATTTCTTCTAGGAAGAACTTCAATATAATCTAAACAGTCAATGATTTATTCTTTAATTTATTGATTCAGTGATTTAGTAATTATTACTGGGACATGTTTTTATGATATTCCTCTCTTGCTAGGGTGCCCTGCCCAGCAACCTAACACTGTTCTCAGGTCTTAGCTGTGTTATTGAAGGTGCACATTTTCTATAGTTAGTGAGTATTTGCCTTGTATCTCTACTTCAGCTTCTTGACACTGAATTTATACATCTAGACATGAAATCTCTACCTCAGTATCACACTCGTTGGCCCTTAGGAATCTTCAACTGTATGACAGTGAATTTTTGATACTCAATCTCACCTCACTCTTCATGAAGACTTTCAGCAACTTGGTTTTTTTTTTGCTTATATAGGCAAAAAATATCTGAGTCACTCTTCCCTTCTTTTTTATGCTCACACCCTGCATCTGCCAGCTTAGGCTTCAGAATCTCCCTAGAATTTGAACGCATCATTTTCACTGCTTCAGCTGTCGTTTGGTCTACCCACATTTCCCGCGGGGATCACTGCCAGGCACCCTCCTTCCAGCTCCTCATGTTCCCACTCTTGTTGCTCTACACTACACTCACTATAGCAAAAGAATTGTTTGAAATGATTGCTTTAATAGAAAGAGATCAATTTATTCTGGCTTATTTTATTAGCTTGGTTACCTTTTGGCTAATAAACTAAATAACTGGTTAAAATCTATTTGTGACTCTTTCCATGAAGGTTTGGTGAGCAATTTAGAAATAATTGCTTATGTTAGAGAACTAAAGTGGTGAATAAAATAGAAGAGACAATAAAATGAGCATGTATGTATAAAAAATGTGTCTATACAAACTCATACATATATAAATTCACACACATACTGTATAAAGAATAGGAGACTTTAGAATACCAAACAAGTTCCCAGAGATATTGGTGTATTAAGAGGTGAAACTGGGATTGTTTGCATAAAATATTTATTTACTAAAAGATTAAAAATCAAGTTTATGTGTCCAGTTGCACATTGCTGGTATAAAGGTCATATGCAAAGGTTCTGGAGACTCCTGTTTAGATCTGAGGCCTAGGCATGTTCTGCTGAGGAAGGAGAAGGAAAATGCATGCTCGGTAGTAAGGTTGAGCATTCTTAGCCACACGCACACAGTCTCCTTTACTGATCCAGGACCAGTAGGGACAGAATCAGACTCCTAAAGGCACGTCCAAATTGACAAGAAGGTGATGCTCTAGTAGTTCGTTTGAAAATTGATTGTGTGGAACCCATAACATTTTCTTTCATAAACACAATGTGATTAATTGTAGTTTGGGAGGTAAGGTGGGGACCCTAGAGCCAACAAATAAAAGCTTATTTAGCCCATAATGGAACTGAAGCTCAGCACATTTTCTGCAGAAAAATAATTCTCTTGCAACTAGTAATGAAAGAAACAGAAAAACCTATAAACTTGAATAAAAAATAGTGTCTTATTTCTCCTGAGTGCTTGGACTTATAGGAGCACTATTTTAATTAAAAGAGGATGAGAAAGTAGAGGAAGGTGTTGATGTAGAGTCTAAGGAAAACTGCTAAAACTCTCAAGGGTTTTAGACATGAGCAGCTTTGGTTATAATCTTATTTCACTTTGAGACAGAAGTCATTGGTTTCACTTGGTTTAGTAACTATTTGTACCATTACTTTTGTGTTTATAAGTTATGATGTGCATCGGTTTTTTAAATTCTCAGGACAAATACTTGGAAGATGCAAAATGGGAAGTAAGAATTTGTTCATAATCTAACCTCAAGAGTGTTAAGAAAAGTAAGAAGGATGGATAGAAAGATTGGCATGTGTATGTATGAAGACATAAAATTGTCTATTATAAAATTAATTGAGAAAAAAAGGGGCATACTGCACTCTGTTTGTGAGTCATATAATTCTCTGAGAGGGGAACTGAATGGTTTTGTGGCTGTCCGGTACAAGAGAAGAAGGGGAAATGTGTTTACGTAAGGACGCATTTGTTATTTTGGGGATGTGTATCATCTGGGAAGCTTTCCTTTCCGGTAAACGTATGATTATATACTATAAATATCTGACATCCCCATAGAGCACTTGGATTTAGCAGCAAAGTGAGATTTTAGCTGTCCTGTCATTTCCTTTAGCCCTCTGGTGTAGAACACTATACCTGTGATTAACAGTGCCAAGAGCTCAGCACTCCGCATGATCCCAGACTCGAACCGCTACGGAGAATGAGGCCGTTCAAAGTGTGAAGGTACTTTATATGCGCGGAGTGAAGCATGAGAAAGAATCCCATTTTGCCTTCTGTGAACTAATATAACTAATGTTTCAAATTAATGCCTTCACATTTCATAGTTACTGTAGTTTCATCAGTGTGTGGTGTTGCAGAGAATGCTATCGTCTTTGCGTTTGGACAAACAGGACAGGGAACGTACACAACAGCACCAGTGCCAGGACAGTCTTTGTGCCCCCACCTGGGTTTCCACGGCCCTGAGCTACGGACCCCTGAGTGTCCATGTGACTCCTCCTTCCGGTCTGTGAGAGGAGGCTGTTGTGGGCATTACCTGAGTTCACATATGTGAGTAACTCATATAACTGTATGGCACATCGAAGGTACTCAATAGATGTTGGCTATTATAATTCCTATGAAATAAATGCTTTGATTTACAGTTCCTGTATCTGCCAGAAATTACATTTTATTATCAAGAATATTGGAATACATTTAACATTAAGCAATACCAAGCATGTATGGATTTTTAAAATATAGTTTAAAAGGCATCTACAGTATTGTAGCACTTCAAGGTCACTTTTTCTGATCAACGGATGTCAATACATCCCACACTTTTGAATAATGCTGATTGAAATATCATGAAACCCGTGAACAGGTGAAGTATCGTTTTAGTTTGCAAACTTTCTGCTGACACAAATCCCTCCCTTTGTGACTGTGCTCTGCGGAAAGCATCGCGAACGTCAGTCATCACATGGTCAGTTTCTTCTATGTGCCTCTGTTGCACTCCCTCCCAGAACTGGCCACACTATCTCTTTCTTCAACTGCTCTCCAGATCTGGACAGAGAGATACAAACCTGTTATGCACCAATATGTCAAGTTCAGCAAACACAGTCATAATATATAAATTTCCCACACAAACCTCCTCACTCTGCACATTCCCCAATCTATTCTATAATAAAGTAGGAGATTTGTTTCTTAAACCTCTCATGAGGTGTTTTATTTCCTTTAATTCTTCATACCACATCTTCAGTGAATCAGCCAACTTGGTATTTCTCCTTTATTGCCACTTTGATCTTTTAGAACTTTCATACCAACCATCTCCACTTTATTAAACATGACTGCAGCTAAGCTTGACATCATCTCCGTTAGATTCCTGAGGTCTTCACCGCTGCTGCTGAGGGCATTCTCTTTGTAGCAATCTATCTAAAACACAAATCTGATTATGCTCAGTGTTTGAGAATGGTTTTCAACTTTACAGAATAAAATTCAAGCTTATAACTTAGGGTAAAAATTATGCGTAATCTATTACTCTTTTTACCTCTAGCCCCAGCGTACATCTCCATTCTCTTCTATGAGATGAGGCACTTGTATTATTAGGTGAGTTAACTTGCAGGTATTCACATCATTACCAAGGAAAAACCTGCATAAACCCTCTAGCTTTCACTTGCCCTTAGTTGACCTTGAAAGACTCACTAACTTTGGAAGCCGCACAGCTAGGCATCATTAGTCTACACAGTCTCTTCTGTAGGTTATTCCTCTGACTGATGTGACCCAACAGGTTAAAAACTGCTCTTCAGTGACTGGTGTCTCCCCAAATCCTGCAGGAGTAAGTTGCTTTACTCCGTCTCCCTTAGTCTTCCCATGGAAAGCAGCCTTTTACAGCCTTTACTTGTTTTCCAGGGGCCAAAGAGGCCGTTTATGTTCTAATAATTAACTGCAAAATTAACTATTCCTGGAAAAAGGAGCTAGAAAGCCAAGAGCCATAAGAGTCATAGGACTTTATGATCAGTAAATCTTTTTTTTTGATTTACAGAATCTAGAACATCCAGTGATCTACAAATAACAGCAGCCCGTGTGTCAGAAGAGCAGGCTACCTGAAATTTGTACCTAGCTCAAAATCTCAATCTGCAATGCTGCCTGCGCCCCACAAACTCTGACATAAGCATGCTACCTCTCAGCAAGAAGGACTACACCTGTGACAGCCACCGTCTTCTTTGATCTTCTAGCCTTCCAACCAAATATTTTTCTTTGCCCCAATAACTTCTTATTTGAATCACTGGCCTTCTGCAGCGGCAGGCAGTGAATGTGGGTTATGGTTGCAAGATTACTGCCTGGCACCTAGTGAGCGCTCATGAAATGCGGGCTCCATAATTACCTCCCAGAAAATCTACATATGCAAGACTGAGTCACAGACAATAGTTCCCGCCTCTGGTCTCAAATATGTGAACACTGAACATTCTCCCATTTTCCATTTAGTTCTGGTCATGATGATCAAGACTCACATCCTGACAGAAATGTTCTTATGTTTTAGTATTCTTCATTGCTAGTACATTGGTTCCTGTGGGTAAGGAGCATGCTTACCTCTTTAACTACTGTCACTAGATGTCCAGCGCAATACACACAAAATAGGTGCCAATACGATGTGTTGATTGGAACAGTGTCTTATGCTGAACGTATAACTATGAAAGTTATCTGATCATTTTTTAATTCATTCCATGAAAGAATAGATGCAACATAGTGACAAAGCTGATATTCAAACGTTTGCCTCCTGATTTCTAACTTGATTCATTCATTCATTTACAAAGGCATTACATGCCTGACATGTTCCGTGTTTCACAGTCTAGAAGGGAGACAGACACCTTACAGATAATTGCAGCTGTTAAGGCTTAGAAAATGTTGCCCCAAAGTATAGCGCTTCGGCATGCTGAGCACCGCAAAGTAAAGGACAGTGGAAGGGCGGAGGGGCAGCCTGCGAACCCAAGTCCGTCTGAGCTTCTGCTGCCCTCCTGCGTCTCAGCCTCCATTCTCCTCCAGAGTGAGTCACAGAAACTGGAATTCCTGTTCCTCAAGGTTGTTCAAGAAGTTAGAACCCCTTTTACTCCAAGCAAACCATAAAACTTAGATAGAAAATTCTGACTTATCCTTGCCTTTCTGCGTGAAAGCTGACCGTAAAGCAAGTTTCTGACTTACCTTGTCGAAAAGTAGATCATAAAACTGTCACTCCTGAAGGGGACCCTCTAGATCCAGAAGAAGCAAGGCCATGCAGAAAGGCCAAGGAGAGATCTAACGGGCAGGGCTTGCTGGGTCTCCTCCCTCCAGTCTGTTAGGTCATACCTGTGTTATCCCACCACACGCCTACACGGCTGTCCATTCTTCACTACATTAAAGTTAAAAAAGGAGGGATAGCATTCCTTGAGTCATTGAGCCTGCATTCTGAAGGCTCTCGTAAGGTTTGAAGCTTTGATTTTAAAGAAAAGCTGCTACATTTTTCTCTTGTTAACTTACTTTTGTTATATGGTTGGTAGCTGTGAACCTTATGGAAGGGGAACTTTGCCCCGAGACAGTATGGTTGAGTAAGTCCAGTACGGAACAACGAGGACAGATGAAATGGAAAAGACATGCCCATCTGGTGACATCAAGATGCCTTAATATGGGGCTGGGGATTTAGCTCAGCGGCAAAAGCGCCTGCCTGGCAAGCGCAAGGTCGTGAGTTCGGTTCCCGGTACCGGAGAAAAAACAAAAAACAAAACAAAACAAGATGCCTTAATGAAGGAATGGATGTTGAAGTGGGCCCTAAAAGACAAAGGATAACCAGCCCACTAGGTAAGAAATGAGAGAGCACCTTCCTGGAATGTGCAGAGGAAGTGGACAAGCACTAGAGACCCTTCACAGCATAGCGCAGATGGCTTTGGGGAAGGATAAGCAGCAAAATGTTACAGAGAAATACACAAGAACTTGTTTACTGGGGGCTTCTTCTAAAGGGTACCATTGTTTCTCTCCTTTTAACTTGTAGTTGGCACACAAAATAACAAGTTCTCCTTTGTAGGGGGTTTTGGAGAATGCTTCTTTGTCTCTAATCTGCTTGTCTTTAACCTTTGCCTACTCTTGTAACTGGTGACAAGTTGAGTTCGGGATCCACTGTCCCACCTCTGCTCTGGGGGAGGAAATGATCCAAAAGTGCTTCTCTTTTCTTTCTTAATCTTCCTAGCACATTGAATATCTGCGTTCTGGTTTCAGACTTAGCAGAGATAATCTTTTTATGTGAAAAGCGGGAGAGTCTACAAGTTCAGAGCAAAGTTTTCCTACTCAGTAGCTGGACGATTGAAGGACGGAGAGAAATAGAAAGAATCATGGTCACAAATGCAACCCTTCCCTCAAAACAGATTTTCATTTTAAAAGAAGTTCCGGTATTTGGTTCTCAGCTCATTCAAAATCCAGAGTGCGACCAGTCTGAAAAGTTCTGTTCTGTTTCCCAGCGTTATTGGTCTTTTCAAGTAAGTTCAGCATTTACCTTTCATAGGTGGGCAGCAGTGCGGGGCAGATTTATAGAAAACACTGTCTTACAATTTACAATAAAAAATTCAAGAAACAACAGTTATTGACACATCTAACTCTTTCCTGGGGAAACCCCATAAACTTTAAAAGAACTACGTAGAATTGCCTGAACTTCATGTGGATCGCCAGAGGGCAAATGGAGCTATAAAGAAAGGTAAAATTATACTTTGAATTTACCTACAGTGAAAATGTTTCAAAGTACACTTGGGAAGTTGGGTATACTGCATTATGAGCACAATTTCGCTAGAAGGAACAGGATTGGATCAGGTAATTTCTCTGATGGGACTCTCAAATCCTTTTACTAGAGCCGACGCACGATTCATTGTAAAGGGATGTGAAAGATATAAAGATAACTTGGTTATGATTTTTGTCCTATGAAAAGCTAGGAAATGAAAATCTCACCACAGGATATCTTGTTTTGAGGTGAAAGGCATCTCATGGTCTGTTAATAATATTAGTATTATTAATGGGACAGTCACTTGAAAGGACATTTTTCCTGCGAACGACAGAAACTTACAGATCTTACAGTTAAGTAGAAAAAGGATGTAAGTATGCATTTTAAAGATCACAACTGAAAAAGAAAATATGGTATCTTTCTTTAGAAAAGTAAAAGGATAGCCCTGTTTAATCTTCTATGAGTTCAATATGTGTAGTTTAATCCAGAGGGACTCCTGTGGGGATTTAATTAACGATATTTTGTGACTCCAATTAGAATGAGATTCTTAACCTTTCTAATGTGCTGACCTACCTTTACAGGGAAGAAAAATTATACCACAGGCGTACCAAGTAATTAAATTTACATTAATGCTACCAAGAAATGTTAGCAACTTTTTCTTATTGGGAAATACTCCAAAAGGTCAGTAGGTCTGACAAACTTTTCATTCTCAAACATAGTAAACAATTTCTTGACATGACAAACACATCCAGAATGTCTTGTTCCAGTAATACCAACATGCAAATATCAGCCTCAGGGGGTGAGTCATTACTGCTGCAAGTCAGGCAGGAATTAAGTATTTATCATAAACTCCAGCAAAGAAGTGCTAGTTATAGTTCCAACTTAACACAGGCCCGAGACAAAGCTCTACTTCTTAGCTGGTACAAACTACTTGACATGTATCTAGGTTTAGAAACAAGGGTTTTACCAAGGGAAATAAGCCAGATACATAAGGAAGAGTATCGTATGATTCCACTTTTATATTTAATGTTCAGTATTTATGCAAATCCTTCAAATATCAGCATTGTAAAACAAACCTTCAGTCAAAAATAATGTATAGGATATTTGCTACTAAATAACCTCTTTTATAGCTCTTTCTTTGAATGTACTGAACTGCCAAAAATTCTGGTATTATATGTGATCAATCTGTTTCTTAAGAGAGACACTGATATTTTGAGAATAGGTACTTTTTCTCTAGCCATCTTATACTAATTATATTGACCCATTATGTAATTATAATTATTTCTTAT
Source organism: Chinchilla lanigera (assembly GCF_000276665.1). Taxonomy (NCBI): domain Eukaryota; kingdom Metazoa; phylum Chordata; class Mammalia; order Rodentia; family Chinchillidae; genus Chinchilla; species Chinchilla lanigera. The sequence continues at coordinate 8,760,517 of NW_004955472.1, read as the reverse complement.
AATTATTACTGTAATTTTATAACAATTATTCTGTAATAACTCTATAGTCCTATGAATATAATCATTATTCTAGACACTCTAAAATAATTAATACATGAGGCAAAAATTTTATCAAACCCAAATGGTTGACACTGGTCTTAATGATACTAAAGGTATGAAAAACCATGAAAATTAGTTAATTATCTTCCTTTATTATGTGAATTTAAGACAGGAATATCAAAATTAATAAGAGGATATTTAAAATCAATATTTAAAGAGAATATTTAAAACTCAAAAGAGACATGGGAAACAAATCACACAAGTGTGTCCCTGGAACATGGTGTTTTCATTTTTCAGATGTTCCAAGACAATGTATGTTGTCAGAACATAATTAAAGACAACGCACAGAGCTCTGGCTTGGAAAACTCTCTCAGCACTTTTCTAGGATGAAAGTAAAGGATTTATTTTTTAACAAGACAAAACTATCAATAATTTTTATGTTTTTAAAGTGAAATTCAAAGGTGACTAAAACAGCTACAATGGAATAGAATGTGATTTGAGATAAAGCAAGTACTTTTGGATCTTATGAAGTACAATAGAAGCAAGAAATATCTTTTGAGATATGAAATACAAAATTGTCACTAAAAGGATATCAAACTATATTAGCTATATATTAGAATCATATTATATGTTGACATTAAATTGATACTAAAGAGAAAGTCTAAAGTCATGTTGTGAGCCAATGCCCTGAAGCTTAACATATTTTTCTGTAAGGTTTTCAAAAAATAGATAAAATTCATAGCCTTAAGTACTTTGTGCAGGGTAGGAGCAGAATAAATTGAGATCAGCATGAGTGAAGCTTCTAAAATGTTCCCCTTTTAAATCAATGTGCCCTTTCTAATAAGTTAACAATTTTCCCTACAATCATTTCTTTCTTCCTTTCCATTGATAACTTGACCTTATTTTCTTATATTTTCACACACACAGTTACACAATATCCATCCTCTACATCAAGAGTTCATCCTCCATCCTTACCTACCCAGATAAACAACAACCTAAAATGTCTTTTTTCCTAATTTCTATACTTATATATTCCTATAGAAATATATGTGTAAATAAGTAAAATATTTTAACATATTTTTTGTCATTTGGTTTTAAATAGTGGATCACAGTATGTAAGTATTTATGTCTCGGTTAAAACTCTTCCAGTTATCTTGTAGAACTCTATCTCATCCTGTAAGGGCTATCATCTCAAATTCATTAATTTGCTAAGGACTGTGTAACATTCTGTAATGAGCACACACCACAAATGGTAACACATTACCTGATTTGGGGGCCTTTTTTGGCCATTAAAATGCCATAATAAGTATCTCTGTGATGTCCATACTAATTGATACTTTTATATATGTATAGGATAAATTCCCAGGAGTTTGATAGGTCAAAGTGTTTATGTAGCTTTTAGTGTAGTAGGTGCTGTTAGATTCCTTTCCAAAAGCCTTGCATTTCACATTTCTTTCAGAAATGTGTGAAAATACCAGTACAAATCAAGTAGACTCAAGCACACTATGGCAAAGAACAAAACAAAACAAAACAAAAAACAGCAAAATATCTCCCAACATTTCAGGGGTTAAGAAAACAAAACAAAACAAAAAAACAAAACAAAACAAAGCAAAAAAAAACAAAACAAAACAAAACAAAACAAAATATCTCCCAACAAAACAACAAAATCTCTCCCAACATTTCAGGGGTTAAGAACAAACATTTAGTATTTGCTCTCACAAAATCAGAAATGAATCCAAGCAATTCTCAGTTCAATTGCTCTTCATGAAGTAACTCTTATTTGATGCTTTGGACTTAATCTCCATGGCCACCTAGAAGCTTCTATCACACTTCCAGGAAATTTCATTCATAACATCATGCAAGTAAAAAGAGGAAAGAAGATATTTGCAAAGACAAGTGTTTTAAAACAGGATTCACACATATTTATTTCACTCACTTATTGCCCAGACTCATATATTGCCAATCCTAACTGTAGAAGAGCGGTGGGATGTAATCCTGTCATCCCGTGAGAGAAAAATAGATGTGATTGTAAACTACTAGTATAGTGTCTCATACTCTGTACTTTCTCTATAATAAGTACTTTAAGCATCACATTGCAGTCATACATGCATGCCCACGTTTATAGCAGCAAACCAGAATAGCTACCTCTTGGTAGTGGTCTCTATGTCTATTAATGGATGAATAGAGACAGAAAATGTGGTATTGACACACAATGTAGTACTACTGTGCTGTAACGTCCCGTGTCTGCTGGATAAACTTGAGTCCTTTGTCTGAATATGGATACACTGAGACCAGAAGGTTAAATGACGTGAATCAGGCACACAAGCAGAAACATGACATCATTTCTAATATGAGAAACCCAACATATGAATAATTAAAGAACAAAATAAGAAATAATAGGAAACGGAGATAGATCATTTGCAAAAGGGAAGCGGACCAAGCAATATATGGAGGGTACGGGAGGGGCGTGGATAAGAAAGAGTCAGGGTGAGTTATGCGCGTGTTTCCACCCCCATAGAGAATGTGGCCATCCTGTACTGCAGACACGTACTAACAAAAGGAAAACATAAAAACAAATAAACGAATCAGATGAAGTGGTTAATTTAAAATGAGTAAAATGACTTCAATAAATTTGTTTCCCCAAATGTGACTGAGTATTATTTTATATACTCACTGGCATTTTCAGTTTGGCCTTCTGCGTATTTGTACGTTTTCCGTATTTTCTGAACCTTACTTCCTTTTCTGGCCTAATTTTTCACTTTCCTGTCAAAGCCCATAGTTAGCCAAAGTGGTTAGTTTAATTCCCTCTAAATACATCAGAGAAGAAAACATTTTCCTTCATTTATGATATTAATGCTCCGTAAACTTTCCTCCCTTTATGTCGTCTCCACGTTTCTGTCTTTTTGAACCTTATTTGACCCAAGGAGAGGACAGCACCTTCTCTCGAGCATTTCTGTGCTCATCAATCAGCCTTTTAATTTTTCACACCTTTTAGTGTTTAGTCTGTACAGTCTTCTTTTGCAACTTATCATTCCAAAGCCAATCCATTTACCCCTGAGAATGGCTGGTTTTGTATTTCTCCCAGTAAACCTTCCAAAATAAGTGACCCTTCTTTATTCAGTGGCAAATGTTCTCTGTTTTGGAAACGGGAGGGAGGGAGGCAGCCAGGCAGAGAAACAAGCAGGCTAACATGTAGACTAAAGATTCACAATATTAAATTGACCCTATATTGGATTTCTCAAATGAAGTAAATCATTTAGCTGTTGTGTTGAATTATTTCCTATACTACCTCTAGCAAAAGGATCATTACAGCTCTTTCAGGATCACTAAGATGATCAAACACTTCTCTAGAAGTACCTGCGCTATACAGCTCTAGGTGTCTACTGCTCAAGTAAACCATGCTGAATGAGCAACCTGAGGGTCCTCGACATTGAAGTGGGCCATTTGCACATTCAGACAGCTAGGGCGCATCCTTTTAGTAAGACACAACATATTGCAAGGCACCCTGGTGGATTAAAATGGCAGTGTATCATCCAGGTACTTCACGTTCTCCAAAGCACTAACTTTATTATTAAAAAGTTACAGAGTAATAAATAGTATACTATTCACAGTAACCTTTTAAAATTAATTGACATATAAAGTACCAAGATAGAATGTAAGTACCCTTAGATATGAATGAGGGGGAAGATAAGCTGTAAAGTTGATTACTTGGCTAACAAGCACTACAAATACTCAAGACTGCTGGAACAGCTCATTTCATGCTTTTGCGACCCTTCTTTGTTAAAAGCAGGGGGATGCATTGAGCAATAATGAAAATCTTTTCAATCAAAGTCCCCTAAGCAACTTGATTGTTTTTTTTTCTTTGATAATGAATATTATTCTTCTGGCTTGATAGCTCATCTTCTTCCTCCTAAACATTCTAAGTGATCTTGACACACGTCTGAGATTGGAGTGCGGGTAAAACAGTGACTTCAAATCTTAAACTAAACCAAAGATATAATTTGGATGACAAGAGGGTTGTATAGCAGCTAATTTCAATTTAAGTTATTTCATTTGTGTGCCAGTTGACTGCTAATTGTAACTGAACCTACATATCTGAGGCACAGAATTTACTGAATTACAGAATTAAATACGGTTGCAAGCATTAATCTCTGATTCTACCTAGATTTTTGGAAATATTTCAGAATATTGAAAAATATGAGATCAAAATGATGGTACAGCCATGAGTAAACAATAATCTCTTATCATGTATTTCCATGTTTTTGCTGGTCATGACCGCAGACAATTTCTATTACCAGTCCCTTTAAAAAGTTACAGCATTTTGGCATGTAAGAGGCTTGGATCAGTGTATTGCTCCAGGGGAATAATATCTAAATCACACTTACTGTTGTGTATTTCTGTTTTTTACTGGATTGTAATGTTATATAGTAAAAAGTGACTTTGGTATTTCTTGGGAGTATTTTTTAATTTTTCACACTGTTAGAAGAGTCTTACTATGAATATATTACCTAAATAATAAATTCATCATATTAAATCTGCTAACATTAATTAAACACAGGAACTCTTCTGATTTTAGGCTGATTCTACATGGTACCTGTTTGCAAAAGTTCCAGTAAGCTTCCACAGTGGCTTCAAACTTGATGACCATATCACACAGTTATTTGTTTAAGTTATTTACTTAACTTGTTATAAGTTATTTGTTATTTGTTTATTTGTTTAAGTTATTTGTTTAACCTGTTCAAAATGATTGAACAATCCATCCAAAGGAGTCAAAAAATTAATGTAAGAGTCATACATATATATAAATTTTAGAGGAACATTCAGAAAACCAAGTTTCACAATTTACTCAGCAATTCCCCAATATTTCTATGGATCAGTTACCCAAGAAGAAACCATAAACACATAAGCATGGACATCACAGGGTACCTACTAAGTGAGAATCTCTGAAAGAGTCTAGAAATTTGCATTTGAAGAAAACTGTTCCAGGATACTGTGATGTAGACCTGGGTTTGTAATGGAAAAACAAAGCTTTAACTCCCATTATAAATGTCTTCACTAAACATCCAAATTAAAGTATTAAAGAATCAGAGTAGGTTAATCTAGTCTTCCAAATCAGCTAAAGTTATCCATTGCACTAGAATCTATTTGAAAGCTTATTTTTCATTCTTGTTTTGTTTACCCACAAACAGAGTGAGTTCTCTGGGACATTTCCACTTCATTTTGCTGCTCAAGGCTTATAGTGAAAGTCTGTGTTCTGATTCTAATGAAGCTTCATGAAGCTGGACATGCTGCTAGACCATAAAAGGAAAAATCTAGGTGGGAAGAAAAGTAATAAAGGTGAAAAATCATTAGAATCACCAAGTAAATATACATGGCTAGGCGTTTTCTCCTGATTTGCTCCTTACATTTCAGTGAACTGTACGGGACATATAATTCTTACTTGTTGTAGGGAAGTGAAAATCTGTATAGAACCAATCTTCTTGAGGTAGAAAGGATGTAGAGAATTTACTTCAATAACTGCAGAATTCAGTAGGTTGGTGCCGAGGACACTGTCCTAAAGCCAGAGGCTACATGGTGCACACTCCATATGTTAAATGGCTCAGTTGAGATTCTGGGAAGAAGGTCATAAAGAAGTAGAGGTGAAATTTCATGAATCTGAAGACCTGAAGATTCTATGCCTGACAGCCTATCCTATTACTTAAATCAAAGTGCTTGCAGCAGTTTGCCTCTTTATTAACAATCTTCAAACATTGTTTTTGTCATCTTTTCTCTTTCTTTTTCTTTTGGTTTTTTTCCGGTACTGGGAATCGAACTCACAACTTTGAGCTTGCCAGGCAGGTGCTGTGCCGCTGAGCTAAATCCCCAGCCCCACCTTTTTTCTCTTTCCCAGCTGCTACTAACATTGATTTCAGCAAGATATTTCTGTTATTAAAATATTAATAACCCAGAGGCTAGACAGCTATAAAGCAAAAATGTGATATAACAATCAAAAATGAAAAGGGGAAAAATCAAATAACAGTTTTAAAAAGCAAGACATATCAAATAAATTATACTAGTACAATACATCAATCTATGCAATACATATGAAAAGATGGACCTTTTCCATTAAGAGACGGAAACTATCCAGGGAATGGATAAATTAAAGTAGAGCACAGAGCTGTATCTTGCTAACAAATATACATTTAAAAGGAATAAGTAATAAAAAGACTGAAAATAAGAAAAGAGGCAAATGAAAACTGAAAATTAAAATTGTGCAAAAGCTTGATTTAAATGCTAAATCGAATAAAAAGGGATTATATGAAATAAGAAAAGGCAGCCAGGCGCAGTGGTGCATACCTGTAATTCTGTACTTGGGAAGCTGAGGCAGGAATATCACTCCAAGTTTGAGGCCAGCCTAGATTACATAGATGGCTAGTCTAAACTATTTAGGGAAAGCCTGTCTCAAAAACAAAAAGCAGAAGTTAGCAGGAAGATATGTTAAGTCATATAACCATACAGACAACAAAACAATACATCAAAATCCATAGAAGTATTATCTATACAATGATAGTATTGTAAAATTTATCATATGATTTTAAAAATATATATTTTACATAACTAGAGAGACAACAGAAAACTAAATGGCATAAGAAATTAATAATATAGTCAATACATTTTCTATGAAAGAAATATAGACATTATTATAATTCATGGACAAAAACTACAGATATTCCTGTACTTATGAAATATTCACAAAATTTGATCACAATTTTCTACAAAGAAAATTTTCCTATATCTGAAAGATTTGGAGCTTTATAGGCTATAGTCTGTTAAAAACTATATTTAAAAAGATAAAATAAAAAGGTCTAACTGGAGATCGGTCTGCCCTCTGAGGTGGAGGCCCCAGAGCTCAGACCCATGCTACTAGTTAGTCCAACAGGAATGAGAGGGCTTGGGGCATGGTCTGCCTTCTCCCTCTGGCCAGACCGTCATCTCCATCGAGGAGCCCTGGGTAATCATGACTATGGAGGAACAAGAAAACAGCCTGTTGCTAGACACAGGTGCAAGTCTCTCGGTCCTTCTTTTCAATCCTGGCCTTCCTTCCAGCCATCATACCTCAGTGAAAGGAATCACTGGTGAGGAGGTAATATGCTATTTTTGACAACCTTTAGGCTGTAACTACTTAATAGGTCCCTCTTGCATATCTCTGTCTTCCTGAGAAACCACTCTGAAGATACCACCACGTATTACAGCAGCCATTGATATTTTCCTACTAATCTATCCATAACTGTGTAAAGTTTGTAATGTTCCTATCCTATTTCATAAATGGATGTATGTTTATTATTATGTGTTTCCTACAACCACCATTGAGAATAGTTAATGATTTTTTAGTAGGTCACTCATGTATAGCTCTATTTATTTTCTTTAGAAGCCACTTTGAAGATACCAAAGTATAGTACAACAACTCTTGATAATCTCCTACCTCTTTTGTCTGTAACTCACTATTATTTGTCTATTTGTTTTCCTGAGAAACTATTTTGTAGACAATAATATGTAAAACGATAACCATTGATAATTTCCTACCATTTTGTCTGTAATTTGCTAAGTCCCCCCTATTATTACGTTATCCTTCTTTTATTCTTTAAAATTAAAAAAAAAACCAAAAAAAATAAATAAAAAGGTCTAAATTTGGGTAAGTACTTAAAAATGAAAATATGTGATTTACATAATTATTTTTATTAATATATATCTGTAGTACATAATGTTTCTGTTCCTCCTGGGTCACTGGTCCATGCACTTAATAAATCCTAATTCCTTATTTCTGTCTGCTTTCCTGCGCTTCCCCCTCCTTCCATTTATCCCTGATTCTTTTCCTCTTTGTTTACCCATGTTTACAATACGTAATAGTTACATTCCCTTTGTGGCATTGGTACATGTATATAATATATCTTAATTCATTTTCTCAGCTCCTTTCCCTCCCCTCTCTTTCTCCTCTGTCTCTCACCTTTTGTTTTGAGACAGGGTCTCACTATGTAGTTCAGGATGGCCTTGAACTCACTACGTAGCCCAGGACACCATGAACCAAATCACTGGGATCCAACTGCCTAGAGGGCTGTTCTTGAGGAGGGTGACTGGGAGCTCTCTTCTCAGAGCAAAATCTTTCACTTTTGCAGGTCAAAGGTCAGCATCTTGCTGTTTCCTGCTATACACTCAAGGCATCCTTTCTTTTTCCAGATTCAATGTACTTCTCTTCTTAACAAAATTCTTTTCACCAGTCAGGCTCTCTAATACTCCATGTTTGTGGTTGCTTTCTTTTTGGAAAAGCTGAAAACTTAAATAGGCTTTTTGTCCCTATTTCTCACAGTGGATCTTGCTAAAAGCAGCAAGTAGTAACCATGTTATAGAGTGAATGTTGGATTGCTTTAAGGTTTCCTCCCACCAGATTAATTAGTCTGCCATACTTAATCTTAGTTTCTTGCATAGTTTCAGGACATGAACAAAATGTAGACAAATATTCTGACAGAAAGTAATAAACATGGTCTGGAACTCAACTGCCAATGGAGGTTTTATTCCCAACTGAAACCTCCTGAGCCTGGTCTGTATCGTCCTTTTTATCAACATTCTGGACTTCTGAGCTCCCACCAGGATCTTTCATCAAGTTTAACTTCAGAATTCCATGGCTCATCCAGCCAACATTTCCAAATCTTTCCAAACTCCTTGCTCAGCTAGTTCCAAAAGTTTCTCACCTACATAGTCAGATGTAGTTACAGCAACAAGCCTACGTTTATGGTACAAAAATATGCCTTGGTCATTCTCCTAATGGCTCCCACAAAATACCTGACATTCAAAACTTAATGAAGGATAGGCTTCTTTTGTCTCATGGTTTATAGATATTTTATTCCTGTCCTCTGATTCTGAGAGAGTACAACACAGCAGATGAAAAGCTTTTCACATCTTGGTGGCCAAGAAACATAGATGAAAAGGAAGAATCAGGGAGGGAGATACACCCTTACAGGTCATCCCCACAGTGACCCACCTCTTCTGACCAGACCCCGCTACTCATCACCGAGCAAGGGCCACCAAAATCCAATCACTGGCCACAAGCCTCCGCCTCTAAATGCCTGAGGCTTTGGGGAGGTTTACAGCTCTAAGCTATCACATGCCTATGGACTGCTTCTCTCTAAACCACACAAATCCAAATTAGAGGACCATATCAGCTAAGTTCAAATGATGAAAGAACACCAGACACAAAGATATTTAAAGTGTCAAAGGGAATCTCTGAGGAGTGAAGACATAGTGGACATGCTATGCTGAAGATATAAACTTTCTAACATATGAATGGTCTCCGGCAAGGCTCTTATTTTTCTTGGCTTCATCATCTTATATGTAAAATTTCCAAATTCCTCTTGTACTAGAGATCATTTAATATGTGAAACTTTGCATCATTTCATATGTAAAGCAACTGGTAGGTAGGAGATACCTCATTGTGTTTATATAAAATCTGTTTTGTTTTTTTTTTTCGTTTTTCTCCGGTACCAGGAACCGAACTCACGACCTTGCGCTTGCCAGGCATGCGCTTTGCCGCTGAGCTAAATCCCCAGCCCCAAAATCTGTTTTAATATTCATGCAATGAGTCCCTTGTGGGGTGAGACTACCTTAGAATAATTACAATCTTTTAAAATTTTTACACTTTTGATTGCAATTATTTATTCAGCAGTTATATATTAGGTATTATACTTGGCACTTTATTAAGTGCCAAATAATAATTACTATTATTCTCATTTTTCCCAAGAAGGAAATTGAGGCTTAGTTTGAATAACTTCCCAGAAGCCATTCTACTGACAAAACACCCAAATCTGTTGACTATAAGTCTAGGGTTATTTTCTCTCCATTAAATTGTGATTTACTTACCACATTTACATCTTATACAGAAAACAGAGCATGATACACAGATGCCATTTAAAATACCAAGGATCTTTTATCTTGTGTCTCAGGTCACAGTTCAATATTTCAGATAAATTTAAATTTGAAGGAACTTGTGGCACAAAAAGTTAAAGACTATAAGTTTTAAATTTAGGGCTAGATCCTATAAAGGCCTAAGTCTTTGGAAGTTCAGAAGGCTCACAAGTGACAGTATTCAAGGTTATAGTATTCAAAGAGTTGTATAAATTTGGGCTTTATTTGGCTGAAATCAATGTTTAACAAGACTATACCTAAGATTGGTACATGTAATGTGAGTTTCAAGACATATGGTGAGGAGAAAGAGATGTACCCTTCTAGGAAAATACCATAATCAATATGGATGAGGGAGACCCAGGCATAGTTTGAAAATGCAGGTCCAACAGAGCTATACTTTCTAAAAGAACTGAATTTCAGGAAATGAGGATCAGTACAATTCTTTTGACTGTATGAATTCACAGCATGAAATAGGTAATTATTTTGAAGGGCTGGGGTTCATGCATGTGAGACAGCTATACCAGAATAACGGTGGCACATGCCACAGTTTCTAAGAGACCAGGCAGTCTTTCTTTGAGCCCTAGACGGCATAGGGAAATAAAGAAAACCCATTCCATATGCTGCTGAAAAGAGACAGAAGCAAATGGAAATTCTAAAACAATAAAGACTCCATTCAAGAAGGCTGAGTTTCATGGTTTACAAAAGGGAAAAGGAAACGATAATTAAAAATGAAGGTGGAAAGCCTATGGAGATCAATAAGGTTCAAAAATGACAGTGGAGGCTCTGATGGTAAGTAGACATCAGACATAATAGTTTTCTCTTCCACCAGGAATGAATTTTAATAGGTTAAACTGGCTTCAGTAACTCAGTGTGGATAAATCTCCATATTTAAGTTTGTAACAGTATTAAAGATTAGGGTGCTAATAATGTCAGAACCAAGTAATAACACTTCAAATCAGATGACATCAATTTATATTTCAGCCACTGTACACATTACTCCCTCAGACTGAAAGATACTTAGCATTCCTCTTCCTTAGATAATTCAGCTTAATAGGCATTTCTTATTTAATGAATACTCATGGTAACGGATGAAGGAGCAGGTGCTAGGGAGGGTGAATCAATGGGTGAATTACACAGACCCTGTTTGGGGCTCAACAGAGTTCCTGGAAAAGCACTTTAAGAGTTGCTGGAAAACCATCATTACTTTATTAAAAACAAACTTTGGATTTATTTTTCTCATATCCTGCTACTATTCTAAAAATGGTTAATAATTTTCTCTTTATGTTTTTCTACTGTTTATAGCACATAGCAATTTATGTATAGCAGGAACAATGTATTTACAGAATAGAACAATTTTAACATCAAAAAGAACTATAACTTCATTTTGTTGTTCAAAAAGATGTCACATTTCAATATAATTGCCCAGCATTTTCAGGGAGCTATTTATAATCAAGGGGGCCACTTAAAGTAGTAAATGTGTTTGAGATGCCTATTGCTGTGCTTTAACTGCATGTCACTAAAAAAGTACCATAAATCCTTTGAAAAGTCTTTCGACTTTGCAATAATATAGCATGTATCTAAATATGTTAGTTCTTTGGAAAAGTTACTAAAATTAAAAGAAATATCATCAAATGGGACAACTGTCAAAGCTTATGGAGTCTAGACAAGGATTTCTTAAATTTTAAGAACCGTTCCTTTCTTGCCTCACTATATTAGCTTTCCCACTGCTGGAACAAATTACCCGACATCTACCACTTACAGTTTCAAATGATTCAGTCCATGATCAGCTGGTTCCAAGGCAGGAGCATTACGGTGGAAGAGCATGACACAAAGCTGCTTAATTTGTGATGGCTGGGAAGCGGGCGGGGAACAGCACCAAAGAGGAAGAGGGCCAGGAGCCATGATCTCACCCAAGGTCTCACCCCCAAGATCCACCCAGACATATCCAGAAATGTGCTTTACTAATCCTCTTGGGGACTCCCAGACCAATCAAGTTGACAAATGAGCTTAACCATCACACCCACCATACGATTCCTTACCTCTTTTAAAGACTTACATATAGAATAACAATTAGCAAAAATCTTTCTTTAAACTTAAGAGATGATATCTCCTGCTCTGAAAACTAGAAGATAATCTTCTACAAACATAGAAGGCTATTGTAAGTGGTAAGAATACCTCAGATTTAGTGCTCAGAATGACATGTAAAATATGGGATTCTAATCACTTCAAGAACTAGAATATATATGTAGATCTTTTCACAGCTTCATTTCTTTCCTTCATATTCCTGACTAACGATTCAGACTGTGTTGCTTTGGGGCTTATTTTGTAAGGGGAACAATATAATACAGGACACATACTTCATATGATTATTTATAAGTCACCCAAAGAACAGTATACAAAAGAGTGCAGGAAATCTGTCCACACACTAAGACCAACGAATCCAGCTGAAGGCCTGGATCCCACAACAATGCCCTACATGAGTTGAGGTGAATACCCAGAGCTCATAACAGTGCCTCCCATGAATCCAACTGGAGGCCCAGAGCCCATGACAACGTCTCATGCAGGCCTTTTTCATGGATCTGCTGGGAAGGCCCAAAGGTCAGTGGTGGAATCTACAAAGTCTGTGCCAGCAGGATGAAGGACCTGTACTAGCAGGCTGAGGCATTTGCACTGGAGCCAGAAAGTGATGCTCAGAAGAGCCAGAGCTCCCCCAAAAGGTACCACAGCCATACTCAGCAACAGTGAGGTCCCAAGCTCCTCCGATGATCAGGATAGCCGAGTTCCCATCAGGGAAGCCAACGCAGCAAGCTTTTCCAGGAGGCCGGCAGTGCACCATCTTCCCCTCTGGAACCAGGAAGCGATGCTCAAAGTGAAGACCAGAGCTCCCCGAAGTGAACTGAAGCCATTCTCAGTGCCAGCGAGGTCCCAAGCTCCTTGGAGGATGAAAACATCCAAGTTCATCAGGAAAACCATCTCCCAGCAGCCTCCTCCTTCTTCTCCAGGTCTGCCTTTATGCTGTTGGCAACAGTCCTCAGGTGGGCCAGCACACTTACTCAGTTCAGCTGGGGGTTATAAGTTGACCATCAGTTATCAATCCACTACACAGAGAAAACAGAAAATGTCAGTTATTTGAATCTTGAATTAAGCACAATGCTCCTATCTAACATCAAAGTACAAAGAGATGAGGAAATATGATATGGACAAAACATCTACTAATAAACTGCTGTGGAGGGCCGGTACTACATGCTTTTTGATTAAATGAGAATTATTACCTTATTCTAAGAAATGGTAAAACCAAGACAGAGAATTTGAGAAACTTGTCTAAAGATTTTTTTTCAACATTTGAACTCAAAATCAGGTTTGGACATATGGCAAAACAGATATTCAGCTCAAATTTGATTGCAAGTAACCATAAATATGTACTGCAACTGTCCCCAGGTAGTGGTCCACAGTCTTGCCAGGCTGTGACCCTTGAGAGAAGGGAAATAACAGTGAACACCACATTCACCCTGGCTTTGGGGCACTCTGTGAGCTGCAGTTCAGGAGTTAGAGCACAGAAAGAACAGCAGTCTCTCCAGGTAGTAGAAATTGAGAGCAGAATAGGCAGATGATGAAGTAACTGAAGGTTACATGTCAGGATACTACAGAGGCAAAAGCGAGGCAGTAAAGGAACAGTACAACTCTGCACAGGTATTACCTGGAGGCTTTAGGGAATGCTACTCAACTATGCATATTGAGAACCAGACTTCATGAGGCTCACAGAGACTGTGAGCTGAAACAAGATTTTAAAGCTTGTACAGTGCTGGAGGATAGTAGATTTCAGACCAGATAAGTAGTGCTACAAACTGCATATTTAGTTAAGATTTCAGAAAGGCTACAGCATACTAGAACAGTTGTCTTTGAGTACACTCCATTGGACCTGTCTCAACAAAGTCTAAAAACTTTCACCTTGCATGAGTAAAAACCACCAAAAAGTTAGGAGCCTTCTAGTAGAGTACTCTGCATTATTTAACAGAAGACAAGCACTCCTATACCTATAACACATAGCATCTTTTTAAATAATTGGGAGAAAAGGAAAAAAGTGTGACACAACCAGAAAGAAAAATATAACAAAAAGAAATAGATCAAGAGATAACATACATTTTAGGCTTAGCAGAGCAGAACAATAATAATGCTATCATAAATATATTCAAAATGTAAAAGAATTAATGGATATTACCAGTAAACAGATGAGAAATATCAGAAGAAAAAGTATAATAAAGAACTGAATATTTAGAATATACTATCTGATAGACATTGCATAAGCTTATAGTTAATTGAAGAACAGCGATGGCCTTGAAGACTGTCATTGAAATTAAAGATACTAAAACACACAGAGAATAAAAGATTAAATAGACAAGTGATAACAAAATATGGTGTTTGTGATCTTATCAAAAAGTCTAATTTCCAGTTAAGTGGAAATCTAGAAATATACTAGATGGAAAAGACAGCCAGGAAAATAACGGAGCAAAAAATTCCTGGATTATTTTCAAATTTAATGCAAATTTATAATCTCACACACACAAGAAAGTAAAAAAAAATGCTAAGTGGGACAAACCCAAATAAAACCACATGTAGAACTGTCCTAGTCATATTGCTGAAAAGTAATGCTAAGAAGAAAATGTTTAACTTATCTCTGTGGAAAGTCACAAATGGTATTAGTCACTTTACCATCTCCAGGACAAAATGCCACACACCTGTAACTCCAACGAAGAGTTTCCAGGGTGTTCAGCTCCCAGTCCACAGCTCCAAGGCAAAAATGCATTGTGAAGGAAGAAAACTGCTCATCCCATAGCAGTCAGAAAGCAGATAGAGACAGAACAAACCTGTCTAGGTCACACATCTAGCGACTCACATCCAAGCAGGTCTCACTTCCTAACAGCACATTCAGCTCAGATGAATACTCTGATGATTATAGTGCCTACATGATGCAGTCACATCTCACATATGTGAGACTGTGGGGCTCAACTTAGATTTCAATCATAACGTAGAAGACCAACATAAATATTGTCACTGACTTATCATAAAAAGTACAATTTATGTGACAATAAAAATTTAAAGTACTAAAAAATATAACTTGGAATTCTATATCCTATAAAAATATGTATCAATAATAAAAGCACAGAAAAGACATTTTCAGGTAAATAGCAGCTGAGAGAATTTACGACCAGTAACACTGAATCTTAAGAAATATCAAAGAAAGTGCTTTAGTCTGAAGGCAAATTATACCACATGAAAACTCATAAGTACACAAAAAGAATGAATAATACCCAAAAGATAAATATCAGAGTGATTTGGAAGACTGTTTTATTTTTTATTTCCTAATTTCTTTATAAAATAACTAGATCTCTGCATGCCTTATGTCTCCAACAGAATGTCCATATGTCCTGTGGAAGTAGACATTTGTGCTTAGTCTGACAGGATGTCTATGACAGTGATGTCAGAGAAACATAAGATACAAACAGACAACGTGAAAGCACCTGAGAAGAAAGGAAGAAGAAAGTTGGTGTAACACTCTGTGGCTTTGAAGATAACAATATGTAATACAATAACTATTGTTAATTTCCTATCACCTTGTCTGAAACTCTGTATTGCCTCTATTGTTTGGATGTTGTTTTGTGTATGTCTGTGTGTTTGTTAATGTGTTTTCATGCTTTATCTTTAAAAATAAAAATAAAAAGAAGCAGAGCTGTTGTAGTAAAGGATAACCACAAGCAGCCAACTTACTTTACTGTACTACCTTGCCATGGCAAAAGTTCAGTGTCAGTGTTCAATATCTTAACAGCAGGCCTGCAAGAGTGACTATACAAGGGAAACAATGGTAAACTCAAGATTGCAGATGTTTGAAACCATCTTTATGCAGGACACAGAAAAGCCAAAAGGAGTGATCTGTGTGAGCATGTCCAACTGGGTACTCTGGGCATTGAATCTAACTGTCACCTGTACACCCACGAATACACTTAAGGGGGCCCAGTGGGAGACCGCTAGCTGATTTGGGACTATAGGGTCAAACGGTCAAGTTGTCTTAAGATAACAAACCAGGAGTAATGTGTGGACACACATAAAACATTTTAGTGGCCACTTGTAGTCTTACTTGCCTTTCTACAGAAATGCTAGTTCAAGTTCACAAAATATAAGGGGAAATGAATACTTATTATAATAGTACTCTCTTGGGCATTGAAACTGCGTGTAAAACAGAAATTATCACTTGGCGGGGTACCTACAGGGGTTCCTGGATCAAATGGAAGATCAGACTTGATCATCTCAAAGTTTCTTTCAATTATAAACTCCCAACCTGCTCAGCTTAGGAAGTCAGGAGAAACAACAAAAGCAAAAACATAGGAGCAGCAGGGAAATGCACAGATATAAAAGTGGACACTGTAAGCAGCACGCAAGACTGCAGGCCCAGGACAGATAAAGCAGGAACAACAGCAGGACCAAACCAGAGACAGGAAGATGCAGAACCAGGACGGTCCTGGCGTGTACAGTGAATGCTCCCATAGTCAGAAGACCACAGTCTGGCATGTATGTCTTTACATGTACTTCCGTTATGCTGGCTGAATTTCTAATACCTCTGCAATTATGCAGTGGAAATGTTACTGCAGAAAGGACACTAGGATCCCTTGTTCTAAGACCCCTCACTACAATCTTGCAGAATTAAGGTTACATGTTTTTGTTTCTTGTTTTGCTGTTTTGAGACAAGGTCTCACTATGTGGTTCAGGTTGGCCTTGAACTCACTGTGCAGCCCAGGATGGTCTTGAACAGTCAGTGAATTTCCTGCCTCAGTCTCCCAAGTGCTGGGATTACAGGTGAGCACCACCATGCCTGGCAAGATTACATGTTTTAATAAGGCCCAGTGCTGAAATATGCAATGTAGGGAGTTGTATTAGTTCATATAAAGATATTGTAGACTAAATAGATAAAATAGCAATAATATGTTTTCTCCCTTTTCTGGAGGCTAAGCACAAGATCAAGGTCATAGGTGATTCTGTCTTTCTTCCTGGCTTGTAGGAAGCTACCTTCTGGCTGTGACCTTAACATGGTCTTTCTTTGGGAGTAGGGGTGGGTGAAGGAGAAAGGTCTTTCTCTTCCCATAAAGTCACCAGTCCCATCATATTAGGACTCTTGCCTTTATGACCTCACTAACCCTAACTACATCCTGAGATCCTCATTTCCAAATACAGTAATATAAGTGTTTGTGCTTCACGATATGAGTTAGAAGGGATATGACACATTTCAGTCCCTAAGAGGAAGAAAGAAGACAAAAGAAAGAACTCACAGAAGGAGGACCATTCTTAACACAGGACAGGGAATAGCAAGTCAGTTTGGGAGTCGTCTCCCCACTGGTAACGAGCTAATCATGAAGCTACTGGAGAAGACAAGAAGGGAAAGGGCAGCACTCCAAAGGCAGCGGACGTACTCCTGTTCTCACAAAGTGTCAGCCGTCACCCACCCACCCCCACCAAGAAAGTGCAGGACACTTCATATTCAGGGGAAGAACCAAGTAATAGCTAAATGATTACAGGCTAAACACAACCATTACCTCATCCCTTTCATCATCTTCTCAAGGTTCTTGAACTAGATATTTAGCCCAGGTTATAAATCAAGCAAGGTCATAATATTCTGAGGAAAGAAAAGGACCTGAGAAACTGATTTTATTAGCAATCACGGTAGGCAAATTTTGCATCTATACTAGCAATCCCACTCATAGGTGTATAACATGGAGAAGCTTTCATATGTGTCTTAGGGGGAAACAAGGATGTTAACAGCAGAACAATCTGTAATAACAAGACACTCTAACCAGTTCCCAGTGCTCACCAACAGGGGCGTGGATACATTTGGGCATCCAGTGAGAAACTGTGAAAGTAAGTAATTTACTGTAGATTAACACAGGTAAACATCACACTTTAAAAAATCATAGAATATGTGTGATACATTTATGGAAGTAGAACAGTTGAAGAAGCAAACCAATATATTTGTGAGTACATATTTATTAAAACTGCAGAAAATACAAGACAATGATAAACATAAAATCTAGCTAGTGATTATTTCTTGAATGAAAGAAAATATGGAGCTTCAACAGTGTTAAAAATTTTCTATTTTTAACAAGAGGATGGATACACAGAAGTTTAGGTTTGTCATTTCACATTGTAACATCTCTAAAATCAAGATGGTTTTAAGATTATAGTCAGCTGGATTATAATTACTATTACTTAGGAATTCCTCAACTAATTTACTTCTATTTTATTCTCATGTTTGCACAAGAAAGAGAAATAAGACCTGTTTTAACAAGTATAAGATAAAAATTTAAGTGAAAACATGAATATTTAATAGAAAAATAATAAAAAAGTTGTAAGAGTCAGTAACATGTGGGAGTAAAATGTATGGCTACCACCGAATAGATGAAAGGGTGCAGTGAAAGAAAATAGAGTTGTATGGCTTTTATGTTATACTTGAAAAAGCATCACATTAACACAAAGTAGATCAAAATAAAATTCAAAAGCATATTATGTTCCCCTAAGATAATTATTTCAAATAAAAAGATCATGTATTAAAAGGCAAAGAAGACGTAACTAAATAAAAGGCTTAATAAAAAGAGTTAAGGAAATGAAAAAAAAATACAATCTTATGAAGAGAAAACAAATAGTAGAATGGTAAATCTATATTATCTGTTATGGTTTGTGTCTGGGTGTCCCCCCAAGTCCTCATGCAGTCATGATTTGGGATTTTAGAGTTTATGACTGAATGGGCTTCAGTGCTACACCTGCCCTAGGGTGGATAGTTTGCATATGTAAGGGAGAGAAAGTTGCTCTTGTTTTGCTGTCTTCCCCTGCCATGAACAGTTGCCCTCTGCCATGTGCCACTCTGCCTTGGAGCCAGTTGAGTATGGACTGAAACCTCCACAAACTGTGAGCTAAATAAACCTTTCCTTCCATAATTTTGGGCTTCAGATATTTTGTCTCAGCAATGAGAGAAAAGTAAGTAAGACACTAACCAAATCAACTATTACATTAAAAGTAAGCAGACTCATCTCTCCAACTACAGAGATTAGAAGACCAGATTTAAAAGCTAAGAACTAAATATGTGTTGTCTACAATAAACCTTAGTGACAGAAAAAAAGCTCAAAGTAAGAAGATGAGAAATGACAAACTATGACAGCTGTAAGAAAACTGAAGTGCTTATACTAATACCAGACAAAATATTCACAAAATACTTGACTTACATAAGATGAAATAGAAAATCTGAACACCCTATTTGGAGAAAACTTTCCATTGAAAATTAAAAACTTTCCATGAAGTCAATTATGCACACAGATAACTTCATGAAGATTTATATCAAACATTTAAAGAAGAAATAGTGTCAATCTCACACAAACTCTTTCATTTTATTAAATAGAAACAAAAAATTAATTCAATTTAGGGGGTTATTATTATACTGATACATAAAACAAACATAATATGTACAAAATAGAACTATTTCACATAAATAGCAAAACAAAAATCCCTCATGAAACTTTATCAAATCAAATCTACTAGTTTCAAAAAGAATAAGTCACAGCTCATTCAGGCTAAAGAGCTAAAAATCTATCAATATAATTTACTGTGTTAATGGTATGAAAAGGAAGTCATAAGATCATTTCAATATATCATTTAATAAAAGTAAACACCTGCTCATGGCTCAAAACTTTAGCAAACTAGAAAAGAAACTTTAATCAGAAAAGCAGTATCACTGAAACAGCTATGGATAACATCATTCATAATTATTGGAAAGCTGAATATTTTTTATGCCAAATCAGGGCAAGGCAAGGATTCCTACTCTCCCCACTTACATTTAGGGGTATCCTGGACAGTGCAGGACACCAAGAAGACACTGAGCACAAAAGTGGTAAAAGAAAAAGAAAATTTTTACCTTTGTGGATGACATAATTGAATGAATAGAAAATACCTACAATTCTAGAAAATGAGTAATAGAGTTAAGTGAATTAGTCAAAGTCACAAAACAAAAAGTACAAAACATTTTTATGTAACTGTATCATCAAAAAAATTGGGGTAAAATTTAAATAGTGCCCATTATAACATTATAAATAGAAACTACTGATGAAAACTTTGATGACAGATCTCCATAATTCTACACTTAACTAGCAAAAAGCCATGAAAAGCAAAGGCTTCACAAGCAGCAGCTACTCTGTGTTTATGGATGTGAAGATTCAGTGTTTTACGATATCGAAGCTGACCTACAAATTCAATTCCTTTCTGACAAAATTCCAAAAGATTAAAATTAGTGAATAAAATTACTGCAAAAATGTATATGGCGATATACTAGGTCTGACATAGTTAAAGCAACAGAAGAAAGCATAAAGGTGGATGATTTACATCACCTGCCATCCACTCCTACATGAAGTTTCAGCAATTAACACAGTATGTCAGTAACAGTAGTATAAACCAAATAGAAAAGATAATCCACATATACGATGAACTAATTTTTGAAAAGTCTCCCAAAATAATTCAGAAGAGAATCTAACAAAAACTTCATGCTAGACCACTAGAAAAGGACATGTAGAAAAGATTTCCTCTCTACCCACAACTCAAAGTTCACCTACATGCACAAAAAATATGAGAACTGCAGGGTGTCTACAAAAAAATATAACAGACAAACTATCTTTGTCTTTGGAGTAGGTTACAATTTCCTAGTACAAAAGAGACAAATTATAAAAGAAGTAAATAATTAGACTTCATCAGAATTAAACAACTCTGTTAAACAAAAGTCACCATAAAGAACATAAAAAGGAAACCATAAATTGGGAGATTGTGTTTCTAATACGTACACAAACTCTTCTAGAACATAGTAAATGTTTTACAATTCAATAAAAACAGAAAAAATAATTTAAAATAGATGAAATAAATAGCCAAACGTTTTAAAACTCTAGAAAAGAACCGAAACAAATCTTCACCAAAAGAAAAAATATAAGTGATCTAAAAAAGTACATGAAAATATTCTCAGAATTAGTTATAAGAATGTATAAATAGATCCATAATGAGATGTATTTCTACTTTTACTAACAAATCTAAATTAAAAAAACTCAATTGCTGAGGACCAGCTTCATGCGGTACCGGGCAGGCAATAATTAATATTAATAAACTGGCATGAAAGAAAATTGAGAGTCTGTCCAAGGTCTTTATGACTTATGACTTGTAGTGAGACCCCAGCTGCTTAATGACAGATTAATCTTTTTTTTTTCCCCTCCCACCCCCACCCCGTACAAGGAATCAAACTCATGACCTCACACTTGCCAGGCAGGAGCTATACCACTGAGCTAAATCCCCAGCCCCTGACAGATTAATCTTTAAGCCAACGGCCAGAGCCATGCCTAGCAAATAGCCTGTGAAGGTCTGGTGCCTCGAAACAAATGTCTTGGTTACTTTTCTCTTGTTGCTGAGACAAAATACTTGACACCCAAAATTAAGGAAGGAAAAGTTTATTTAGCTTACAGTCTGTGGAGGTTTCAGTCCATACTCAGCTGGCTTCAAGGAAGAGTGGCACATGGCAGAGGGCAACCGTTCGTGGCAAAAGCAGCGTCAGCAAAAGGGAGGAGTGGTGGCAAGGCAAGCATCCTCTTTCCCTCCCTTACATTGTATGCAAACTACCCACCCCAGGGCAGGTGTAGCACTCACACCCATAATTCTCACACGGGACCATAAATCAATCATAAACTCTAGAAGCCTGCCCCATGACTACATGTGGCTTTGGGGGCACATCCAGACACAAACCATAACAGCAAGATAACATGGCAGCTGAGAACTGCACTTGTGCAAATTCCATCAAGCTCAGTAGTCACAGTTAGCAGTAGTATTAGTAGTATTAGTAGTAACTAGGTTACTAATTAATCATGATCTGTTCTTGTATGATTTTCCAAAAATACATTGTTCCTCGATTCTTGAACCTTGATCGTGTCACCACTGCTTTGGTAGCCCACCAGCACACCCCTCAGTCATACTGTACACCTAATAAAAGCCAGAGACACCATGCCTTGTGGTCCTAGCCTGTCAGGCTTTTGCCATTCTGGTGCCCCGTGTAATTAAATATATGTTTTACCTGTATTTTATTCTGTCATCATACCTATGAGCAGGAGATTGGTGATCCTAGGCCTGGGCCCCAATACTCCATGCCAAGTGTTGTCAAAGATACTGAAACAACTCTAATTCTTATTATTTATGGAGATGTAAAACTATAGAAATGCTGTGGACAGTTTTGAAAGATTAATAAGTTAAAATTCATTTATCATATGGCTTGGCCATTCTACTGCTTAATATCTACTTAAGAAAATTGTAAACATATACCCATAAATTTCCTGTACAAGTACATTTATACCAACTTGACATAGAAACAATTTGGAAACAATACACATATTGTGGTAATAAATAAATTATAAATTTATTCAGTGGTACTCTGATACACATGCATAAATCTCAAAAACTTACACAGAAATATACAAAAGACTAGATAGCATTTGATCCTCATTCATACAAACTGGAAAATCTCCAAAACAAATTCAGGTAAATAGAAATCAGAATGGTGGTTGCCTGTAGAACCAACCAGGAAGAAAAATGAGCAATTTCCTGGGGGTAATGGAAATGTTCTAGAACTTGATAGAACCGTAGGGAACACTGGTACATGAATTTTCAAACCTTATCAAAATATATAAAATACATTTTAAATATTCCAAATCAAAGAAGTTATTTCATTTATAAATAAACAAAAAAGTACAGGGAAAGCAATTCTGAGTTGCTTCAAACCCATGTAATTTTATATTACCCATATTTTC
This sequence comes from Chinchilla lanigera, assembly GCF_000276665.1. NCBI lineage: Eukaryota > Metazoa > Chordata > Mammalia > Rodentia > Chinchillidae > Chinchilla > Chinchilla lanigera. The sequence continues at coordinate 8,737,679 of NW_004955472.1, read as the reverse complement.
CGTCCCCTAACCTCTAACACCAACACTACCACTGTCCATTCACACGCAACAGCTTGGGGGGGATATTCCCCCTAAGAGAGTGAAATTTGGTCTGATTTGGGGGGAATTTATTTGGCACTATGTATTAAACCTTCAAGTAGTTCCTCCCCTTCAGTTTGGAAAAATTCTTTCAGAAGCTTCTCCTAAGTGCCATATTTTATACACAAAGATGTTGCTTAAGCATTCCCTAATTATGACAATATTATAGATACTCCAGGTCTTCAGTAATTTGGGATTAGTTAAATGAAATTTACTTATTCTTTAGAAAGACTATAGGGAAATCCAAATGGAAATATTAATAGGGCTTATCTCTTGATGGTAGGATTATGTTTTTAAATATATGCCTTTGGCCTTTCTATACTTTTAATTTCTCTAAGATGAATATTGATTAATTCAGTTAATTAGAAAGAAAATTACTTAAAATTAATTAACCCCCCCATTCATGCTGGGGATCAAATCCAGGGACTCAGGGGCTCAGACAAACTAGCAAAGCACTCTACCACTGAGCTATATCTCCTGTCAAAATTATTCTTGATTCTGTACTTTGGAAATTGCTTTTGCTGGCTATAAATGTATTTATTAAATGACATTCTCAGATATCCACATACGCACACACCAAGCCATGAATATATAACACACGTTCTCTTTCTCAAACACATACAGGCTCACAAACACATACAACCATGTACAGACACCACAGCAACTAGGAGAAACTTCTGAAAGAATTTTGCCAAACAGAAGGGTATGATCTACTTGAAGATTTTAATATGTAGTGCCAAATAAATTTGCCCCAAATTGGATCAAATTTCACTCTATCAGCAGGACAATTCCCCCAACTGATGTGAAGTAGTATGATTTTAATCTACTACTATTAAATGAGTAAAAATATTATAATTGTGTCTTAACTTTTTCTAACTTTATAAAACAAGTGTATACATGAGCCCACCTGGAGAATTTAAGGCACTTTTAGTTGACTGTCCAAAGACCGTGCGTGATTGTCATAGAAAGAATTATAAAGAGCAAATCCGTGGGAAATGAACTTTGGTGGAAAGTGTGTTATTACACACTGAATAGCTTGCCTGACCCTCTGTTCAGCGTGCTCACACATGTTTACAGACCACGGCTAGCATACCTAAGAGAACACACCGGGGAGTCTAAATTTTAAGAATGCAGTGCTTATTTGCACTCACCTTGGTTTCATTTCCTTCAGCAAACACACTTTTTCCCTGTGCTTTGCCTAAATAAAGATAACCTCAAACCAGTGCCTTTCATTTTGCTGAGATTTTTCTCACTAAGGCAGGGGCCCCTTTCAACTATTCTTCAGATACAGAAGGAGAAGTGAAACCACACACTTCACAGGATTGTGGCTAAACCTTTATAACAACAAGTTTCAATAGAGTTTCTAGTAAAGGGCTGTACAATGTCTTCCCTGCATTATTTTAGACAGAGCAAGTGTTATCATTGCCTTGTCTGTGTTAATAGCTAGTATCAGTTGCAGAATTTAGTAAAAGTACAGTGGAGAGGCTTTAGCAGGCCGCTCCTTTCCTCAGTAGCTCTGTCACCATCTCCCAATATATTCCAAATAAACCTTTTCCATAAGCAGAAATAGATTTTTCATGAAGCTAATGAAGCTGAAGATTCTCTTGCATGCAGTCTCCTACTGACCTTTATATTTGTGACTTTTTAAATTCTCTTTCTTAAAACTTAGAATGCCACAAATGCCAGACCTGCTATTCACTATAATAAATCTAAAACGTTTGTTCTTTTGGAAAAAATATAATTCCTCTATTTTAGAGTACTATTTGGAGTCTTCAAAATATCACGTCGTCTGATGTACATATGGATATAAATTCTTACTCATCATATGAAATTACAAAGCTGGAAGGAGATATCTCAGAGAGGACCACTTTAATTCATAAATAAGAGAATCAAAGCTCCTGGCAAGAGAAGTTTGCAAAGATTGTCCGTGGTCAGCTGACAGAACCAAACTGGATCCCTTTGAGAAATGTTATAGAGGGGGCTGGGGATTTAGCTCAGCGGCAAAAGCGCCTGCCTGGCAAGCGCAAGGTCGTGAGTTCGGTTCCTGGTACCGAAGACGTAAAAAAAAAAAAAAAAAAAAAAAGCAATGTTATAGAGTTCTAGCAGTGAAAAGCACAAATTACTATTCCTCCCATGCACAATTTGCCTTTCCAGTTCTTCTCACCTGTCTAAATAGTAGTGTTGAAGTATGAGAGAAAAAATAAAGATAGGTAGAAAGGAGACAGGGAAAATCATAAGTTTAAACTTGTATTTTTAAGAAAAAATTGCCTCTTTAGTGCACAAAAGTTATTCAAGTCTCTTTTCCTTCCAGAAACTCACTCAAAAAAAAAAAACTTTTGCCCATAAGGGTCTTAACTCTACAACAGGCCTGTCCTTTGGGTCCTGGGCCCAACTTCTTACCTGTAAATTGCCCTTCCCTCTGAAGGAAGTGGGCATATTAGTGGTCAGAATACCTCAACTTCAAACGCACATAAATGGTTTGCATTCTAACATAGCCTGCCAGGTGGGTACTGATGGACAGAAGAAATACACATTCTATGTCCCTCAACTTGAAAATATTCTCAAGCCCCATCCATACACCCAGCTCCAGATCATAATAAGCCCCTGTCTTGAACACCTGAACTCTATTTCCTCTGAGTGTACACTTTTTCAGTTCAGCCTAATAAACCTCTTTATGTCTCTTATTGCCATGACTTGAAAATTGTTTTTCTGTGACAGAAAGCAGCACACCCACAAGCTACGCCATGGGTGGGTGAGCTGAGATCTCTATCTCCTGTCTGAGAGACCTCCTCTTACCATTTTGGATTTCTAAGGCAGGACATAAACATGTCGAAAATTAGTGGCACAAAGAGTTTCATTGCTTTTCTCCAGAAGGAGGAACATTTTCTCTAGAAATGTATGATTTAGAAGAATCAGTGGGTCTGTAAAATAAAAAGACCCAGATTGATGTTATCAGACTCTGAATAAACCCACTTTTGTGCAATTGGCTGTGTGTATGCACCCAGAGGATCTAGAACATGTAATTAAGTTTAGGTAAGTCACATATATATAGTCAACTGGAATATGCGTATCACTGTTGTGATCAAATTATGAGATATCTTCCATTTTTATTATACTGAGGCTGATAATGTTTGCGGGTATTTATTGCACTGACCAGTCACCATTCCTTGTTCTAGGTACTAATTGAAAGTATACACAAAATCCATTTTGAAGGCTTGCCTAAACTGCTTCCTGATATTATGTTAAGTATTACGGTGGACAATCTGTCAAGACTTCATTTAGCTACAGATTTGTGCCAAATATTTCCCTAGACAGAATGATAAAAGAGTCATCCAGGTTTAGTAAGGGAAAGGTTGGAATTCAGAGTCTGAACTATACAAAACTCTTCTATGTACTACTGCATGAAATATAGCAATTACTCAGTTTCTTTCCATTCTAGCTCACGTGAAAAATAGGAAAAATAAGAGTTTTAAGCTCATAGGGTTTAGAAAAGTAACACACAATGTCAGAGGCAGAGTAAGATCCAGACTGCATTCCACCATCACAAACCTTCCAAGCCTCAGTCTCCTTCAAGGAAAGAAAATGTTAATTTTCAGTATATCAGATGGATTCCCCTTTATTGATCTGTCAGAGGAAAAAAGTAAATTCACCAAAGCCCAAGTCTTTACCTGGATCGAAGTTATTAAACTGGAAAAAATATATAAAATGCAGTGTTTCTTGCCCATGAAAATCTATAAAATTAAACAATATGCTCTGCTTACATTCTTTAGAGAAAAGTGCTAAGTGGAATTATTTTCCCATAAATTTTATATAAAGGAAAATATGTCATCATATCTTATTTTTTTAAGTTATAACCTTTACATCCAACCTACTCTGTGGCATAATATTCTCAAATCTAATCCTACCACACCTCCTATGGCAGTTAGAAAATAAGTACTGTTTTTTATAGAATAAAGCATAAACTTCCATCACTCTTACTGAGGACATATTTTTCCAATTTGAAAAGAATCTGCAAAAGTCTAAATTTTTCATTTTATTTTTTCTTTTCTTTGAGCTGTCTAAAGACAGTAATCATGGAGATAATTTAAAGACAAGAAAATTGTAGGTTTAAAGCACATACCGCTGAATTTACTATTAAGCCTGACTATATGTAGCCTCCACATATTCTTCTAGCTTATTCCTATTCTTATTGTAATAGCAATTTTCATGTTAAGTAATTGAGTAGGTCTGTCCTCTCCTTCCATGTGAACTCACCTCGCAGCTGATAACTGATAATACAGACAATAAGGTAACTGGATATGGAATATATTTGTGTCTCTAATACCCATTACTTTTATACTCACATGTGTTTATATTTTATAGGTCAAGATATTTAAAAGTGCCAAGTAAGTTAGTGTGTTTAGAGCCAGTTTCAAAAAAAGGTAAGGATGAAGCAGTTAACTTTAACAAAGAAAATGTTTCCCACAAATTCTTATGAGACAAAGTTTTTAAAGATCTGTTATTTCAGGAAAGATTAAAAAAAGAATTCAATGTAACTATCCAGAAAACATTATACCTTTGGACTCTACACATTTCAAGTTACTATGAGTCTACTGGTAGAAAAAAAAGGACAGATTAAATTTAATAATTACCAGTTGGTTTTTTGGTTTTTTTTGGGGGGGGGGCGTCTTTTTGAGACAAAGTCTCGCTATGCAGGTCAGGCTGGCCTTGAGCTCACTTTATAACCCAGGCTGGCCTCGAACTTGCAACGATCCTCCTGCCTCAGCCTCCCAAGTGCTGGGATTACAGGCATGTGTTACCACGCCCGGGTATAATTTTTTTTTTTTTTGGCCCGGCTATAATTACCAGTTGTATAACCATGGGGAAATATATCTTTTTTCTGTTTCAGTTTCCCCGCTGCAAAATTGAGATAATAATTTTATCAACTCTATATGGCTGTTGGAATTCTGTGAGTGACCACGAATAGAACAGTCAGTGCAGGGCGTGATACAGAGCGCGCCTTCACCAATGTTAGCGTTATGCTCGCTACCACGCGCGCTCAGCTGATGTAGGAACACAGGCCGAATGTCACAGCGCTGAAGCTCATCGGCCTGTGAGCGACGACACAATCAAAACCCAGCCTCCAGATATGTGTAGAGTATGGAACATCTCTGCCATCACCAAAACGAACCATCAGCAAGAGGATGGTCATACATTACATTAACGTTTACATTAACACCGACGTGTGGGCATAGCTTCTTGGTTAAAATAGTCTCACAGTGTCTACGGGAAAAGAACAATGGTTTTACTCTCTACTTCTATGGTGATATTTAGAAAAAATCATTTCTCAGGTTGACAGCTGAAGTAAAATAACATTTCAGAAGAGCTGAGGTGTCTAAGAATGTGAATACAAGGCTAAAATTTTATAAAGCTTTGTCATTCTATCCGACAAATTGTAAGCAGAGTTAAAAGCTTTTAACCTTCAAGAGATAAGTTTTTAAAAGTTCTTACTCAGATGAAAGGGAAATTAATTTAACAGACACACTGTCTTTCAGTTATCACACATAGTATGATTTTTTTCAAATTATGTCAAAGTAGCAATAAAAATGGGCCTTCTCCATTCTTTTCGGCTCACACAGAAACATTCATACCATATGAAACACATGCCTTCACTCCATGAAAGCTGGTGCACACTTTGGTACTCCACTCTTCCATGGTGTCTCTTGGGAAGATACTACTTGATGAAAAATTAAGCTGAATCGCTTTTTTTGCGAAGTCCGGAGAGGAGAGTGACAATGAACCCATGTACAACTCTGGCTTGCATAATTTGCTCTAACACTGTCACTTTAATTATTCTTGAATTACGAATTTGCCTCCAGGCAAATTCACTAAGATTTTTAATGATCTCTTTTATAAAATATCATTATGAACACCAGGAAAATATTGTTAATAAAAAGATGAACAAAACATTTAAAATATATATGAAGCATTGTTATTCAAGGACAGATAAGTTTTCCAAAATAGTCTGACGTTTTCCGTAGCCCACATACTTCAAATTTTGAGCAGTGGTTCTACTTCCTTGAATCTTTGTCATGAGAACTGAGGTGACACCCAGTTATGCCAAGGACACTGTGAATCCTGGATGTGTTTCCCAGGAGCTGGGATGCTGTACACATAAAGCAGTTGGATCTATATTCAAGGAAACACTCATTAGGGGAAATTAAATAGAAAAACGTTAATTGCAAAGTCATATAACTTTTACATCCTTTCTTAACTACCACACCAATCACAGGTACAATTTATTGAATCTCTAATATGGAATCATGAACTATATTAATGTTTTTGTTGCTGTTTAAGTTTCATACCAATAATTCAAAGGATCATTATCATTTATATTTTATTTGCTCTAAGAAACTGGATAAAGTCTTGGGTCATTTAATTGGCTTGTTTCAGAGCTGAGATTTACACTGCCAGTTCCTCCATCAGCAAAGCCATGGCTTTTCACCTTGCCATCCAGTGGAGATTGTGACTCTTTTTCACAGAAGATTAGGAGAAGAAGAAATAAACAAATACTTACAAAGAAGTTTTACTGTAATCATATGTGCTAGCCAAAAATCACAATTGCTCTGTTTTTACTTCAAATTATACTGTTTTAGTAAAAGCAATGTATATGAAAGTGCTACAAACTCCCTATACACTTTGGGGCATATCATCCAGGCTTTCTCTGTCTAATGTAGTGCTTTATCCTGTGATTCTTCTAAAAGACATTTGAATCCCAAATTAGCTCTTATTCTTGGTCTCTACTCATGGAATTTCCTAAAGTAGCCTTTTCTCTCCTCATATTCATGTTCTGCCTATACCTCGCTGTTCACATGGCAGCCTTTAAATATTAAAATTTAAATGTCTTAGTCCAGATAATGGTGGACTAATTTTTCTTGGTTAAAGTCCCTCTTTTAAATAGGAGTTGGTTTACTAAATCAATATACAATGCAACAGATGCAATCCCCTTTAGAAAGGAGGACCTGACTGTTAGTGCAATTCTAGCACACTCTGATAGACATTAGAACTTGGTTCACTAGATAACTATCCCATCACCATCTCTTTCGGCTCTCTACATCACAGAAAGTAGAATACCCAAAAACAAGCAACAAAAACTCAAAATGTACTTTTCAGTATTTCTTGTAGTTATAAGTAGCCAGGTGACCTGTTTCTAGTCAATGAGATTAAAGCAAAAATCTTTTCAACTGGTCTTTTTTTTATTTAATGTCATATAATGATTAGAGCTGCAAAAGTAATGTTAAAACTACTAGGTGGTTGTTATGGTTTGTATCTAGCTATTCTCTTGAAGCTTCCTGTGGTCACCAGTGGCTGGATCAGTGTGTGTGAAAATGGATTAAGGGTGTGATCCTGGGATTAACAGTGTGGATAATGGAAAAGCCACCCTAGGAATGGGTGGCATCAATCAATAGGCTTGTACCCTGGAAGGAATATAAAGGGACAGAAAGAAGGCAGGCTGTTGCTGCTGCTGATTGCTGCCCTGCCATGGACTGTTTCTCCTCTCTGATGCTCTTCGCTGTGCAGCTCTGCTTTGGAGCCAGCAACTGTGGACTGAAACCTCTACAAACTGTAAGCTGTACTAAATCTTTCCTTAACTTTGGGTGTCAGGTATTTTGTCTCAGCACTGAGAAAAGTTCCTAAGATAGTAGTGAAGATGAGAGAAAGGACAAAACTATTGCAAAGATGCTATCTTTGCCATTTCTGATGTTCTAAAGATTGTAGGCAGCCAGAGACTTCCAGATTTGTATGTAAAAATACTCACTTGGATTTTCTAGCCTTAAAGTAGAACAGATTCTTAACTTTCTATTAAAGAAGTGTTAGTTGTATTAAGAAAATGAAGAACTCCAAAAATAAAAGGGCAAATTCCATTAGCATGCAACTAGTGATTTACCAGGCAAACAGGGCCAATGAGAAGTAACACATTCTGTGGAAGAAATATGTCACTGTTTTCTCTAGGTATTTAGATGAGATGTCTCCCCCAGCTCAGTATATGTGCCTCTCTGGTCTGAGTTCTTCCTTATTCAAGCTCACATTGTTCACATTTACTCATTCAGGGACTTTTTGTCAAGTAGGTTCAGAATAGTACTGAGGGCATTCTATTCCCTGAGCAGAGAGATTCCCCTATTTAAAACAAAGAAACAAATATATATATATATATATATATATATATATATATATATATATTAAAACAAACAAATATATATATATATATATATATATATATATCTCCGAATTGTGTATCTGGGTAGTAGCCAGGGTAACTAACAATACCAGCTTTGGATGATAATGCAAGATCTTAATGGCTGAAACAACAAGAATATTTTTTTCTCTTTCCAGGGCTACTGAGAATTGCTAAGTTCTCCTGGGGGATTCTTCTTTAAAGCAATGACTAAGGAATCCAATGGCTCCACCAGCTCCAGATCTTCCCCAAAGTCATCTTCTGCATCCCTCCATCTGCATAAATGTATGTTAACACAGAGCATGCAAAGTTCTGTCAAGCAACTCTCAGAGACAACATAGCTTCTTAATTATATTGGTCAGAAACAAACAACATGGGATCAACCTAACTGCTGGAGAATCTTACTCCTCCTGTGCACCCAAAACAGGGAGACAACCTGCTGAGCATTATCTAACTTCTGTTACAACTTATCTCATGTGATATTAACTGGGGTGATTATGTCTTTGAAGTGTGTGTGTGTGTGTGTGTGTGTGTGTGTGTGTGAATTAACTAATAAAGTCTAGTTTCAAGTTATGCAGTGATGAAAAGTGACTTGTCATGTAGAAGTTAAATTGAGAAATCCTGCTTATAGTCATTCATCAATGGATCAAATCCAGGGTACTACAAAGATCAAAAACTGAAGCCCAGGTCTTCTAATGCCAAAATGCATGTTTCAATGGAATGACTGAATTTCAAACATTTAAAAAATTGCTTTATATTTGTGTAATTCTGTTTTTAAGAAAATAGAAAGTAAACTATTATCAAATTATCTCTTTGAAAACTTACTCCAAATTAAATCTAATACAGGAAAAATGAAGGATGATTTTACCTTGTGGTAAATGGAAAATGACATTTTATAACCATGTCAACTGCTTATATCCAGACAAAGATAACTAACAATAAAAAATTCTAACAATAACAATTACTGTAAATTCACTTTCTTTATGTGTCAAGTGCTATGTTAAAACCTTTATAGTCAAATTCCTCACAGCTCTACAAAATATCTACTCTCTTTTTGTATGAAAGTAAACTAAAAGTTTAAAAAGCACAAAAACATAATACAAATACTAGTTGAATGATGGGACAAATAATAAGTGAATTTGAAATTTGCAAATACAAGATTTGCAATAATACAAATACAATCACAAATACAAACATAAAGTAGTTGAATGACAGAACACAGAAAACAACTGAATTTAAGGTTGTCTCAAAGCAATTATATATATTTTAATACAGTGAGTACATAGAGTGCAAATTAAATTGGAAAAATATTCAAAAGTTACATTTATTAATGTCAACTGAAGAACTTTCATGTTTTTATTTTAAATTTATTATTTTAGACCATGCAAAGGAGAATATTAACTACAATAATATTAGGTAAGCTGTTACTATGTACAAAAGACTGTTTTAAAATTTGTAAACACATTTTGAAAGTGAGCCAGCCAGCTACTGCTGAAATAACGTTGACAATGACTTAGTGACTCCAGTAAGCATTTAAGTGCAAAGATAGACTGCACAGTTGAAGAAGTTGGGTCTGGACTCCTGGAGTCATCATTTAAAAGCAAAAAGACAATTTCAAGTGCAGTGTCCTGTAATTTTCATGGTTTCAGCCACCACTCCTCTCGCAGATACTGTTTATTAGATTTGTTGTGTGTGCTTGGCCTCAAACATGAAGACCAGGTGAAGATCTACCCTGTGATACTCTTATTCTACATAGACCAAGCTTTTCTTAAGGTGACTAGCAGGAATGCCAAAGAATGAATGACAAGCATGATGTCCCTGAAGGTTTTTGTTCAGAATGAAAGCAGTAGCACTGCTGCCCACATAAACTCATCATCAGAAACGAGTAACCAATGTCAGTAGACCAAGGACACAAGGATGGCATGGTGATATGGCAAAGAGTAACTCAACCTACTAAATAAATAAAGCACAAAAGAAGTATTTTAGGAAAATTCTTAGAAAAGATAATAAACTTTTATAGGTAAATGGATGCAACTAGAGACCACACTCATAAATGAAATAAATCAGACCCACATATGTAAACATCATATTGTCTCCCTAATGTAAGAACCTGAAAGAGTGAATAATGGAAGTGAAAAAATATATATATATATATACATACACACACAAGATACCTAAGATAATTGTACTACTGATTTTTATTGGTTTATTGAAAGGGATAGTTAATACTTATTTGTTTGATAGATCTTGCATGCCTATATCTGGTAATCTGAACAACTACATGTTGAAGATAACAATATGCAATGTAACAACCATTGCTAATTTCCTTCTAGATTGTTTTGAAATTCTGTATCATTGTTATTGTTTTTTCTTATTTTTATTCTCTTTAAAATAAAAGAAGATAATAAACCTAAGTAAAATCATGCAGAAAGTACCAGATTTGGATTTTAAATTCACATCTATCTAATTCTAGCCTAAGCTCTAAACTACTTCACGACCAAGCTGATACCATTCTGGAGCCAAGGATAGATACTAGTTCACATAAAACTTCAGGCCTCTGACCACACTACATTTTATGATATATTTCATCACTACTCTAAAAACATTTAATTGACTAATCAGAACAAACTACATTTTAAAATATCTAGTTTGCTGTTATTAATGCTCTAAAATCACTCATCCCAATTGGACAGTATATTATATGTATTCTTAAACAGAAAACTAGTTTATGTCACCAAGGGTGACACAATATTTTGCTATAGGCATTTTAAAACTTAACTTCTATAAAATTCTATATGAGATTATATGTTTTATAGACTTCCTATAGATTATGATAGGACTTTCTAAATTTGTACGTAATCTTAATGAGTTCCTCACTTATGCATTTTGAGGGATGTTTCCTTATAAAACAATTTGGGAAAGAACTACTGTAAAGAGAAAATTATGAAAATTGCATGAATTCACATATAGGTTGAAGTGCTTCTTGCAGGGAACAAAGTCATGTTACCTTTCCTGAGATAAGATATTTTTAAATAAATACAAATGTCTACTTTTAATTCAGTTAATAGTTTTGTAGAGACTTTTGTTTCTTAGATTGTAGAAGATTTCAAAGACCCTCAGAGCCAGGCTGTGGAGCAATAGAGACATCCAGCAATTAGAGCCAACACGTATCACCTTCATCAGGACTTCAAAGGAAAGAGGTTCTTACTGGGTTTTGCTGTTTTTTAAGTGGTTCTATTTGATATATTTTTGTTCAAATTCAAATATTTTATAGTAGAATTATGCCAGAGAATCTATAAAGGATATTTGGAGTCTTTAAGACGGAATTACTACTTAGGGTAACATAATAGTACTGCATTTATCATAATAATAATAATTATTGAAATGATTATGATCACATCCAGTAATGCTGGGCTTTCAAGTAACTGAGACTCACAGCTCAGAAAAATAAAATTTCTCTTTCTTCTAAGGCATAACAACCTAGTAGGATCTAATCTGTTACAATTTAAAAGGGAAAAAACTGACAAAACCTGACTGTGATAGACACAAGAGAATTTGTGGAAATCCAGACTAAGACTCCACAGTGATTGGTAAATAATAAAAATTCAAGAATGGACCCAAAGAAATCCCAATCTGAAACTAGTCTGAAACAAGACAAATCAGACTTCTAATGGTCTACTAGAGGTCTAGGATCTGAGAAATCTCATTTTGCTTATATTTTGAACAGCAAATGTACATAATAGGACACAAGAATGCTCCTTTTGGGTAATTCAGCATATTAGACATGATCCAGCAGAAAGGATGCCTCAGTTTGCAGATGGTAACTTTATACTGGTGTCCAGCTTGGATGTGAATGAATCTTTATTTTGTATGATAAGTATTTTACTGAAATAATGCACACATAAACTTGAATTGAGAAGAATTTAAGGCTCAAAGTAAAAATGAAATATAGCCAGTAATAGAGTATGAAATATAGATATTTACTAAAGATAAATCTCTTTTTATATATAATGATTATATTATTTATAAAGCAAATTTGAGATTTCAAAATCTTTTTGATAACATACACCATCACTTAAAAAATTATAGTACTCCAAAGTCTATGTCTAGAGATATAGATATATTAATGCATGTAACTACCTACAACTATGTATTCATAATTATGAGTATATATACTACATGCACACAAATATATACAGATACACATATGTATTTCTTTATTACTATGGAGTTTACACTTAACATATGCCCCAAAATAGAAAACTGGAAATGATATGGTATGAATAAAAATGTATATTCTAATGTTTTCTGCCTAGAGCTTAGTGATTATCCTTCACATGTTATGTGATGTGTACGTTCCACTTTAGAGGGACAGAAGATAGTGATAGCAAAAGTTTTATGAGTGTTCTTTTCAACTACCGAGTGAGGGAAAGAACAATTAAAAATGGCGTGGAGGAAAATTTGTTCTGTCATCGGCATGTGTCTTTGTGTTAATAAACTGTGTTCACATAACAGCTTACTAGAATCAATCAGAATAAAGTTGTTTATTTTAATGGAGCAACTGCTGAAGAAAACATTTCATCAATTCCAATTTATGATATTGAAAATACAATATATAATTTTCTTTATTAACTAATTATGATTTAATTTATTAGAAATGTGAAATGGGCTGGGATTGTAGCTCAGTGCTAGAATGCTTCCCTAAAATGCGTGAAGCCCTAGAATCAATCTCCAATATCACAAAAAAATAATAAAAAGAAAAGGAAAAAAAGTTGAAATATGACACAAGTTCTTATAAATGAATAAGGCTTGTGTGGAAGTATATGCAAGAAATTTAAAATCTCCAAATTGTACAACCAAAGTATAATCATTAGTAATGCTTGGTTACTATTTCTAAGTATGAATGGAAATAAAAGCATGAATCATTATATGAACTCACAGCATGAAAGAGAAAGCTGTTAAAATGCCCCACCCCTGACATAGCAATAAAGATACACAGATGAAGAAAATTTGGAAACACTAGTAAAATCAACTAAAGGTGACATATCTGTTTATAATCACCCTGTACCAGTAAAACACTTCATACCAATACTAATACTAATACTAATTAATACTAATAAATACTAATACTTTACTATATTGGTTTGGAGGCTGTGACTTGGTGGTAGAATGCTGCCTTGACATGAACCAGGCTATAGATTTGATCACTAGCATTGTAAAATTAAAACTAAAAAGCATATATGATCCATTATTCTGGTCAAGCGTGGTGGTGCATACCTGCAACTCCAGCTACTCAGGAGACTGAGACAGGACAGTTGCAAAAATATTGCCCAGTTAAAGTAGCCTTCCTCTTAATGTTCTTCCACATTGTAATAAAAATGCAATGGAAAGGGGATGGGGGAGACAGAGAGAGAGATAGAGGGATACAAATTCACAAGAAGAGTTTTATAATGAAAGTTATTTTCATAGATTAAAATACATTATATGAAATTGAGAGAGCTGAGAATCAGGGAAATGTATCTCTACTACTATTATTTTAAACTAATAATGTAGCTTTTGACATAGTATTGAAGATATAATTCTAACATTAAAAAGATTATTTTAAATACTGAGGTATAAGGCACATTATTTTCATCACACATTTAATCACAGGTTTCAATTTTAGAAAGGCATGAGTCACATGTACTGTAAATATAATTTTTATGTTTTATCTAAATTATTACATATAAAACAGTATAAAATGAGTGTATGAAAATGTTTAAATTACATGTTAATAAAATATCTTACATTCCTTTTTGTATTCGTCTTCAGAATCCAAAGCATAGCTTAATGCTTTAAACACGTTTTAATTTGGACTAGCAACTCTTTGGTGCTCAAGATCCACACAGAGCGGTAGCTACAATACTGAACAGGGCAGGTCTAGAATATAATACAGGAAGAGCTACAACAATGTGGCTAATTTATTATTATTGTCATTATTGAAGAAGTATTTAAGATGGAATTAAAATCTTTAATCCATGCCATAGGATCAGGTATAGAGTCTTGTACTGGAACAATAAAGATGTTAAACTATGATTTCTTAGAGCATTCTCTATTCAGCTATACATGAGAATAATCCAGGTAAGTTTCTTGAGTTTCACAAGATCTTGCATATAAAATTATCTGTAATATTTCTAAAGATAACAAATGTAGAATAAATCATAATATCAGCTGTGTTAATCTTGATGATATCAGTACCATTGAAAGAAACACTCACCAACATTTGCAGATTTTGCTAACTAGCAAAACTTAATATTTGATATATTAAGACTACACCTTCATTTCCTACCTCTACTTTTGGCTGTGTGTTTTTCAGCCAGCACTGTTTTTGGTTTTTCCTCCTTTCACCCTCTACCTTATAAATGAGAGGGGCAAGGTGAAGTCAGGAGTACAATAGACAAGACCATATAATGCCCACACACTTCGAGTTATGTTACAAAGCTACAGTGACAAAAACAGAATGGTACTTCACAAAAAGATGTGAATTAACAGAACAGAATAGAGGATCCAGAAACAGCCCCTGGCACATCTCACCATCTGATCTTTGACTAAGGGGCCAAAAATGTAGCCAGGGGGAAAGACGGACTGTTCAACAAATGGTGCTGGGGATACTGACCACAGCAAACCCACAGAGAAGATGGAATCTGGACTCACATATGTCACCAGGTTCTAAACTAAAATCAAAGTGGTTTCAGAATCTAAATATTAGTGCAGAAGCAATTCACTCAGGGATAAAATAGGTAGAACTCTTGAAGACATAGGCATAAGCGAAGACTTTCTAAATGAAACCCCAGACGCACAAGATATAATATCAAGAATCAACAAATGGGGTTACATCAAATTAAAAAGCTTCCACACAGCAGAGGAAACATTGAGCAGAGTTAAGAAACAGCCTACAGAATGGGAAAAAATTTTGCCAGCTACTCCTTGGATGAAGGACCATTATCTATGATATTCAAAGACTCAAAAAAAAAAGGAAAAAAAAATAGAAACCCTAAAATAAAAGACCCAGTCAAGCAATGGTCAACTGAAATGAATATACACTTCTTGGAAGAAGTACAAATGGTCCATAAATGCATGAAAAATGTTCAACATCACTGGTTATTCAGGAAATGCAAATTAAAACAACACAGTTTTCACCCTACTCCAGAAAGAATGGTTATCATCAAGAAATCAAATAATAACAAATGCTGCCAAGAATGTAATGGGAGGAGGAACACCCTACACTGCTGGTGAGAATGTAAACTAGTACAAGCACTATGGAAATTAGTATGGAGATTTCTCAAAAAATCTAAAAATAGAAATTCCATTCAATCTAACTATTCCTCTTCTAGGTATCTTCCCAAAAGATGTCATATTGCAGTGATATATGTTTATAGTAGCACAGTTCTCAAGCATTAATCTTGAAAATAGTCTATATGTTCATCAACAAATGAGTGGGAAAAAAATGTGGTATTTCTGCACAATGGAGTATTACTCTGCTGTAAAAAAGGATAAATTTGAGTTATTTGTAGGAAAATGGATGTATCTTCAAACAATAATATTAAGTGACTTGACTCAGATGCACAAGTTAAACATTGCATAATTTCTCTTATATGAGCAATACAAAAATATAAATAAATAAATAAATGATAGTTAATAGGACACAAGTAAATGGACCTTTTGCAGTTGGCAAGGGAACCATGAGAAGGATGGAACTGGTAAGGGAGGGAAGGAGAAGGGGGAGGGGAAGTAAATAAACTGAACTGTGTCATGTAAATGAACAAACTCCCCACAATGACTGTAATCATCATGTACTGCAAACATGTACTAACAAAAAAGAATTTTTTTAATTAAAAAAATTGTTTACAGAAGTGCTAGATGGGCTGTGGTAATTGGGGAAGCCATCTGCACATGCTATTTGCCATTCACTGAAATTGAACTTCCAAGGTCCCAGAGACTGGGACGTAAGGGCACTATCTTCCTGGGTGATCACCTTTCCAGGGGTTGGAACTCAGGTTCTTAGGAGACCTTCCTGGGTTGTAAAAGATTTAAATCCTAGAAGGCTAGAGAAGGGATTTACAATTACAAGTTTTGTTAAGTACCTTCTCTGAAAAAAGGGAGTTTATAGTCAGCATAAAGCCTGTTTGAGTTTTAGCCCAAAAGGGGAAAGCTGAGGGTGTTGGTCAGTGTTCACAGGGTCTGTAGGGACCAGAGAGACACCATGTAAGACAGACATAGTCTCTGATGGTGAAGTGAGACGGTCAGGAACAGGAGCATCTTTGAAGGCACAGTGTCTGTTTTTGAATGGTAAAGACAGTGGGAATATGACAGAGAAGGAGGGAGGGAGGGAGGGAAGGAGGGGGAAGAGAGAGAGAGACAGAGAGAGAGAGAGAGAGAGAGGCAGGCAGATGTTCATGCATGTCACACTGAGTTTAGAAAAAATAAAGGTATACTAAACCAGAGACTGAAATGGGGGAAGAATGTAGATTACTTACCTAAAAAGCTTAGCAAGTGTCAAACATCAATGACCAGGACACGCAGACAAGTAACAAGTCACTACGTTTAACTAGCCAGCTATAGTGTACCACGGAATGTGTGGGCCAGCAGTAAATTCGAGAGCATTTGCCCAAACATGTTACAAATGCAGCGTCTCAGGACCCACTGAGACCTACCAAGTCAGAAGCTGAATTTTAACAAGATCTTGAAAGGTTATTAAGCACATTGAAGTTTAAAAGTCACATCTCCTTAAAGTCGTTTCCACGTTGTTGAACATGTCTCATACCCCTTGCCTTGGTGTTGACCGGTCGCAGTTCCCCGCATATGCGCACACAGCAGCACTTAGAGGGTAAGGACTTTCTATCTAAATATTTGCTTTGACAACAGATTTTCTAAGTGAATGAAACTGTTGCCCTATGTGTGACCTATGTAAAATTATTCTTGCAGGTCGGCCCTCATGCCACTCAGGATTAATCACATATATTTACTTTTGAAGGTGAGAATTTCAAGTATAGCCCTGAATTACACTCTGGAATACATTCTGACACGTGGGGCTGGGGGGAGATGAACACATTATCATTACACATTCTTTAAAACAAAGGACAAAATAGCAAGAGAAAATATATTAATGTGATTTTATGGCTGAAATTTTTAAAACAAGCATCATAGAATGTAAAGATATGGTCCTCATGGGAATCATAACCCAGCTGTGAGGCAAATATATATTAAGGCATAAATATAGGAGTACAGTAATAGAAAACACTACAACCAGATGTGCCAGGAGATTAAATTATAATTGACGTGGGAATCATAGAATTTGGAATGCCGTACTGTTTAGAATTTAAATATTTCTGAAATGCTGAAATAATGTGAAAGCATCTATGCCACAGGGTAGCTATGATATAAGCTCAAGGAAGTCATTTCAGCAACAAGCAGTTAATGATATTTTATTTATATCTTCTGGGCAATGTAATTAAAGGAATAATCAATTACAAACACTTAAATGAGGTGTTCATAAGTTTTATATAATGCATACAAAATCAATCACTATAACTATATATGAAATCACAGGCAGTCTAAGTACAGGTGGCGTATAAACTCATTAATTATAGCTCATTAACTTAGAATTTATGACAACGTAGATGAAGAAACTATTAGGCAGTAGCAGTTGAAGATGTCCTTGAGAATGTCAAGACTGTGCAGGGGAAAGAAGGAAGGACAGAGGGAAGAAGTGGGAAGGGAGAGAGAGGGAGGCAGAGAGAGAGACAGAGACAGAGAGAAAGAGAGAGAGGACCAGCCTGACTTTAACAGTCCCATGAACTTGACTGTGCTAACCGTAAGTCCCATTTCCCTTTTTTCTCAGAGTGGTAACGTTAGAAAACTTACACTGAGGAACACTTTCCTTGACATTTTGTGATGTAAATCTTCCACAATCCGGGAATGTCTTTCTCAAGGACCTGGAGCCACCCCTTGGGAATGTCTTCATGAAGGAAGCTAGGGACCTGATCTCCCAGTCTCTATGGAAAGACTGGGAGACCAGGTCCAAGTCAAATTTTTATAAGCATTGGTAACAATTACAGAGGGTCAACTCACATGAAACGTCCTCTGTTACTCTATTACTTTGCCCCTAATGTGCTCCAGGGCTTAAACTTTCTCCTGGGCAATTGTGTTTAATGTCTCTCTTCCATTGTTATATTTCTGATCTGTATTGAATAGCCTTAATAAAGTTTGTCTTGTCTGCTTAACGCTGGGTAGCATAATTTTCCCTTGTGTGTGTGTGTGTGTGTGTGTGTGTGCACGCGTGCACACGTGCACACACGTGCATGAGCGCACATTCACGCACATGCAGGGGTTGCAGGGGGCCTCAAGTCACACCTTTGGTTGGCACACTTCCATAAGAACTCTTTTACCTTTCATCTGTTTTATATGTTGAAGTTTTTCCTAAAATTGGATTCAACAAAAATTACCATGGTTTTAAAAATATTTAGAAACACTGTAGAAAATGGTTTCATCTTTCACATGAGATAACAGAAACCTCGGGGCACAAGAGATTCACTGGAAAGCCTAAGACGTCACTGTGGGCGACATCTCCAGAGCCCTTGGATGCTGCTCTGCTGCTCTATAAATATTACCTTTGCATCATCAAAGAAGACAATGTGAACCGGGCAGTGTAAGAAAAGCATGAAGGAACGGGTAACCTACTTAAAAGGACAATCTTCAAGTACCTCAGGAACATTCATTTGCATGCAAATAATTCATATGCAAATGAGGAATAATCTTTATCCAGGGCCTTTGTTTAGGAACATTTATTAGCCATTATTTGTGTTACTTCATTTATTTGAGTGCGTATTTTCCTACATCATGCACAATCATGTAGAGGATTATAAACCTGACACTAAAAAATGTACAACAAAGACCTAAATAGAAGCGAAGAGCACAAGTGCAAATAGTGGCTGTATCTGCAGTGACGGTACACAGTTCACGTATATTAACGTGAATAATCCCTCAGAGTTTTCAGCGAGGAGGCGACTGAGAGCAAATACTCACACAGGTACCAGTTGGGCCGAGACACCTAAGTTTTTCATCATTTTATTTTCTCATTTCTGAATCATTTCTAACTTTGCACTGATTTTATGAAGAGAAAAATACGTTTAAAGTGTTTAAGGTCCTGGTAGGGGCTTAACGTGATGGGGTAGGTGTACAACAGCAAAATAAACATCGTCATCATCTTCTTCCTCAGCCTTCACACTGAGTTCCTAAAAATTGTTGCCTAAATGGTGACAACGGTAATGACACACGTTCCAGCTGCATGCTGCGGAAACCCCCAATTAAAGCCTGCAGTCTTTGCTTCCTAACTCACTGTTTAATTCATTTAAACCAGAAAAATTCTAAGAAGTGGATTTTTTCAGGTGCTCTTAACAATAGACCACATTCCCCTGAAAATAAGACTTGGTCTTATATTAATTTTTGTTCCAAAAGATTCAGTAGGAGTTATTTTCAGGGGATGTCCTATTTCTTGTATAACAATTTATATTTATTCATGCATAAAAATCTACATTTATTCAAACTAAAACATCATCATAACTCTTCAAACCCTGACTTTCTGCCTCAATTTCTTGTGATTCTATTTCCTGTGGAACCATTGGCCCCAATCTCTCATGCCCAGAAACAGAGAATAGAGCTCTCCTTAAATGAGTACTTCTTGCTGGGCTTGCTGGCGCACACCTGAAATCCCGGCACTCAGGAGGCTGAGGCAGGAGGATCATTGTGAGTTCGAGGCCAGCCTCGGCTAGAAAGTGAGCTCAAGGCCAGCCTGAACTACATAGTGAGACCCTGTCTCAAAAAGACGAAAAAAAAAGTTAAATGAGCACTTCTTGTCCATGGAGCCTGCTCATAGGGCATCAACAACACAGCTGTCAGTGATTCTACTGCATAGATTCTTCAGTTGAGTCAGGACCTCTTGCAGGCTGGCTTCACAAAGGTTCCACTAAATCAAGCATTAATTGAAGACTTATGAGAGTGGAGTGGCAACGAAAATGATGACAGTTAAGAACGATGGTCCACACAAAAGTGATGAAAATTGTATGCCCCTGAATTTAGAAAATGTTTCCTTATTTTACACAAGTGCACTAAGTGCATCTGTTACAACACAAGATATCCTAACTGACAAAGATGTGCATTAGACACAACCATATCTGCTCATTATCAAGTGCGCGTGCTGGTCACGTGGTGCGTCTACTCAGGCTGGCCCCTCGGCAGTAAGTCTCCAGTACGTTTGTGTAGGTCGGGGTTATCCGTCCTTCAGAGGTGCCAACTTGGGTATTTATAAATACTTAATTATACTGCAGTTTATATTGGCATTTATTTTAAGTATGAACGTCAATGATGTTATTAATTCACATTTTATATTAATATTATTATTTAATAATTCAATATATCCATAGCAAGTTGCATTAGATGTACTAAGAGCACCTGTTTGGCAATGATCTTACCTGGTTCTTATTTTTGGAGTAGGGTTTATATTACAAGCATCCTGAAAAGTCATGAAAGGCTTATTTTCTAGTTCGGTCTTATTTTTAGGGAAATACATTTATTTGTGGCACATGGTTATGACCACTTAATTGCACTATCATTCAACCAATACATACCTGACCAGTACTTATTCATCCTTTTTAGTAGTGTGGCTTTATGAGAGTGAGAAAAAATCAGCAAAAAATTTAATATTAGTTGTGGTGGGTTAATGGGTGGTCAACTTGTAACACCCAGCTGAACTGAGTAAGTGTGGTGCTGGGTGTGGGAGCCCACCTGGGGACTGTTGCCAGCAGCATAACAGGCAGAACTGGAGAAAAAGCAAAAGACTATTGGGAGTGTGTTGGAACATGTTGAGTAGATGTAAGAAGCTGTTGGTTCTTTTGGAGGAGCTCGTCATGCTGACTTTCCTGATGAACTTGGCTGTTTTCATCCTCCAAGGAGCTCGGGGCCTTGTTGGCACTGAGAATGGCTTCGGTTCACTTTGGGGGAGCTCTGGTCCTCACTTTGAGCATCGCTTCCTGCTTCCAGAGGGGAAGATGGTGCACTGCTCAGTCTCCTAGAGAAGCTCTTTGCTTTGGCTTCCCTGATGGGAACTCAGCTGTCCTGATCATCAAGGAGCTCAGGATCTCATTGCTGCTGCGGGTGGCTATGGTAGTTTTGGGGGGAGCTCTAGTTCTTGCCTTGAGCATCGTTTCCTAGCTCCAGTGTAGATCCCTTAGCCGGCCAGTACAGATCCTTCATCCTGCTGGCACAGACTTTCTAGCTTCCAGCACTGACCTTTGGGCCTTCCCAGCATAGACACGTGAAACAGGCCTGCATGAGGCCTTGTCCTGGGCTCTAGGCCTCCAGCTGGACTCATGCGAGGCATTGTTATGGGCTCTAAGCCTTCAGCTGAACTCATGCAGGACATTATGATGGGATCCAGGCCCTCAGCTGGATTCTTGGGTCCTTAGTGTGTGGACAGATTTTCTGCACTCTCTTGTATATGATTCTTTGGGTAACTACTATAAATAAATAATCTTATAAAATATGTGTCCTGTATTTTATTGTTTCCCCTGGCAAATAAGTGCAAAATAATACGCATAAATATGCTCTTACATAAAATCATTTCTTAAATGCTCCATGGTGGCATACTTTCTAATCCCAGCATTCTGAGAGGTTGAGTCAGGAAAGCCACAAATTTGAGTCCAGCCTGAAAATTTTGCTACTTAGCAAGACCCTGTATAAAAATAAAAAATAAAAATGTGCTGGGAATGTAGTTTATTGTGAAGGCCTCTGGGTTTAGACTCCACTAACACACACACACATATATACATATTATGTATATATGTGTGTGTGTGTGTGTGTGTGTGTGTGTGTGTGTGTAGAAAAATTTCCCTCTACAGTGTTTCAATGTTTCCAGAACTCAAGTCAAATTAATGAATTAGGGAAGAGAGAAAATGATTAATTTGGGGGAATATTTTTGCCAAACTGTTGTGGAAGTCCTTCTTAAAATAAAATGACATGAATTGCCTTCATTTTTTTTTTCTGTTTAAACATTTGCTTACCTTAGGACTGGGAGGGGGACTGCGAATTAAATCAGGAAGAAGTACTGTCAGGTTGATGGAGACAAGCCCAATAATGAAGATTTATCTATTTAGACAAATGAAATCAGATGCAGTAGATCCATCTGAAATGTTCTGATGCCTCTGCAGAAATACAAAAGTTGTGAATAAATGCAATTTTATGTCAGTCAGATTTGGTGCTGATGTCTAGAGGCTGTGATTGTTAAAGGTTAGCTTTATCAAATAGATTTTATGAGATGGAAGATAATGTTACCAGGTGGACTAGTAAAGATTGTGTTGTAGATAAGCCTAGTAATTTTTAACATGAATAATGTCCCAAATACTATGTGCATGTGTGTGTGCTTATAATTTCTGTGAATAAAATAAACAGTCTCTAGCATATTATTATCTTTAATTTCATTTTGACCTAATGCACCAAACTGATTAATTCTCATTTGAGCATTCATATTTTCAACCAACTCATTCAAAAACAATAAATTCCACAAAAAACCATAGTTTTTTTTTTTTTAAATAAAACGTGCCACTGGCATTTTGTTGTATCTACCCAATGGAAAACAATCAATTTAAGTTTTAAAACATTTTTAATTCATTTAAACCAGGTTCTTCTGAATTGATTTTTTTAATCGTTCAAATTGTTATAAATTTAATTTAACTTAGAAATCTACATAGGCTGTCAAAAATAAAAAAAAATATATTTTCCATACCCTGAAGTATTTTTGTTCATTATTGCTTTAAAAGTACAAATGCAGTTCATGTTAACCTTTGAAGCTCCAAAATAAGGGGGCTAAATTTTATCAAACTAAGCTTTACATTTTGTTTTCTCACATGCTTTGCAAGAAACTTTAGAACCAAAACATTGACATTCTAGCAAAGTAGAAAGTGGATTCTAAACCTCTTTTTTGATTACTGATAAAGATTTGATGTAATTCATTCTCATGTTTGATAAAAATGGAAATGGATATATGTTGAAATATTCTAATTATATTTAAAATAGAATAAGGCATATTTTATGTACAGAATAAAGTACATTTTGTAGAATCAATAATCAAAATATCATTTTTTCAAGATAAAGTTCCTGTAATTAATATATTTATATATTAAATTTATGCACTAAAACATATAGACAAAGAACTAAAACATGAAAATAAAACGTTATTTTTTCATTGTGCCAGAACCTTCAATATTCTATTTAGGAAAATTTTCATGCTGCTTGAAAAAATATCTTATTAGTACTAATTGTCAGTGAGGGGAAAACTTAGTAAGGATTTATGTAAAAATAGACATTTCAATTTTAATTTTGAAATGTATTTTAACTGCATATAAAGTTATTGTCAGGGTATTTTCTGTCAACATTTCAAACCTCCACTCTCACTAGACTTTATTGTTTCTAATATAAATATAATAAATCTCCCATTTTTAAAAAGTTACATCCAGTTTTCATGGGCTGCTTTCAAGACATTTGATATTCTATAATTTTATTTTATAGTTTGAGTATGAATCATTTATTCTTATACACCCAGGGATTCACCGGGTAGATGTTTTTCAGTAGCATTCAAGGCATCTTATCCTTTATCGCTTTCAGTAATTTTTGTGTCGTGTTCTTTCTCTCTTCTTTTTTTAACTTTATTTTTTATTAGTCCACATTTTCTCTCCTTTTGAGCCTCCAATAAACCATATACAACCTTCCCTCTTTATATTCTTGTTTCTGTGTTTATATTTCTTGTCTCTATGCTGAATTGTGGCTCTTTTTCTTGTTGTATTTTCTGGTTAGTTTTCTCATCAGCTTTAAATGAAGCTATTTAATTCTATATTTTATTTGGGTATTTTCACGTCTTGAATTTCTATCTGGTTTCAGTTCAGCACTGCTAGGTCAGCTTTAATGTTCTGGCCTTTGCTGTGAGTT
The DNA here is from genome assembly GCF_000276665.1 of Chinchilla lanigera. Classification (NCBI taxonomy): domain Eukaryota; kingdom Metazoa; phylum Chordata; class Mammalia; order Rodentia; family Chinchillidae; genus Chinchilla; species Chinchilla lanigera. The sequence goes on along the minus strand of NW_004955472.1, from coordinate 8,713,369 downwards.
TCAAGCTTGGGTTTCTTTCCTTGAAAGTTGACTTACAACCTATCTGATGATTTCAGTACTTAGTGCTGACATGAGTCCCTTTGCATTGTCTATTATTCCTGGCAATTTTTAAAATTATTCTTTCTTTTTGTATTTTTATTAATACATATTGTAGCATATACTTACATTCCTGTGAGAACTGCTATGTATACATAAAACATTTAGCTTTCTCTTTTCATCTCCTTCCCTTGTCTCTCTCTCCCTCTCCATCCATCTCTTGATTCCCTGCATTTTTTGTATGTTGACAGCACAAACTTGTTTATATTCATTGTGTGGAACAGGTGCATGTGCATAACACACAATAGTTCCCCTTCTATCCCCTTTCTCTCCTCTTCCTCCCACTTCCTTTCATCTCTCAATCCCTTTCCCCTCCAAGAAAGATCCATCTCCCAACTTTCTATTATCTTTTTTGGCTCTTCATTTATACCTTGCGTTTCCCATATAAGAGAAATCATGTAATATTTGAGCTTGTGTTTGAATTTATTTTACTTAAAATTACAGATTATTGATTCTTAACCTAGAGTTTCATTTGTTCTTATTCTGCTTATTTTAATAATATGCATAATATTATGTTTGAGAAATTATTTACAGAAATACTTTGGGAATAAAGAGGATACCATCACCCTCCATAAAGGGTTCTCTTTATTCTTTTTCAGGACATCTTAGGTAACAGTCATTCCCAGATCATCTTGATCCAAATTCAAGAAATGAAACTTTTCTAACCACACAAAAGATGTGAAACAGATCTGAAGTTTGTTCCTGGCCTCTTTTGATTTTCATTCACTTTTGTTACCAGAATTTAACTAAAACAAGAAGGTAATTTTCTGTCTCCCACATGACACATTCTCTGCTCAGTCCTGGAATGTTTTAACTCCGAAAGGCCAGCAAATCAGCTGACTTTATCTCTCATTTGTAAATCCACCCCTGAAAAAAGCTAAATCGGTTTTTTTGCCATCTACTGGATCTAATTATTATGCCACTTTTATTTATTATTTATTTAGTATGCTTACAGTGTTTATTTTTATGTTTTTACCAATGAGTTCTGGCTTTTAAAGTTTAGTCTACTGGAAGTTTTGCCGAAATAATTTAATTTGCCATTATCAGTGGGGAAGCCCTTGACTATTGAAAGATAATTAAAATATACTTTATCTATAGAAGAAAATATATATTTCATTGTACTTGAGAAAAATTTTAACTCCAAATCAATTGTCATCAGTTAGAGATAAATATATAAAATTATCATAGATTTCCTTAAAATCCATTGCTGAATCTGTAGTTCAACGGCGTTAGTGGGAGGTGATAAAGAATTGTGTGGGAGCAGAGCAGCAGAGAGTGGATCACGGGAATGTGACTTTGGGGACCGTGTCTGGTCCTCAGCCCCTGTATCTCTGGCCCTTTTGCTGCTTTTCTTTCTGCACCCTGGCTGCCGTCAGAGGGCCATCTTTTCCCTCCACGTCCTTCCAACACACTGTTACTGCATAGCCGCAGGCCTGAACCGGAAGCAGCCAACCTACCACGGACCGGAACCTCAGAAACCCTGAGCAAGACAGGTTCGTCTTTCTCGGGTTCTTTTCTTGGGAGAAATGTCAGAATAGCTGGGAGAAATAAAAGAGCTGGGAAAAAAACCTATCTGTCCAAATATGCAATCTGAAAGAAAGGTAAAATGGTTAGAAATTGTGTTTTTTGTGAAAAGATTGCTGGCTAGAAGTTAACAGCTGCAGTAGTGTCCCAGTTGGCTATTGGCTTTAAGAAAGTGCCCTACCTTTTTCTCCCGATTTGTAAAATAAACAATTTGAATGACTTTCTCCAAAACTTCTTTGAACTTTCCAATTTTATGAAGATATATTTTAAGATTGCCCTTTCTTTTCAGTTCTTGATCATTTCTTGAATGAAAATTATAAAAATAACATGTACATACAAAGAAAGGTACAAAAATGCCACTGACTCAATGACGAAAAGCAAAATCAACATAGCTTCATAAGATAAAACACTGTTTCAAAATAGATCAAATTCAATCCACCCTCTTAAACTAATGAAAACTGTTGTTAGCACATACTTGCAAAAAATATAAATTACAATTCAAATCTAATTTCTGCCCTCCAAGCAGCTGTAAGAGATTCAGTGAATATTTGCATTTTATCTTTTATGTTCATGTCACTGAGATAACCGTTTCACACTCAAAGATTTCTAACTGATTTGAACATAAAATAAAGCCTATATTCAAAGAAGGGCAAAAAAATAAAAGATAAGAGAGATGGCAATTTAACTTCAGAGATAGCCTGCATACAGATGTCTTGGGGCTGTTCAAATACTGAATGCAAAAGAAAAAAAAAAAAAAAAGAAAGAGAAAAAACATCTGAGCAACAAAATTATGAAATAGATCAAGGAGCAACCAAGCCATAATAACCAAATAAGACTAGAGGCATATCTTTATGGAACAATTTTGCATATGGAAGATCAACTTACTCTGTTTTGGAGAAAAACATCAGATGCTCATAAATACGTACTTTTCCAGATAGAAATATCTGGAACATGATTCAATAACATTACTAAAGTAAGTGACTTTTAAGAATGCTGTAAGTTTCAAAACCATTCCTGGTTTAATACTATATATTGTGTTCTCTCTTTTCCATTGATTTGAAGACTGAATTTGAGCCAGAATATTTATACATAAATTTTTATTGCATGTTTCATCCCCCTCAGTTTTACAGTGTTGACCATAATACCTCTCTGATGGAGTTACTACATAGATTAAAATTTATAAAATAAATTCATGTCCATTGATGTTGGTTGGAAACATATTAATGAGTTACTGGTTTTACCGTGATATATACTTAAACAAATGGCAGGCTTCATTACTAGAGTGATCTGTCAAGTATTAGAAAAAAAATTCTTAGATATCAATAAGGAACCTGTAAATGTGCTTGAGCACCAATTTTTTGTTCTGTATTTTAAAAACAAACAAATGATCTAAGTATCCAAGTCTATACCCATTTCTTATCAGGTGGCTCCATTAGCGCTACTCTTGAAATCCTCTCTTGATATTTGACTAATCCGTATCTCTTTCCTTCTCTTATTGCTTTTCCTTTTTCATATCTCCATTCTCTAAATCTGAATCCCTGCAGCATCACGTACCAGTTAAAATCATAATCGTCAGAAAGCCTTCATCTAATTGCAGTGCTTACTATTGTCATGAAGTAAATAAACCCTAAAGCAGCAGCTCTCGTTTTTCTTCTGGAACCAGGCTTATGGAAGGGTTACTCCTGACCTTGGACAGTTTCCTTCTGAGCCAAGAGAGTGCCCAAAGGAAAAGATTCTTTCCCCTAATAAACTCCACATGTACAATTCCTACCCCAGTGGAAATGAAAGCTTCAAGTGAGCCTTTCCTGACCCCCTTTCTTTCATCTCTTGCTGGCATTTCTGCTTCGCCTTTGAAAATCCATTTCTCTGAACACCTCCTTAGATGTATCTTTGCAATATTCACTGTATGGAGATTTTCCTTGATTAACCATAATCAGTCAAGCCCAGGGTCCCAAGGTCTTGGACTGTGCTAATTTTTAAACCAACCAGGTCACAATTTAAAATAGAATTCAAATTCCGTTACAGATTGCAAAGGGAGGAAACATGAGAGGGAAGCAGAGAGGAGCTTAGTCCTAAATGTGCTCACTGATGCGGAAGGCAGGAGAAAAGGGACAGAGGAGAGGTCGGTGGTAAGCATCCGGTCAGTATCCCTACTTCGGGGAGTTGCTGATGTTCAGAGACTCAAGCACTGAAAGCGATGCAATGGAAAAATAAGGGATTTTTAAGTCACTTAGCTGGGCTTTCAGTCTATTGCTTGTGATTTCTGTGCTTACAGAATAGCTGCAACATGAGAAATACATTCCAAAATCCTAGTTCTTCCAAAGGTGAGGCTTTTCTTCCGCCTTTCTAATGCTCTGTGCACATCCTGCACACGGTGAGATTGTGCTAATGTTCTGCCCAGACCCTGCTTTGTTCAGGTCTCACTTGTGCTCAGTTCCTTAGAATTTTTTCTATTATAATTTAATGTTTAAATTCTTCTAATGACTTTCCAGGACTTCTTTCACCTGACCTTATACTTTTTATCCATATATTTGTTTCTAGTTCTCTTGACAAGCTGGCTTCCACCAATTAAAGTGGCTCATTACCTACTAACACTTCCAGTCCCTGCAACCCCTGAGAGGGTTCATTATTTTCCCTGAGGTTGAAATCATCTCATCCAGGTAAACAAACACATAAATGCTACTCAAGACTTAGCAAGAGTTTCTTTACTCCACGAGATCATAGAAACTTTATTTATCCCACTTCCCCCTCTCTAAAGGTTCTACAGGACTTAGAGAAAATTTGGCTACAGATAAAATGATTGCTTAAAAGTAGAAAATTAAGCCAGATGAGGTGGCACATGTCTGTAACTCCAGCACTCTGCAAAGCTGAGGCAGAAGGTTTAGAAATTTAAGTCTAGCCTTTGACAACTTAGTGACAGCAAGACTCTATCTCAAAAGTCAAAAATCAGAAAGACTGCAGGTATAGCTCAGGGTGAGGGCCCTGGGTTCAATCCCCAGTATTGAAGGAAAAAAAGGCAGAAAATCTATGTAAACACTTTGACATATTTGGTACAAAATAGCTATTTGAGCTGATTGCTTCCCTTAGTTTGACTGGTAATAGTTCCACTAAATTGACTGAAACAACTGATAAATGGAATATCTTATGGTTCGAGTAGTATCTTGCCTTAAGTTTATCTAATTCTGACAGTGTTCGCAAGGATCACTAAACCAGACATATTTTAAGCACAATCAGTAATGGCACAACTCCTTCTATCTCTGAACAGTGACATATTCTTGCCGCATCTGCACAGGTAAAAATAGCAATGTCAGACACAACAACAGTCAAATTTGATGCCCGGGGCATCATTTTTGGTGAAGACAGCTGTGGATGCTAAATTGAGGTTTCCTGTGTCCTCGGCACTCCCACCTCGTTCAAGAAAGCTGACCATTAATAGGCTTTATGTTTTTCTATTATGCATCTGTATTTGGATGCTGAGAAAATAAATAATGCAACAGCCCGACGCGTGCGGAAGGACTGAGACATACCTGTCAAGGTAGAAATTCCCAGCCGTATCAGAGAAGACAGCACTGCACCCTAGCCGATTTAAGGCCCTTTGAAAACCCGGAAGAGGATTGGGTCTCTTTGGGAGATCATAGTTACGTTCTACTTGAAAGTTTCCTGTGCAACTAAAGGGTCTTTTGAACTTCATTCTGAAGGCCTCCGAATTTGAAGCCGTTACATTCCCCTTCTGTTACTCTTTGATTCGTTTATTCCAGGGGAAGTAAACATTTTCTATAAAAGATTAAACATGAAATATTTTCACTGTGCTAACTCTGAGGTCCTGGGTGCACTGTTTAACCTTGTTGTAGCTAAAACAAGCACAGACGTATATGAATGAATGGGTAGGGCTGTGTTCCAGTAAAACTGTACTTATTAATTTTGAATCCCATGTAATTTTCATGTCACATATTAAACTTCTTCCTCTTTTTTTTCTAGTAGTTAAATGTAATATTTTTTTTCCAACACAAAACAATCTTTTTCACTTATGGACCATTAGCAAGAGCAACAGTGGGCCAATTTCATGTACACTCCACCGTCTGCTGGCCTCTGGCTTGGGTAATGTAGTCCTCATACTGAACTCATGTTCAGACAGGAAATAGTGTCCTTGTGAAACAGATTACCACTTCCAAATCCTGAAAAATCGAAGCATAAGACTTGTCAATTGTCTGTTCCACCAAACTGTGAAATCTGAAAGGAGCCCACCATCATATATCTTCTTGAAATGGTCAGAAACAAAATCTGTCCCATTCTAAAAAACAGTGGCCCTCTGTCCTCCTTGAAGCACATTTCAATTGTATTCTAGGTTACAAAGACATGATAATCACCAGAAGGCATGGTACTTATAATTTCTTCATGCTTAGAAAATTCAGTTTGTGTGATACTGAAAACACAAGTATGAAATTTGGTATAGTTTTTAAATTTTAGGATGCATGAAGGCTAATGTGCCAGTGGATTCAGCCAGATTTATGTCTGATGCAGTACAGAACCATGTTGAATTCCATTCTTGTGACTTGTAATAGCTATTCGATCTTGAAAACTAGATCTTAGATGCTTTAACATAGGAGCTACTTATAAACATATACCATACAAGATAGCTCATAAATTGCTCAGCAATGCTCTAAGTAGGATCTGCCCCAATCACCTAGTTGTTGAAAGTTATGATGATAAAAGGATATGTTGTTTTACAGAGCTTGTGAGTGAATCCATTTTTTCTGCATATACCAGTCAACCATTAAGAGTTGTTACGTGTTTTTATTTTGTTTTAATCCTCCGCTTTTTATGGAGAGACTCTTCCCCTTTCATTTTCTTCCTTTTCTATGTTTGCTTATTTTGTTTCCTGGTATGTCCACAAAAAGTGAAATAATCTTGTTACTTCTAAGTCAGTTTAACCTGGATAAAGTAATATCTTGCTTTCCAGAAAGGTTTAAATGTGTACACAGATTGTCCCAGACAGGATAACGGAGGAGTGACTGGGAACTTTCACCAGGTCAGTCAACCCAATGTTCTGCTTCTGAGTGGTTTACTAAGCACTTCAGTGTTTTAGAACATTACCAGTATTTTCAAACTGAAGTCTATGAATCACAATCTTGAATTTCCCACAGGGTATGTGAAATTGGATAACAAATATACCCATCTCCAAGGAACTTTAATGAAATTTATTATTTGTTTATATAAATATTAGAATAAATTATGGGGCAGAATTTAAATTACTATAGATTTCAAAAATAAAAACAAAAGAGGTCCTATGTGTGGTCAATTCATCTACCTCTTCATTAAGTCAAGTTGAATAACAAGACGCTAGAGTGCGTTGTGGTCTCTGGTAGTGATGTTCAGGCATGGCTGAGTGCTCCTGACGCCTTCATCATTGAGAGAGCACTGACATGGCCTTATGATTCAGTCTGCGCTCACACAAAGGGGAAAAAGCAAGCCCAGCCTCTGACCCTCGGGCCTTGAACTACACCAAACATCAGCATATTTAAATGGTCTCATCCCTGGGACAGCGCACACTGCCTCTTTAACTCAGATACTACTGTTTAAAAGCCACTATTGCTAGGAATCTGCATGGCTAAATTCTTCCAAGTCTTTCCATGTTATTATATGAAAAAGTAACTTCTCCTCTCTGCCATTTTTATCCTTGCAGCTCTATCACCTCTCCTTATATTGTAGGTTCAACAAACTTTTCAAAATAAAGTGAGTAGACTGAAAAAACAGAGAGCAATGTTTTCATAAATATTTAGGCTAGAAGAAAAGCATGACCTTCATAGATACATAAAGTCAAATAAAAGGGATGCAAAGAAGAGCTAAGTGTAGTGTTGGCTACCTAAAACTTCTTTCTATGATGGGGAAAACTAAGTTAATCATTTGTTCATTTTAAGTGTAGGAATACCTAAATGTCTCACTTCATTAGTGTGAAACATTTTCAATCTCAGATATTATTGCTACAGGCAAAAGTTACATAGCTTTAAAGTTACCAGAAATGTTTGTCCTCTTTCTCTTTCGGTCCTTCCTTCCTCTTTTCTTTTTTTCTTCTTTCCTGTCTTTGTTTAACAAAAGTACAGAATGACAGATGTGTGGAAAACAGGAAGAGAACTAGGACATTATAATCATCACAACTGGCTCGCTAGATTTATTTCCAGTTGATTTTGCATCTGGTTCCACTGTGTAGTTTGTTGATATTCTGTTGGCAAGAGGCATGAGCTGTAAGCCTCTCTGGTGTTTATTAACATTTTCATATGTAGACGTTAGAATCCGATGAAGAACTGTAGTAATGGTGACTGAGAATGTAATCTTTTTATCTCTCACCATCTCTTCACCTTCATATGCAGAGTGTCAGCCCATCTAATCTGCTCTGGGTATTTGCAAAAGTTTCTACTTTTTCTTTTGTGTGGACCCACTCTTCTCTAGTTCAAAGAATCATCACCAAGCTGTCATTGTCACTTGTTCCCTGAATGAGCATTTCAATCCACCTATTTTACTGGCTCTATTCTTAGGATTCTCAAATAAATATCTCATTCTGTCCCTAGCTACTTCTTTTGTGCCAGAGTTTGCTATAAAATAAATTCCTAATACATTAGCAAGGCATGCAAGCATTTTAATATTGACTATCTATCTTCTTTGTACTTCCAAATTCTAATCTCTTGATATATTTTTCTGCACATTTCAGCAATTTTAAATCTCTCCCCATGACACAATCCAGACCCAGCCCTTCACACATAGAGTTCACTCTTCTGGGATTTTCCTGTATGCTGTTCATGCTTCTAGATTTCTGTAGTTTGGATATTAAATATCCCTCAAAGACTCAGGTGTTGAAGGCTTAGTCCTTGGTTTTGCACTGCTGGTGGTTGGTGGAATCTTTAAGAGGTGCGCTGAGGAGGTGTTTTTGTTGTTGGGGGTAGCTCTTGAAGGGAATAGTAGAACCCCAGCCATTTCACCTCCTTCTCCTCTCCCTCCTCTTTCCCCTCCCTCCCCGTCCCCTTTCCCTCTTTCTTTCACTTTCTAGTATGCCAGCCGTGATGTGAGCAGCTCAACGCTGCTGTACACTTTCTGGCATGATATATTCCTTTACCACAGGCCTAAAAGCAACCAAATGACTATGAACTGAAAAATTCAGGTATTTGTTAGAGCAATGGGAAGCTGTCTAACACCGACCTAACTGAGTATCAAACCTTCTGTAAGTCTCTGTTGACACTCCTAGCTGTAACAGCAAAGAAAATCTCTCTAGAGAAACAGCAAATTAGTTTTCCCCTCTCAGTGGCTCACATTTCAGAATTGTTTTTTATAATGACAAATTTAGCAAGAGGAAAAAATAGTTGGCATAAAGAACATCGTCTGGAAACAAACACAAACATCTGCAAATGCTATTTTAAGTTCCAGTGGCATATTTTTTCAGTCATCCAATTAGGAATAAACAAATAATCCCTTTTTTCTTTACATGTATAAGAATTTTAATTCAAGAATATCAATATCCTTTCAGTATATTAAGTTTTTCTACATTACTGTAAGGTACCATCAGTATTATGTAACCATGGATCAACAGAAAAAGAAAATTGAGTGTTTTCAATATATCTAATGCTGTATGGGAGCTCCATAATCAAGAACAGTGAAGAAAAAAAAAATTTAGATCCCCTAAAGCCTTCTAATGGTGGAAGCATTTATAATACTGATATCCATCCCAGATCTTTGCAGGAATGCCTACAAATGTTATTTTCAAATGTTGGTTGATATCATAACTACTTTCCAAAGATTTTCTTTTTTGTTTGTTTGTTTTTGCTGGTACTGGGAATTGAACTCACGACCTTGTGCTTGCCAGGCAGGCACTGTGCCACTGAGCTAAATCCCCAGCCCCCAAAGATTTTCTAAAACTAAAAATGAGTAAATAACATGAGAGCTGGAAGACAGTGAAACAGACGTGCTACTAACAGAAGTGAAACTTTCTACACTCTGCTTCCAACCATACGAGAAGCAAGGCCTCTGGTCCCTGCTGCACGGCTTTCTGCGCATCTCCCACAATTGTAGCAGCCATCTTAGCACATTATTTCACGAATCCTTCCAATAATTATTCAACGGAAATTGCTGTATTGATTTGATTACCTCCTTCACGGCCCCTTGGTGGTTTTATAAATATAGAATGGTTTTTGAAATAAAAATTAAATTAAATTTTGAAATTGTGTACAAAAACTGATGATCAGTATTTTCACAAAGGTTTAGAATAATGTGTGCTCTTCTATTCTCCAGTTATCTGTTTTTACTCCTGTTACGGACTGGGAGGCCTCTACTCCTTCTCCTGTTAGTCCTCTCACCGTTTTAAACTGAGGCCATCACATTTTATTGTTCCAGAAATAAGATTATGTGGTTTTTGGATTATTCTAATATTAGCCCTTAACAGTCCTAGCTCCCTCAGGAGAAAAAAGGAAAGTGTCTTTTCCTTTTGCCTGTAATGTCAAACTAGGATCTCTCCACAAGACTTGCACTTCTATCTTGGTTAGAAACGCAGGTCCTTCTGCTTCTCACCGATGCTTCTCTTTCTAGCACTTCTGCATGTGCCTTTGCTACTCAGGAAACACCGCTGGATCTTTGCCATTAATAGCTATCAAAATATGTTGCTCTGTATTACAGTTGTTGGTATAACGTCTTACTGCTTCAACTGGATTTAAAGATCCTTGAGTGAAGGGATCTTGAAATATTCATCTTCACATTTTGAAGAAAATTGTAGCACAGTGTCTTTATATAGTAAGGACTCAAAATATTTTTGTCAAATGAAAGAAACAGAATACTATCTATACTAAAACACAATGGAATTGAATGAATATAATGTTGATTTTTTTGCTGTTATTTTAACAAGCTGGCAATAATAGAAATCTTTCTTATTAACTTCCTATCACAGTTCTGAACGGCTTGGAGACAGTATATGCAAACCTTATAAGTATGCAAAGGAGGTTTTAGTGTGGGTGGACACATCTTTTCAGCCATAATCAGACAGGAGGAATTTATTTGACAGAACTAGAATCAGACAGGCCTGCTCCTTCCTCTGAGCTCCTACAATCCTGGAAACCAGCCAGGGCCCGCCAATCACTAGGGAGGCCACCACTCCGGCGCTCAAATCCTGTTTATTACCTGTCAGCTTCAATGCACCAAATGACACTCTGGTGGCTGAAAGAGTTAATGGTGCTCCAACAAGTGAACAACTCAGTCCCAGTACACTGTCAGGATGAGCTCCATTATGTTTTATTTGAGAGTTTTGGTTCCTTCTCTCCTTTTCTATCCTAGATGAAAACACTGAGTTAGGTAAATTCAACTTAAACAATTTTACAATAGTTTTTAAACAATTAAACTTTTTAAAAAATCCCTTTTTCACATATTCTCCTATTTCAGACTATCTCCAGTTTAGAATATCTAGCTAGCCAAAATGAAATACAGTAAAATACCAATAACCTTAAGAACTGAATCATAAAACTTCTTAATATTGAACTAGTTTCTCAGATTTGAAGATTATAAATATATATCTTATACAGTAATGACAGTTAACAAGGAACTTATGAAATTGTCTGTCACCAGAACGTATTAGATTCAGTTGAGGAAAAGAAATAATCAAATGAATAGTGGAATATCAACTATTTAGAACATCAAGAAAATGTAGATCAGAGTGAAACATTATCTTCAGAAAATGCCTTATACAAACACATACAAGCGTTTGAAGATCAAAGATTGGAATTGCAGCCTGGGTCAACACATGAATTTGGGGAGCCTCAGTGGCACAGAGCTTTATGTACGAGTAAGTGAAGTTCACCTGTGAGTACAGCTCTGTGCTGTGGTTTGAATGTGTCCCCTAGAAGTTTATCTGTTCAACACTTAGTCTCCTAATTCATTGGTATGGGGCATTTACAGGTCAAGGCTTTAGAAGCTAGACAGGGTTAGATAAGGTCATAACTGCGGAGCCTCCGTGATAAACATTAGTGGCTTTATGAGAAGAGAGCTGTGAGCTCACCTGCTTGCTACCTCACTGTCAGTCTCTTCATGTTGAGATGCAGCAAACAAGACCCTCACCAGATGCTGACAAGGTAAAATACCCTAAACTTCCCATCCCCATAACCATGAGAATAATGGAATTCTATTTTTTATAAACTATAAATGTTTGTCTTGGGTATTTGTTATAGTAAAGGAAAACACTATGATCCTCCATTATGTTATTAACCCAGAGATTATGAGCAGGTAACTGATTCATTCATTTGTTCACTTGTCAATGCATTATCATTTTTTCCACTCACCCATCATTCAACTATCCATCTATACATGTATCCATGACTTATGCACGGTTAGAAAAAGCTACTCAAATAATTTCTGATAGAAAACATAAATTAATGAACGATAGCATTCATTTTTTATTATATTAATAATTTAAAATCTGGTTTCAGGTTTTCTTCATTGAGGTAAAATTCATATAACATAACATTTATTGTTTTAATCCTTTTAATTATTTTGTATGGCAGCTTTTAGTACATTTATGATCCTCTGCAATTACCACTATTACCTTATTCCAAAATATTTCCATTATTACGAAAGGAGACCTTATACATATTAAGATCAAATTTCCTATTCTCTCCTTTCCCTCAGCCCTTAAAAACAACAAAACTGCTTTCATTCTTTAAGAATTTGCCTGTTTTAAAGACCTAGAAAAGCAAAGGCAATCCTGGCCCAAAAAAGCAAGGCAGGAGACATCACAATCCCTGACTTAACATTATACTATAAAGCTACTGTGATAAAACCATCATGGTACTGGCAAAAAAAAACCCACAAAAAAAAAAAAAACCAAACAAACAAACAAAAAAAACCCCCAAAAAACCAGACCTGAAGATCAAGGGACCATATTAGAAGATGCAAACACAACTAAAAGACACACTTAGCCACCATATCTTTGACAAAAGGGCCAAACATGTTCACTAGAAGAAAGATGGCCTCTTTAATAAATGTGCTGGAAAAACTGGCTTTCCACATGCTGAAGAGTAAAACTAAACCCAGGTCTATCACCATGCACTAAAGTAAAATCAAAATGAATTAAAGATCTGAATATTAAAACACAGACACTAAATCTACTAAAAGAGACAGTAGGTAGAAATCTTGAAGACATAGAGATAGGCAGAAAGTTCATGAACAAAAACCAAACTGTACAGGAATACTGCAAAGAAACAGCACCTGGGATCTCATCCTATTAAAAAGTTTTTGCACATCAAAAAAAATCATCAACAGAGTGAAAAGAAAATCCACAAATTGGGAAAAATTTTATCCAACTGTCCCACAGACAAAGGAATTCTATGTAGAACATATAAAGAATTTTTAAAAAAGCAAGCCCCCAAAATTCAAAGACCCAACCAAAAAATGGGCATCTAAGATGAATACACACTTCTCAGATGAAGAAATACAAATGACAAATAAATATATGACAAAATGTTCAACATCACTTGTCATTTGAGAGATGCAAATTAAAACACTGAGATTCCATCTCACCCCAGAGAGAATGGCTATCATCAGGAAATCAACCTATAACAAATGCTGACGGGGCTGGTGGGGGCAAGGTACACTTCTCCACTGCTGGTGAAGTGTAGACTGGTACAACCACTGTGGAAATTAGTGTGGAGTTCCTCAAAAAACTAAGAGTAGAGGTCCCATTTGACCCAGCTATTCCCCTTCTGTGTGTTTTTCCAGAAGAACTGAAAACATCATATCACAGCAATATATATGCACCCATGTTTATAGCAGCACAATTTCTCATAGCTAAATCTTGGATACAACCCAAATGCCCCTCAACTGAGGAATGGATAAAAAAGTTGTGGTCTTTTTATACAGTGGAGTATTACTCAGCTATAAAGAAAGATAATCTTGAGGCTTTATAGATAAATGGATACAACTAGAGACCATACTCATAAGTGAAATAAATCAGACCAGTGTGCGTAAACATCATATTGCCTCCCTAGTGTAAGAACCTAAAAGAGTAAATAAAAGCTGAAAGGTACAATAGATATTGTGAAAGAAAAAGAAACTGCTCAAAAGGAAAGAACAACTGGGATAAGGGAATGGAGAGAAGAAAGAAAGAAGAAAGGCCAAAAAAAGGATAACTAAGGTAATTGTACTACTAATTTCTATTGGTTTGTTGAAAGGAAAAATTAATGCTTAATTTTTTCACCAATTTTCCATGCTTATATCTGATGATCTGAATGACTACTTTGAAGACAACAATATGTAATATAAGAACCATTGTTGAATTCCTGTCTTGTTTTTTTGAAATTCTGTATCATTTCTAATGTTTTCATTGTTTTTAATTGTTTTTTATTCTTCTTAAAAGAAAAAAGAATTTGCCTATTTTGAAGATTTCATATAAATAAAATTATATAATATCTAATCTTTCATGTCTGAATTCTTTCGACCTTAGCATATTGTTTTCATTGCGAATGTCATTATTTACTGGCTCGTCCACGCTGCAGCCTGAATCAGAATTTCATTCCTTTTTAAGGTGAAATACATTGGATTATAAGGATATACCACATTTTGTTCAACCATTCTTCAGTTGATGGGCATGTGGGTTGATTTTACTTTTCTTATTTATTATGAATAATGCTGTCATGCATATTCATGTGAAAACATTTCCTTTAAAATTCATTTGAGTACATACCTAAGATTGCTGAATCATGAAAATTTTATGTCTAACTTTTCAAGAAAGCAATGAACTGTTTTCTAGGGTCACTATACTATTTGATGTACTAGAAATGTGTTCATGTCATATTATCACCCCAACATTGTTTCCTTTCCTTTTTTTAATTATGACTTTTCTAGAAGGTGAATTGGTATCTCACTGTGTTTGTGTTTTGCATTTTCTTAATGTGTACAACACTGGATGTTTTTCATTATCCGTTTGCTTTATATGTGTTTTTTTAATAAAAGCCTGAGACTGCCTGTTTTAAAAATTGGGCTGTCTTTTGGTTGTTATTATAATAATAATAACCATGTTGGGGACTATTATAATAATTCCTTACTGGAGAGACATTTTGTAAATGTTTTCTTGCATTTGGTGGGCTGTTTCTTCACTTTCTTAATGGTGTCATGTACTCATAGATGTTTTTATTGTAATGAGGTTAAGTTTATCTGGTCCTCTTTAGTTGTTAGACTGGCCGGTTTCCTCATTGCTGGGACAGAGTGCCCAGCAAACACATCTTAAAGGGAGAAGTGCTGTGTTAGGCTCATGGCTTCAGAGGGTCCAGCCATGGGCAACTGGCTTCATTGCTAGGGACCTGATGTGGCAGAGGGTGTGGTGGGTCAAAGCTGCTCACTTCAGCAAGCCAGAAAGCAAAGCACAAGGGAAGCTTGGCTGTGAGAGATGACCCTCCAAAGGCACTCTTTCCTTAGTGACCCACCTTCTCCAACTGAGCCCCGTGTCTTCACCGCCCATCCATCTGCAAACATCAGTGGATTAATCCGCTGATGACCACAGCTCCTCTGTGAGCCAACCACCTCTTCCAGAAGAGCAATCCAGTCAGTTTAACAATGCTATTTAACCAGTGCACTTGTTTCACATTTGATAGGGTTTACATACAACATTTATATCATTTTAGGAAATATTTCTATTTTAACAGTATTAATTTTTCCAATATATAATGAAGGGATGTTTTCCCATTTATTTAGATCATTAATTTCTTTCAACAGTGTTTTATAGTTTCCAGAGTACTAGTCTTACTCCCTCAGTTAAATTTATTATTTAATGAATATTTATCAACCTCAACAGATGCAGCAGGTCCAGGGGTAAGTAAAAAAGACACAAATAAAAGCCAAATCCCAAGTCCCTTTTATTTACCTATCTAAGTAGGTTTATTTAGACTGAGATAAAGTGCTTTATACAGGACTGTCAATATAAACCTAAACATTTAAATTGTAACTATTTGTACTTCTATCAATAATTTTTTTTGTTCCCATCCTTGGAGAAATAAATAAAATTGAGAAATATTAAACAATAAAATATGAGATTAAGGAACAATAAATTCTAACACAAAGTTTCTTGCAGAATGTTAGGCTGGAACAAACATTTTCTTAAATATTTTTTTTGATGAGTTTTAATGTTAGGAAAGGCATTTGTCAATGAGAACACACTCCAACCAAATGGAACAAGATAAACAAAGCTACACACAAAGGGAAAAGATAGGAAGGTGAGTTCAAAGAATCCTGTGCATTTATACATAGAGGGTGGGGCTGGGAATATAGCTCAGTGGCACAAGTGCCTGCCTGGCAAGTGCAAGGTCTTGAATTCAATTCCTAGTACCAAAACAATAAAAATAAAAATAGAGGGTAGACTGAAGTGCCAGGATGTAGTGGCATAAGTGGCCAAACAGATACCCAGAGCTGATGTCATGGAAAATACCCCCCCCACCAATGCTTTCCAACATGTTATAGTCATATACCCTTTTGTTCCTAAACCATAGGAGAAGTAAAGCACAAGTGAAACAAATAAAAGCAAAAAATTTCAAGTCTCTCCCAGGTACCTCATGACCTGTTAGCAAACATTTATGTAATTTGCTAATAACTACTGCTGTCCACATGGCAATAACCTGAACAATATTCTAAAAATATTTGGAGTCAAACAGTATGAAGTAAAAGCTTACTGATATGGGTGAGAAGTCTGTTTGATAGTGTTGGGTGGGTTTAGGTTTTAGAGATACACTAGAAATACCCAAACTGATTTTCCTTTGGTTCTTTTGAGGTTCGTTTACCACACACCTGCCAGAGTCATCTGTTTCAATAGTAAATCAGATCATAAGAGTTCTGGGTTCAGTTTCACCTAATTGCATTAAAAGTAAGAGCCAGACTCCATTCTATGCTCCACCCAACCGATCTCCTCTCGCTGTCTCTCCCTTCATTCTCCTGCAATCTCCCTTCTCACCTTACACCAGCCGTGATGGTTTTCCCTCTGTTCTTTGCACAAGAGGCTGGCACAGGCCCCTGCACCTTGTCCTTCTTACCCCGTGTGAACTGCTCTGCCTCCAGCTCTTCACATAGTTACACTTCATCTCCTATTCACAGATTTCTCTGACTACATTGTCCAAGGGGGAGCTTCCTCCGGTCCCTCAGTGACGTGCATCCTGTTTGAGCTTTTTATTTTCCTCTTTTCATTTAGCACAATCTGAATCATCATATACGTGCACTATTTGCTATGGTCTGTGGCTACATGTCCCCCCAAATCCTCTTGCAGTCATGGGGCGGGCTTCTAGGATTGGTGACTGATCCGTGATCCTGTGCTGGGATTACGGGTGTGAGTTCCATTACTCTGGGACGGGTAGTTTGCACACAGTGTAAGGGAAGGAAGAGGCTACTTGCAGCCATTCCTCCCTTTTGCACATGTTGCTTTGCTGTGCTCTGCCGCCATGAGCACTTTCCCTCTGCCATGTAGCACCCTGCCTTGGAACCAGCCCAGTATGGACTGAAACCTCCACAAACTGTGAGCTAAATAAACCTTTCCTCCCTTAGTTTTAGACATCAGGTATTTTGTCCCAGCAATGAGAGAAAAGTAACCAAGAGACTATTTTATGTTTATATTTCATTTCAACCCCATATCCTATACTCCTGTAAACACCACGCAGTGGGCTCCTACACCTTGTTCACTGCCCTATCCTCTGCTCTCAGAACAAATTGGAAGCACGATATTCTTTCACTACATAGTTTTGAAAAAATTAATTAAATAAGTTGTGCACAGTGGGTAGTTACATCAATCAAAATGAGGAGAAATGACACAGAAGGAACCTGGGACAATCTGTAAGATCCTACTGGTCACCCATCATCCAAGAGAATACACTCTGTGTCTTCAGTGTATGTATCAGCACTTCTGCCTTTTACTGCGTTTTTACTCTTCCTAATGCAACTCTCTAGTCACCTTACCCTTCGCTCTTGTCTTTGAGCAAAATGGTTTGACTCAAAAATATTCCCCAAAGAGCACAAAACACGGGGCATGATGTTTTAATTCAAAACAATGCAGATTTGATGAATATATTGTAACCAAGAAGCTGTCATCATAACCAGGTGAGTTATGTCAACCTGAATGAGCAACGTGGAAAGGCATCTTGCAAACTAAGGCGTTTACTAGTAGTAACTTACACTACTAAGATCAGTACAATGCACACTGATAGATTATATTGCTTTCTGGGCTAAATTCACACCTAAGACACAAACTTTATACATGGAATACGATTGAAAAGTTACTTCTTACAAGCCAGGCATGGTAGTGCATGCCTGTAATCTCAACACTCAGGAGGCTGAGGCAGGAGGATCATTGTGAGTTCAAGGCCAGTCTGGGCTACAAGGACAGACTCTATCTCAAAATAACAACAAAATAAAACCAGTTACTTCTTACATTTGACAAACCACCTAGGAAAGCTTCTTAAAGAACTTTTGGCAACTTAAAGAAAATGGATGAACTAAAAACCACTCTGACTTTAGGGTAGAACAAAATTAAATTGGTTTCCAGTAGGTTGGCCACAATCGAAAAATTCAAACTTGGCTCTGAAAGTAAGAGAGATTCTTGGGAAATAGTAACATGGTTGCAGGGAGAGGAAGATGAATTTAGCCAAAGTTTTTGAACTCTAGTGAGGAGGGAGGTCACAGATAGAGAGACTAAGAAGAAGTCTACAGTAATCCGGACAGGCAATGATTAAAGTCTGGATGAGAAAAGGAATTATCGATTGTCTAAAGGGGGAGTGGGTGGAGGGAGTTAATTTCCCTTGCTTCTTCTTTACCTCACACAAATAAATCATTGCTCTCACCCATACATCTGAAGAAAATACATCATGAAAAAGGCAGAACTTTTGGTGGTTAAAAAACAATTGAGATAGAAAAAGTTAAATGCCTCTGGGCTGGAGCTTGCATTTGTAAAGATAGCTATATGAACATAAATTATTAATTACTAAGGTCAGCAGTTACTCCCATCTTGCCTGAGCCTGCTGAGATTCTGAAAACCAATATGTTTTTGTCTTGAAGGGTGTTTGAAAGAAACTGGTTAACCTAAAAGGCCTTGAGATGTTAGGGGAATTACAGACAAGAAACTCTGTAAATCAATACAATTTCTTCAGCAAATACTGTATCAAAAAGAATGACATTGAATTCAACATTGTCAGCAATGGAGATAAAATCATTTATATCCAAGAAAGAGTAAACAGCCTCAGACTAAATAGTCTGAAACATCAGAGGAAATTGAAAGAGGCTGTCCTCCTACTGCACTGCACAGTCTTTGATGCTGCAGGAGGCCCATTTACAAAGATATACTGTTAGTCTTAAGAATGGCTACCCACTCCAATCCTCTTTTAATGCTTAGAAAAAAAGAAACACATATGCCATCCTTTTGGTACAGTGAAAATGTTTTCCCTCTTCAATTAGTGTTCCTCAGTGGTTAAAGGATTCCCATTTTATAGATGGAGCACAGGAATGCCAACTTTAAAATTTCACTAATTAGCTGGGCGTGGTGGCGCACACCTGTAATCCCAGGACTCAGGAGGCTGAAATAGGAGGGTCACTGTGAGTTCAAGGCAGCCTGAACTACATGGTGAGATCCTGTCTCAAAAAGAAAGATTCACCAATTATGATCTTATGAGTCTAAAACCAGGATGAAAAATAAAATTCCCCCTCAAAGAAATTGCTGCTAAATAAAATGCTAAAGTGAGCACACTGTATGTAAGCTGCCATCAATCCTCCACTCTCTTTTCTCCCAGTTTCCTTATTTTTAAAATGAGGAGTCAGTGCTTTAGGACTGACGCGTAAGGTAGGAGTAGGCATTCTATTGCTGTTCCGACTTACCTGGGAAAAGCAGCTCGCAAGGAGCAAGCACATATTTTGGCTCACAGTTTCCACGGTTCCGTCCATGACAAGACAGGGAAGTGCAGGACTGAAGGGGATGAAGAACTAGGCTGTCAATTACTAAGCTTTCATTGATCCGCCGTCATAATACAACTGGCCCTAAGATGTCACAGAGTGTACAAAAGCCTGTGCATTACAGTTCATAAATTCTAGAAATCAACACCCTGGCACCAGGAAAATAAATTAACTTCCCCCAAACTGAAGCACACTTTTTAATGCCTTTGGTCACTCCTCATGTCACACATACATGAATTTTACTAACATCCCCTGGTGTTTGGCTTGAGTTGTACTTGAGACATAGTCATTATGCTAAATACAGTTGTCTGCTTCTCCTGATTAATATTTCCTGCCAACAATTTTGGGTAGCAAGTTATGTTAGGAAGTGTAATTAATAGGAGGTAAATTCAGTGGCTGGTATAGTAAATTGGTAATTTCTTCAATGAATATGCTACACCTTCTCCCAACAGCTGATTTTAAGATACTTATTATTTGAGTCTATCACAAGTTATCAAGCTTCCAGTTGTTGAGGCTACACCCCTTGAGGGCTTATGCATTCTTCTGTCAGCCTTTCTGGAATTTGCAAATGTCTCAGAAAAGGCTGGCTTCCAAAGAATGTCATACCTTATTCTGATTCTCAGAGGTTAAATAGAAGCACCATTTCATGCACCTGAAGGAAACTTCCTTTCTAATTTCTGCTAGACATGGTAGCAAATTTGTCTTCACCGAACTATTGCCTATGCATTGCTTTTCTCTCAAAAGCAGTTACTTTGGCCAGCAGAGGAAATGTTCCAACTCTTTTTACATATAACAGAAGTAATGCAAGCTAGGAGTGTGTTTGATGTCCCATGTAAGCCCAGAATTAGGATTTTTTATCATCAAACTAATCCATAGCTTTCTTCCTCCCCGTAGCTCTCCTTGTTAGCCTGAAGAGAGCTGACTGACTTTAGGGTTCTACTATATAAAGTCATAACAACTGAGTATTCATTTCATTTCTCCAGAAAATAAAGGTAAAACTCAGAAGCATCAAAAGACTGACTCCCAAAGATTATAGTAGTAGTCCCATAATTTGAAGTTTCAAGCAACCAAGGACAACGGGAAATTAGCAGATCACTTTTTATTACACACACACATACACACACACCCAAAATTTAAAGAAACTGATTTATATACTTTTACTCATTATATAAACACTATAGTAATCCAGATATTACAGAATTTTATTTTTGACATTTGTTTCACTTTAAGTGTTTTAATTGACTGGATCTTTGTTTCTAATAGGCACTGAAATACATCTAGTGAAATGAAATTGTAAGGTAGCCCAAAAGAATAATGTCAGTGACAAAGAAGGAGCCCATGGTATTCTGAAGATATATTAGGTTATAAATATTTTACTGGGCTGGTGCTTGGTGGGTCAATACGCATAACATCAGATATACAGGCAAACCAAACTTGCAAGCAGTAAGTGTCACAGGTCAGTCATCAAAGCCTGAGAAGGACAGAGCTTCAACTCAAGACCAATGCCATAACTTATATAAGAACAAAACAGTTCTCCAACTGACTGAAGAAACTGATTACATGTGATAAATTTTAGAGCTTCAACAAGAGGAAGGAAAGCCTGAAATACTGAATATGTCTAAATAAAAATATGCAGTGACAGTTTTGCAATATTGCATTACTTATGGTAAGCTGAGCAAACTTGAAACTGAGCCATATACTTTTATAGATCACAAAGAATATCATAGTGAGATAAGTAGTGTACCAGCTCCACAATTTACTTCTGATAAGCAGGGTATTTTGTAGGAGTCAGAGGTGACTGTTTCTTAGGATCCTTTTATAATGGGTGAGAATTTGCTCTGATGTTTTTTATCTTCACATATGCCACTTCTTAAGAAGTAGAATTTCGTGTTCCCCTTCACAGCAACTTTAAATTACTTTTAAAAACTAAAAAACTTTATGCTATATCTCAGCTCAGGAAAAGAAAGGAAAGCCTTTTCTTGAGGCCCAGGATGATACACTAGCATTTAAATTTTAAAGATTTTCTTTTCTTTTTCTTTCTTTGTTTTCGAGATGGGGGTCTCACTATGCAAGCCAGGCTGGCCCCAAACTTGCAGCAATCCTCCTGCCTCAGACTACCAAGTGCTGGTATTAGAGGTGTGCACCACTATGCCCAGGTCAAGATTTTGATGATATAAATATTCACTTCATTTCATTAATGCAAAATCTTTGGTAGAAAATACTTAAATAACTTACCCAGCATCACCCAGGTAACACTGGTAGAGTTGGCGTTTTCAATTATTTACTTTATTTATTTATTCATTTATTTTTTGGACTTTTTTTGGTACCAGGAATTGAACTCACAACCTTGTGTTTGCCAGGCAGATGCTGTGCCGCTGACCTACATCTCCAGCCCCTTAATTCTTTATTTTAAAGTGCCATGTTCTTTGCATTACGACTGGATTTTGAGTTAAGTAAGATTATTGTTCCCTGTTTCCATCTGTCCTCAGAGCAGAAATGAATAACACACCCTATTTCCCTTGCTGACTTAGGCCATGCTCAGAGAATACTCCAGTAAGTTACCAGCAATCTAAGCTTGTTAGTGTATTACCTAGCATGTAGAGTTTTGTGAAGAAATGCCAGCTCAGATCTCACGGATTTGTGAAGGAACAGCAGCTTTCTTCGTGTTTAGGATACATGAGATCAAAGCTGTCATTTCTTCACGAAAACTCTGCAGGCTAGATAACACGATGCCAAACACACCTGTGTGCAGACATCCAGACATGTTTGTGTTTTAAAACTTAAAAGAGACCTACAGCGTCCATCTTGCATAGAATTCGAGCAATAATCAAGAATCCGGATGAGTATGTCCAGTGCTGAAAGACTTGAATAGAGCCTGAAATTGGGATACATAGTGTATTTTCTATTGTTGGACAGGACTTGGAGGAGAAAATTCACTTTCAGTTGTTTATCAGTCCTTTGCACACTGTCCTGTGTTGTTATCTTTAATACTTTCTGTGCTTATTTCTTCTCAATTTTTTTGTACTGCAGACAGCAGTGATTGTGTTGGGGGTGATGAGAATTAGAGTCTGCTATGTCCTGGTCACATTCTCAGAGTCACTCAGAATAAACATCCCACCTAAACAAAAACATTGCGATGACTATGTAGATACGGTCATAAGACAAGATCTCCAAACTCCTCCTTATACAAATATCTGCCTCCTCCAATACACTACTGCACAAAGACAGTATTTTTAAGTTACTGGTAGACATTTCTTTTTCCCTGCATTTCACCATGCTTAAAAGCTAGTGTTTTTATTTTCATAGAAGTCTAGAATTCTCTAATATACATAATAAAAACCTCTAATTCCCCTCACCAAATGAAGCAATGTAGATTTATGACTGACAATAACTTGCACAATAAGGAAAGTAACAGGTCTGAAGAGGTCAAGAGGTTTACAAGTTTGAATGCATGGTCTGTCAGTGTTGTGTAAGACTCTTATACAGTAGTGAAAGTACCGTTTCCCTTTACTCCTCCCTCTTGCTACGTCATCTAGATTCTCACTCAGGATGCACTAGAACTACGTCAGGCCCATCTTCATTTTTGGTTTTTTATTCTTATTGCATTTTAATATACAGAATTGGTGTTGCCCTAAGCCATCTTCTTTCATCTCTACTTTGTCCATTTGGGAAACTTTAATAACTCTTAACACTGGATACATCATTTTGCTCAATAATTAAAACTGTGTATGAGCTTTGTATTCTATATAATTTAAATACCAGTTGTAGTTAAAGTAATCTGTCTTTATTATTGATCTTTGTCCTTTACTTTCATTTTTCCTTTAATTCTGACTCACAGCCGAGACCATTTTGCTGAGACATTTTCACTGTGTCCACTTGCTTCTAAGACACTGTTTCTAGATATCTATTTTTATATTTTATTTTAGCCTTCTCCCCTGTTCCCTCTGCCAGACCTCTGAGCAGTTAGAGGGGTTAAGAGCATCTTTTCTTGGTTGATATTTGCTTTGACATCAATAGGAACTCACATGTGCAAATGAAAACTCTTCTGTGGAAAGAATCTTCCTTAGGACCCATCTGGACCAGCGAGATAAATTTGAGAGGGGTTTTATATTACTCAAGAAAATTCAGCTATTTATTACTTCTAAGTACTCTAAGCAGAGTCACATGGAATGTATTAACCTTTGAAATGTTTTATACCATCATATGAAAATCCGTCATACACAAATATAATTCACAAGTTACGGTCCTTAATATTTTAGCAATTCCTTATATGATCCTTTGAAAAATCATTATGCAAGATTTGTAAAACAGTGGCATGAAAATGATTATCATTAGTGTGCTCAGGTGAACTAACAAAGACTTACCTATCAGATTATACCATTTGATTAAGAAAGTAAAGAGTATAACCAGGATTAATTTTTTAAATTTAAATTCTGATTACAAATAGTATAAAGGATGGACGATGCTGAAATTATTTTTAAAAAACAATGAGATTAAATGACTTTGAAATACTTTCAATTAAATAAATATTTTATGCTTCTATGGTATGAAATGTTTTAATTAATTACTGGCTTATCTATATATGCATATATTCTTGTATTTATTCAGTAAACATTAATTAATGTACCCAAGAAACTCCACTACATGCAGAAGCAGATGTAGACATGAATAAGGGAAGGTCTGTTTGGCATATGGTATTGCAGGCTAGTGCTTAAAGTGGCGACTGCTGAGTCACTAAATTTGTGGCTCTGACTTCAGAAGGAACCTAGATATTGGTGTATAGCTCTGTATCTTCTGTTTTCATATCAGTTATGTAACATTTAATGATCCATGTTATATACAATGACAAATAATTCACAAAAATATACATCAAAAAAGACAACAAAAAGGTAAATACAGGATTTTTGGAGATCATTTTAGAATTCTAAAAGAGCTCCAAGAATAATTCTGAGACTACATGAAATGTTCACACTAGCCAAATCAACAGAGTTAGAAAATAAATTAGTGATTCTTCAATCTATGGACAGAGAATATAAGGGCAATGACAGAGAATGTATATGTGTTAGTTTTTAGGGAGGGCCGTTAATAGACTAGTTGTTTTCCAGTAAAAAATATTTCTATCAAAATCTTTATACAAATGTGTACATATATATTTGTTTCTATAATTATACTAGTGTCATCTTTCACTTCTAATGTTTTAGTGTGAAAGAGAATCAGCTCTAACCCAATCCGCCCATGAATTCACATTTCAAATTCGCAGATTTTTTGCCAATAATACCAAGTTGGATGGTTTCTTACCCCAAAGGGGCCATGTCGGTGAAGTGCTCCACATGGCAGGATATTTCTATGTAAATAAACTCCCCCAGTTTCAGGTGTTTTCATGCCACACATCCAGTGTATCTGCAGAAGTGTCTGCAAAATATTTCCAAGCTTGTTTTCATCCACCATATTATTCTTTCTTTACAAGTAACTCCGCCCTCCAAGCACATTAGTTGGTTGGATGGCCTTTTTAGCATTATATGCAACTCAATCATTATGAGTCAAGAAGCAAATAATTTTCTTTAATGCTCATTTTTGAACTGATAAAATTAATAATATATTTTAGTTACTTTTCTCTCATGGCTGAGACAAAATACCTGATACCCAAGGTTAAAGGAGGAGAGGTTTATTCAGCCAACAGTTTGTAGAAGTTTTGGTCCGTAAAGCCTGGCTCTAAATGAGGGTGGCACACGGCAGAGGGGCAACTATTCCTTGCAGCGGAAGATGCCAAAACCACAAGAGAGGAGGGGCAAGCAAGCCTCTTTCTTACATTGTGCGAGCTATCTGCCCTAGGGTGGGTATAGCATTCCCTCCGTTAATCCCCCCATTAGACCACGAACCAATCACAAACTCTAGATTCAGCCACCTCTGAAAAGCCTCCTCCCCATGACTACATGAGACTTTAGGGGACATCCAGACACAAACCATAACACCACGCCACCATGTGTACCATTTCCCCATCAATTCAGATATGTTTAATGTGAGACAGTCAATAAGAGATTGTGGTTGCATAAAATGTCCAGCTTTCAAGCAAATATGGTTTTATTGATATAAAACTACATTTTAAAAACAACAAATTAGGGACATTATCAAGTTTAACAAGGTGTATGTATAATAACAAAAGTGAAGTTCAATCTTCAGTTTCAAATTGACAGAGTGGATGTTAAGTACAAAACCCCTTTTAAAATACCTCCTTCTCATCACCCTACCAACAGACATCACAGCCAAGCCTTCATCCAAGTAGTTTGATTCAAAATACACTAAAAGGGATTTCTGATATTAATTAAGTATCATGAAACACCTATGCAGCAAGGATTAGTGTTTGCTTGTTAATATGTCAGTGTCAGAACTCATGCATGCCATTGTCTATCTGGTGCCCAACTGTCCAGGAAATAAACGATCTGGAATCATAAGAATAAAAACTCTCTCATTTGTTTCCTTTTTTCTTTCTTTGTTTCTTTTTTTTAACTTTAATTTTTGTGAAGACAATAATATTGTCATAGATCGTATTGGCCAAAATATTAACTGTCTTTTCACAACAGGCCCATCGGGCCCAGATTTAGCTTCCCCTTGCTATTGTTTTATATAATACATTAACAAATTGAAATGCCTGGTTTCCAACCTCCCAAACAGTAAAGCACTCTATGAACAGTAAAGATCTGTCTGAGGAGGAGCATTCAGGCCATAGTCAAGAAAGCTCACATTTGTAAAACAGAGTTGCTACTGAGAATGTCCAAATATTGTTTCACGGACTGTTCAAAAGGATGATTTCATCTGATCAATAGAATGCAAATTCTATTTATATTCTCATCAAAGGTCAATGGTATATTCTTTCACTACAGTATTTTAAAGTTGGGATATTTAAAGTGTTAATCTTCTGGGAAAACTTATTTATCAAGAATGGTTTGTGCACAAGGGTTCTTGTAGAAAAGACGTTTCTGTAAAGTCAGATTAAAGAAGTATAAGGGCGTGTTTCTCATCAGACTCTCTTGTAACACAGAGCGCACAAATGTCTTTCCAGAAGGGAAAGATCATTCAACAAGGTCACTAAAGCAAAGGTGGAAGCCAGGACTACAAGAGCATTGCATGGCGGAAATGCTGCTCACGGAGCACTGACTAGCGCATAGAGGCAGAGAGATTAATGAATTTAGATCAAAAGGGAAAAATCATTCAAATTTAGCTGAAGTGATCATTTTTCTCCCTTTACCTATTAAAACAGTGTCTGCTAGATTCAACCTGGTTTCTGACTCTTTAAACACAAAATGCCCAGTCAAGATCCAAAGGTATTTTGTGTTCTGTAATGGAAAAAATGTGGTGGAGTAGAATAGGAAAAGGAAAAAAAAGCAGTTAATTCTACCTGGTATGGTGGATTAAACGTGTTGCTTTGAGCAGTCACTAAGCTCATACTGTCGTCAGGCACAGTGAATGCAAGGAGTATAATTTACAGGATAGGCCTTCAATGCATGCTTAATAAAGATAGCTGAATGAGTGTGCAAGTGTATGCAAGAGGGGACGGAACTGTGTCAGTAAGCTCAAGGACATACAAGACACTCTGAAACGTTAATAAGCTCTTAACTAATTCACTATAGCTGAATCACAGACTATACAGCAAGGCACAATGAAAGTCAAAGACTGTGATACAGGCAGGGTGGAATGGTAGAGCGTTTCTTCTGAATTATAATCAACCCCAAAGACAAGGCACAATGATGTTATTTAAAAGTCTTAACAAAAGAACACTGCAGTCTCTTTTTGAAATCCCAATTGCAGCAATTTCTAAGGAAGAAATAAATGAAATTGATTTGAAATGTTTAAATTATCAAATAATCAAATTGATAAAAATACTCTTTACATTCTGTAGAAGTGTCTGGTATTAGCATAATTTACAACTAATTGGATTCAGGAATGATGAAATTGGGGAACTCTCATGCAAAAGAGGAAAATAGAGAAGACAGACCAGGATTTCGTGTTAGTAACAATATGCATCACTGTCTGATTTCCCAGGCAGACACAAAAGTCTTGATGTAGCAGTAGAGAAGTTGAAATGCTGACTTAACACAAGGCTTGAGTTTGAAAAAGCAAAAGGAAAGGAGGATCAATATGTTGATGGTGTGAAAGCAAAAACTGCACCAGACAAATCTAAACAGGCAAGGGGGATTTCACTTAATGCTATTGCTATGAAGACCAGAGCTCAGTTTATACTTCACTCTGCAAAGGTGACTCCTAGGCCATCCATTTGTGATTGGCTGTATCTAAAGGAAAAGTCAACTTCCTCACTCTTCATGACAAAGGAGAGACTTACAACCTGGAACCAAGTACCCACCACAGGTGGGGTGCTGTTGTGCTAGGAAGACTAGGAGAGAGAAAGCCCATGTTCCTTGAGAACCACATGCTAGCGATGAGGCCCACGTCCTTGAGAAATGATACTGATGATTTGCACAAGCAGCAGGAAGACTCATGAAAGATTTGTATCTCAAAGGAGTATACAAACAACTTGCAATTGCAAATTTTCTTAGGTAAATGATATAAGACTAGGACAGTCAGGGGCCTTGAGTCAGGAGGAAACAACTATAAACTGTAGTCAAACAGGGGAATGTCAAGGTTTTCTTAATGGTTGAGAAGGTCGTGACTACACTGATACAAAACTGAAGTCAAACTTACATGGTAGAATGTGGGGAAATCGCCTCAGAGGTGGTCGCTTAGAAGGTGATAGAAATGGGTATTTTAAGCTGGGTGTGGGGCTCCACACTTGGAATCTCAGCACTCAAAAGCTGAGGCAGGAGGATCAATTGAAAGTTCAAGGCCAGCCTGGGATATTCAGCAATTTAGCTGGACCTTGTCTCAAAATAAAAAACAGAAAGGACTGGGGTGGGCAGTGGCTCAGTGTGACGGCTCTGGTTTCAACCCCTACATCACTAAAAGGGGAAGGGAGAAGTTTTTATGAGGCTGAGGACAAAATTTAGAAGTAGTGAAAAACTGAGGAGTAAAGACAGGAGAGGGAAGGATCTAGTAATGTACTTCTATACTTAACTCAGCACTTTGGGGTGACAGTATCTCAGCTTCATCATGAATACGGGTTTCATATATGAATGGCAGGTGAAGATAATAAGAAAAAGAAGGAAAACTGAGGTTAGGTTGGTCTTATGTTTATAAGAGCTTTTTTAGCGAGATCTCTAAGGTAAACATTATGTGTGTGACACTGGTCACATTTTGGAAGCACTGTCACTGGACTTCTCTCTTCTTTGAACACACTATTTAAACCTACAGCTTGAAATCTGGTGTACACGAAATGTCTGGGACAGTTATGATTTGGGTGTATCTGTGACTGCTATTGTTTTCTTTTCGCTTCATTCATTTCAGGTTCTAACTTTTGTGCCTATTCTTATAGAATAGGCTTCTAACTTCTTCCAGCGCCTTTCTCACCTTTTCTAAATGAGGTGTTTTTATTTGAGAAATAACATAGGTGGGCTGCCTGAATTTAAAGAAACAAAATCATATTTATCACTACTGGAAGGCTGAATAGGAGTGGAATAAGTAGCAGGGAGAATTACATTTTACTGTAAATAACCCTATATTATTGGAATTTATTACAGTAAATCTGTGGTTCCTTTGGGATTTAAAAAGGTTACTTTTTAAATTGTACACACATTAATTCTTTTTTAAGAAAGCACATGAGGCCCTTCCCTTGACAAAGCTCGTAGTGTTGTACGAGCTCCATAGCTTCTGTTCTGATCCCCATGGGGGTCTTCTGTGTGTGCTTTCCAGTTTACCAACACCCCCCACTGCTTGGGAGCACCTAGGGTTTGAGTCTGGGATATGCAGAGCATTACTGTATGCATACATGTTCTGTGCTTAGAAGATTAGTGAGATAAATCCTGGTTCTATTACTTAGCAGTGAAGTAGTTAAAACCCCTCTCCTGCTGATTTCAGTGATTCGGTGTTACTTGCTCTTGAGAAAGGCTTTCTCTTATCATCACTGGAGAGCACTCTCCTCTTCTCATATTATGCAGAACAAAACCTCAGTCAGATATAGGGAAAATATCAATTATTAATTAGACATAAATTATTCCTAATCTACACACAACACTTAATCCCTAGTTCACAGAAATGCAAATTGTGCTTCAAAAACAATATGTTAACAAGTAATTTGCCTGGAAAAGACAGAAGACCAAGTTCAATATAAAATATAGAACAAATACTTCGTGCTCATTTCAAGGAATATGCTGAGGGAAGGTTATCCAGACTCCGAGCAAATAGAAAACTATGCAAACAAAGTGAACACAAAGTGAACTTGACTTTTGGTGCATACAAAACAGCTAGTGTGTTCATTGTAGTTATTTTTCAATTTTTGAAGGTAATAATTAACTGAAAAATTGTACTTATGTTTTCTTAACTATAAATACTAAAAACCATAAATAAATAACAAAGGAAGTGATGATGGTTTTAGATGCCAATTTTTCTTTACCCTTAAAGGAACGAGGTAGCATGGAAGAAATACAAGATGTAGAAACAGGAAACTCCATTTTTGTCTCCTTTATGACCAGAAACTCTGGGTGAGATCTTTGTCCACTCTGCACATAGGAATTTTAATCATTTAGACAAATCAGCAAAGTAAGGCTCCCCACTTCCAGACTGAGGACAGGAAGATAAGAATAACTAGTCACTGTCAGGGTTTGCAGGGGTGCTCTACTGCACTCACAACAGCCAGCTCCAGACCTTCCTGGAGCAATGCCTAGAAGTCTCCAAATCTACAGTCCCCTTGGTACCAGGAAAGGCAGAGCCTTGAAGACCATCTGCACGATGGGATCACCTCCTGCAAGCAGGAGCAGTCACCCCAGAGGGGCCAAGGTAGCACCCTTCCCAAGCAAGGACAGTCCTTTGTGGGGATCAAATTGCCCTCAAGACAATAAGGATTGCACCAAAGCTATGGAAACCAGAACTGAGATTAATGATCAAAAGGACCCTGGCCAGCTCAGCTAATCCTTAAAAGCTGGTCCCCTGCTTTTGTGAGTGGACCAGTCTGAATTCCTCCTGCATCAGAACATACCTGTTTCAGTTACTCAGGCTGGTGCCTTTTCCTTTGTCTCCCTTATGAATTCTGCTTAATAAACCTGTCTGGGAATCTCACTGATAGATTCTGAAATTCTTTTTCCATGACAGGAGTCAAAAACTAGCTCCTCTTTGGGGGACCTCCTCAGACCTTGCCTGGTGATAGGAACATTTAAAGCAAGACTTTAAGTTCATCACAAAAACTAGAGAAGCCTGTAGACTATAAACATTATAAGCAACTGAGTTTGATAAGCAAGGCCTAGACTGAAGGTGGCATGCAGAACCATTTGGTCTGTACCCTGTACCCTGTATCTCCTTTCCCATTCAAGTTAACTTCAGCAGGCTTCGTTGCAACAGCGGCTGTCCAATGCTCTTCTGAATTTCCGTGTTTCTTCTCTGACCTCCACGTAAAGATATAAACCATCTCTACATGGAATTCTCTGGAAATTACAGTTATCAGAAAGCCCCATAGTTAATTTAAGTGTATTATTGTTAACATGCTTTAAAAGACAGCTTTTACAAGATTTTATCACTCACAGTTACTTATCCCAGGCAATAGCTTTAAGAGTATGAGTCAGAATAATGCACTATTTTCTATTTTGTCCAAACACATCTTTATGAGATTCTCCTGGCAAAAAAGAATGACTCTGTGGTCCATGCATCCTGAAAACTATGCCTCCGTGGGGCGAAGGAATGCTCCCCTTTCGGAGTCTCTCTTGTCTCTCTCCTTTTCTCAAAAATGAGGACTCATTCTGATGTAACGGATTTCCCGTCACTTTTTTTAGCCTGTCCTGCCCCGTGGGGTCACTCTCCCCAACACCTGTCGGAGAGCAGCTGAGTGTGTTCACTGTCTGCTCTTCTTCTCTGGACTGAATCCTCTCTTTGTCCTTCTCTTTCTGCGTGTTTTTTCCTTGTGGTGCCTCTGCCATGCAATTTGATGAGCCCTGCAGCCTAGCTGTCCTGCTTTTATCCTTTTTATTCTTTTATCTATTTCCTTCATGGAATGCGTTAGGAGTTATGTTAGTATTCACTCAAGTCAGTCCACTGGATTCTATTTTCAACTTCCTATTGATATATATTTTGACTGCCAGCCTGGCTTATCCATGTGCATTGATCTTAGAAAAAAACGAATCTATTAGTAAGTTTGGGTAAATGAACATGGAACACTTAGCCTTACATATCTCCCTAGCATACTTAACAGACCTCACTAAAGTCTAAGGCATTCACATTATTAATATTAAAATGGTACTTCGAGTTTCTATTTATTATTTTTATTATTTTTTCTGTGCACAGCTTCCTCTGGGGACCTCACACAGTGAAACTGTGATTAGTAGAAGGTAAGTAGGACACTCTTGGGCCTCTGGCCCGTAATACCTTCCTAATGCTATCAAAACCCACTATTACTTCTAATACAGTATACTGTCTCTGGCTCAGAGTTCCAAAGTACTTGCATATGTTAAAATATCTCAGAAGACTTGCAGAAAAAAAGATCTCTAACTAAGAAACCTGTGTTTTGAAGTATTTAACCATGGAACAGTTTTAAAGTAACTTCAATGCTATTATGAATTTCTCATAGAAATGGTATTTTACAGACATTATTTGGGAACTTTTGCTACAGAATGAAGTTTAGAGTGTAAGCTATAAAGTACCTATGTAATCCAAACAAAAATATTAATTTTTCCCACATTTTTCTAAAGCTGCTTAATTTCCTACTGCACTCTACATAGGTAGAATTTTCTTAAACTAGTGTCACTAGAATAAAAACTTCACCCAATTATTCAAATAGTTACTACCTTAATATTCACTTTACTTCAACCTTTGTGTATATGTGTCCAGAAACCTTTTACAATGATAATTAGATTTTGAGGAAATGAAAACACTAAATAATTCTTTAAAGATTACTTATACACCTTTTATTTCTTATTAAATATCTAACATTACAGCACAGCCAAAAATCTATAGAAATATAATTATCTAGATGCCTCAACAGTGGTTCCTATATAGAAGAGAAATTCCAAAAGCAATTTAATTTTGTAGAATATTATTATGTCACAATATTTTTATATTTGATTATTCCTATGGCCCTCTTAAAATTAGAATAAAAATTCTTTCAGGAATTATCTGAATTTAAATTAACCAAAAGGCATAACGTATAAACACAAGTTGATTTCACATTGAAGTTTAATCTCTGTAATGTCAAAAATCTCAACTAGGATGACATTTTTCTGACTCAGTTTTCTCTAAGATATATATCTGTATCACAAACTTGTCATATCAGTGAAATTCTAATGTCACTTTAGAAACATTCAATGACAACATGGAATTTAATATAAGATTTCTTCCTGTTTATTTTTCTGAGAAGATAACAATTGAAATGTTTCTAATGTGAAGTTTATTTTAAAATATCTGATGGGTCTTTTAGTCAGGGATGAACTAGATGAATTAGCCATGTTTTAATCTAAAGAAAATTTTGATAGTACTGTATAACTTTCATTAACACAGTTGAATAATTATTAATCAACAGTATCATACCTGGCAGGCAACAGTTGCATGAAGTCAAAATGCATCCTGTAGCCAACAGCTTATCTTCCTTTTTTGATAAATGACAAACAGATCAAAGTACCTTAACATTAAGTCGATTTTGGAGAGTCTTGTTTAATGCAAGTGAGTTTCTAATTATGATGCATCTCTATGCGGAACTCAGGATTCCAGGACTCAGGCCTGACACTTTTGGAATATATTTAAGGAGCCATATTCTGTTCAAGATGCTCAATGTCTTTATTTTTATCTTTGTGTATAGTACTATAGTCAATGTGAAAGTTCAGATATCTCTTTAAAATATTGATTTTATTTCCTTTGAATATAGTATGCCAGGTAGTGGGGTTCCTGCATCACACAGAAGTCCTACTTCTTATTTTCTGAAGAACCTTCATCCTGTTCTTCATACTGGCTATAACTACTTCAGCTTTCCACCAGCAATATATGAGAGCTCCCCTTCCCCTGCACCAGAAAGGTCTGTCATTTGCAGCAGCATCTGTAGACTGGGAGGCCTTATGTTAACCGGAACAAGTCAGACACAGGAAGACAAACCTGCACTCTTTCACTTACATGTGGAAGCTGAGAAAGTTGATCTGAAAGAAGTAAAAAATGAAATAGTAGAGCCTAGGAATGGGTGAAGGATACATCTCAACAGAAAGAAAAATTTCTAATATTCTATAGGGTAGAAAAATAACTGTGGTTGCCTACAATCAACTAAATATTTTAAATAGCTAGCAGGGCTGATTTTGAATTTCCTCAGGACAAAATGGTAAGATCCTGAAGTATAACTAGGTATATACATATGTCAGTCACTCTGGTCTTATCATTACATATTAGACACATATACTGAAATTTCACATTTTACCTCACAGATACATATACAATTATTATCTAGAATTAAAAGTAAAAATGCATTTAAAAGAAAAACATTGCATGTTTTATATGGAAACCTAAAATATAAATGAATCAATAAGTTATTAAAATACAGGAGGGAATGCCGGAAACTAGAAGATGGAGTCTCGGAAGAGGGGAGGGGCATCTGCAGAGAGCAGAGAAGGTCGGGAAGTAAAGGGTGGAAATGAGCGACATATGCTATTTGCGTGTGCCAAGTCCCTGAAGAGCACACCATTGTTTTGTATTACAAATAGGAACTAATGAAAAGTATAAAAATACTAATTACTTCATTGTTCAATTTGTTGGGAAATCTGTTTATTAGCGGCTATGTAATGGTTTGGATTAGGGATTGTGCTTTTCTTGTATACCATATCTAACACGCATTATTTCATGATATATAATGATATAAAGTTATAAATACAGATAATAGAATAAAATAAGCAAACAATTTTTAAAAATATTCAATTTCTAAATTAAGAAATTATTGGAACTTCATAGTTGCAAGTTGTTTTGGAGGTATAAATTTCTTCTCTCAAGAAACAATTTAGTCTTTTTCTTTTTTTTCTTTTTTTGGTACCAGGAATCAAGCTCAGGACTTTGTCCTTGTCAGGTGGGCGCTGTGCTGCTGAGCTATATCCCCGGCCCTCAAGAAACTATTTAAATGATCCCGTTTTACTTATAACATTCAGATAATTCCAATAGAAACCAGGTCTAACTTGAATCAGCATCTTTGTCTGCTAATCCATCTCAAGCTAGCAGATTCTAGAAATATCCTTGAGCCTGATTCCCCAAATATTCTTCCCAAGAAAACATTCCCCTGTGCCAAACAGCTTTCCAAAAAATAAGTTTGTCTTAGTCAGTTTGAGTTGCCATAACAAAATATAGCAGAGGCCAGGTTACTTCAGTAGCAGAAATTTATTTTCTCATAGCTCTGGAGTCCAGAAGGCATAAGACCATGGGGCTGACTGATTCAGCTCCTTGTAAAGGCTCTTTCTTCTTGGGTTTCAGGTGTACGGCACCTCACAACATGCATACATAGCCTTTTGTCAGTGAATGTGTACCGTAGGGAGATGAAAATCTCTCATCCTCATCCAGAAAGCCCCTAATCCTATTGTAAAGGCCCGACCACTAGGACCTAACCTAACACTATCTCTCAAAGGCCTTATTTCCAAATACTGTTGCATTGGGGGTTAGGACTTCAACGTATAAATTTGGGGGAAAGTGATACTAACATTCAGTCCACAATGTCTCGGAGTGAATGTTAAATTCTTGCAAAGCTAAATGACTTGAATACATTGAAATCAATGCATAAATCAATTTCTAGATGCAAAATAAGCATAAACAAACATTCTGTAGAATATTGAATTGTAGACCTAAAGTCCAGGCTTTCTCTGGACATACTTGATATGCTAAACACTACTAGTTTAGATATGCAAGGGACATGGGCTATTTGGTAAGTGGAAAGCCATGTATCTTCAAAAAAGATCTTTGAAGGAAGTTGTTATTTTTCATGACACTTTTTCAAAGGAAGAAAAGGTCTCTGTGTTAGATGCAGCTGTCTTTCTCTGGTCCCTGTAATCTATGAGGGACTCTCAAAGCACAGCTATGACAAAGACGCCATGCTCTGTAGGACAGCTCGTGCTGTTTCATGCCAGAAATCTGCCTACTACCGATTATCTACTGCCTTGCTCCACACACATTTTCCAACTCCTGTTCTCACGCCTCCCAGGAAACATTCCCTAATTCAAACTTTTCTTTCAAAGTTCTACAGGTTCATCCCTTGTCTAGATTGTCCATTCAGCCCCTGTTATATACTTAGCTGAATCACCAGACAACCTGTGTGTTAAAGATGCTCCACTCAGTAGAGGAGACAAGACTTTGTATGCCTAGCAACATATAGCACACAGCTTTTACACATAGTGGATATGCAATAAATTTGATTTATATTTCTGTCATGTGATAGGATTACTCTAGTTCCTTACTGTAAATGTTCTTCCAATTTTTGATCAAAATTTTGATCATTATTATACCAGAATCCCTATATCAAATATTTGCACTCTGACTTGCACAAAAAGTCTAAATGTTTCATACTTTTCTCTGCCTGTAAGTGTATCTTTAAATCAAATTTAACTCAACCATTAAGTTAAAAGAAGACCTGACATCAGGTCTTTTCTGAACACACCAACCGGGCTCTTTTCTTCCTCTATTTTGTCCAGTTTCCCCAGTGCACCTGTCAGCACGATGATGAATGTAGAAGTGGAAAGGATGCAGTCCAGCACATGACTGATTGCCTGGCGAAAGGAGAACCCCACAGAAAACCCCGAGCTAGGAACTTATTTCATATCATTTCCTGTTGCCGCTCAGTCATGAATGCTGCAGTGATTCATTTTCAACACTTTGAAATCTCTTGGTGTTTGTAACATGCTTGGAACCAGATATAAATTGATTCCTTAGCCATACTTTTTTTCAATTGACATTTTTTATTAACATTTAGCGATATGCTTAATATTGCTTAGATATAACCTTATTTCTGTTCAGGAAGGTAGAAAAGATCATTGTACTACAGATTATATAATTTAGGAGAGCATGATGTGATTCCTGCAGTTTCAGGCGACAGCCTTTTTCCTCAGCTATGAGCACATGCTTCGATAGAAGTGTAAAAAGACTGTCTTTTGAATTGAATTCTTTTTGAATATTTTTTAAATGAACATATGGATACTGGAAAGTATAATACAGTTTAGAAGTGTAAGTTTTTGTAAGTACCAGGTGATGAGCTATAAAATGGGCTAGAGCTGGTCATATTTAATCAATTATCTCTTAATACATAAATGTATACATCTTTTGAGAAGCATTCTTATTTTAAGAGGATACTGTCACTCAATATGCCAGTTAATAACAAAAACAAGCAAACAAAACACCTTCTCATTCAAGTATAATGGAGTCCCCTAAATTGGAACACAAGATATGAACTTGTATTTCTTGACCAA
This sequence comes from Chinchilla lanigera, assembly GCF_000276665.1. Lineage (NCBI taxonomy): Eukaryota > Metazoa > Chordata > Mammalia > Rodentia > Chinchillidae > Chinchilla > Chinchilla lanigera. The sequence goes on along the minus strand of NW_004955472.1, from coordinate 8,676,308 downwards.
ATGAGAAAATATTCACTATTTTTCGTTTTGACAAATTGTCCCTTATGAAATCAGTCATTCATAGCTATGCTCCACTTGTGCTTAAGTGAAAGACTTAAGTAATTTTGGTTTCAAAGGCCAGTTTGTTTGAACCAGAGCTCTTTGATTTTTGCTTCTCAAATTTTACAATTTTTCTTACAATTTTACCTAAGTAGCAGCACTGGTAGGAATCAAGCAATTTGTAAAAGGACTTTTTTCTAGGTGAGATTTGTTTCAAGCATGAATTCTGTAGGTGAAAAATTAGGATAACATGACCCTTAAAGCATTGGTGGTAGCATTTTATTTGATTTTAGCTTAAACCATTAAGTATGTTTTATTCCAATATCACATTTAATTTCTATTCAACAATGCAATATTTTTTAGCCTAATTAGATGCATCATGAACTTGCAGCATGTTCTGCTGTAGTTATAACTTATTTAGCAGGGGAAATATTACCGAATAGTTCCAAACAAGTTCTCATTGAATCTAGAAATGATCTCATCAATACTTTAGACAGTATAGTAGTATTTCTTTGTGTTTCTTAGACAAAATAAGCATTTTGTCATTGATATCTCTTATTTATAAGTACCACGTTCCAGTAAGGAATAACCACATTGGTGGTGAAAAGCCACCAAACTCTGGCAAAGTTATTTAAATTCTCAAGGCCTTAAGTGTCAAATGTATAAAATAGGAGGCTAGTATCTGTTGTATTTGGACTTACATGCTATAAACATTTGTAAATTTCATAGCATAATTTCCACTAAGGACTAACAAGTCATTAAATATATTATTGTTTGCTTTCCACAAAAATTTAAATATTCCAACTTTACACAGTAACTTTCTCCTTTAAGTGGCTCAAACTATGTTGCTTGCTCAGGGCAGAGGCTGATGCCATTGCTCATTCAAGAGACTAGTTGGGGGCTGGAGTGGCAGAGAGAATGGCCAGAAGCTCCTGAAACCTCCCACTCAGACCTCTGCTGGCAGTTGATCTTAATTATGTTGCCTAGCTTGTCTCAATATCTGAGAATTTTCTCTCTCACTTCATTTTATACCATGCTCATTAGAGTCTCCTTCCTCCACCTTCCCCTTAAATTATTACCTACCAAGAGCACAAGACTATGTCATATCTTCACTTAATCTCTATGGAGAACAAAAAGGAATTACAATGAACATGAGAATACACTGCATGATACCACATGCCACCACCATGAGGTTTTCAATGGCCCCAGGGAAAAATGGTGAGGGGATTTAGAAAATAAGACAAGAGAGGAAGCTGAGGTCAGGTGGAGTCCTCTTTCCAGATGGGAGAAGAGGAACTAAACAACAGTAGGGGCATTTATTCATACTTTTGACGAAGTTAGTGTCACAAGACACAGTGTTGCCTAGTGACTAATGACTGGAACTGTCTTGGGCAAGATGTTTTTCTCAGGACCTAAGTATTTCCAGCTTCAGCCACTCCTTGCGCCACATATATGAGAATGCAAACAAGTATGAATGCTTGCCAGTGTGAAGAGGTGGAGAAAGTGGGGTGCTGTTATTCAACAGATACAAAGTTTTGTTTATGTATCATGATTAATGTCTAGGGATCTGCTGTACAACAGTCAGCTTATAGTTAACAATATTGTATACTTATATTTTTAATAAGGTAGTTCACATGTTAATTGTTCTTACCACAATAAAGTAATCAGAGCACAAAGCAAAAAATAAAATCAAACTTTACTTTCAAAATAAATGCTAAGTATAAGCTGTCCTAGAGATGTATCACACATCCCCATTATAGAGGATTTCTTGTTTTGTATCTTCATAGGAACTGGTTTGCTACCATGTGGGTATAGCTTTGTCTTTCTCTAGTCACTTTTTTCTTTCTTCTCTTTCACAGGTCTTTCAAACCTGTTCCTTCTAAAAATTGCTATGATGCAATTTTCAGGTTCTCATCCTTCAATGCAGAAAGGCTTTTCTGATTCGTACCCTGTTCTTTTCTGCATTTTCCACTTTCACTTGCTGGACTATGTCACAACTTTTTGCCAGTTGATTGTGAGCTAATGTTTGAAAAGAATATATATCATTATATATAATATGGAAAAATCATAATAAATATCAAGTGACAAAAGCAGGTTGGAGGTAGTCTGTGTCACAAACTACTGTGTGTCTATGAAATGAAAATATTTATGTATATCCATTTAATTATTTTACAAGTAATAGAAGGCAAATATGAGATTTTAAAAACTGGTTATATTGTATTCTTATTAGAAAGAGGATGAGGAGTGAACCAATAATCTAAATAGACTTTCTTTAGAAGATATGGTATGGCTAATATGCACACAAAGAAATGCTCAACGTCATTAGGAATTGCAAACACAAACCATAATAATATAAATCTCTCTAATTCCTAAGATTGCTATAATAAATAAACAGATAATAACAAGCATAGGGAATGATGTAGAGGAATAACATCCCTATACCATTGGAGGAAATGAAAAATAATGCAGCCATTTTGTGAAACGGTTTGATAAGTCTTGCAAAAATGTAAACATTGGGTTTACAGTTATCAAGTATTCCAGCAATTCCATGGCTAGGTATTCATCCAAAAGAAATTAAAACATATGTCTAGGTAAAAATATGTACATAAGTGTTCATAGCATTATTCATAAAAGACTAGAAGTAACCCAAATGTATACCAACTGATAACTTTAAAAGTAAAGTGTGGAACAACCATACAGTGAAAATGACTGCATTATAAACATTGGAGTATTAAACTATGCCACAACATAGATGCTCTTCTAAAACATTATGCTAAGGGAAAAAGCCAGGAAAAAGGTCATATATTTTTATGATTCTACTTAGATTAAATGTCCAGCATAGACAAATTCACAAAGTAGAAAGTATCTTTGTTGACTCAGGTTGTAGTTGACAGAAGTTGGATAAAATGGAGATAACTGCTGATAGTGGATGGCGAGGAATAAAATCTGTACTTATTTTCTAGATTTTGTAGATTTAACATTGGATTTATACACATTTTATATAGTTATGACTTAAAATGAAAAATTTGAATACAAAATGTTTTTAAAATGAGACCTAAAACCTAGTTGTACATTTACTTGTGGGAACCACACCAAGGACCTTAAAAGATAGTGACCTGACAAATACCTATAGTTGCATAATACATGAATAAAGCAATGCAGAAAAAATTTCAACTATTTTCAAGCATAGTATGTACCTCTACTGTTACCAGTCTCAGAGAATTGTATTTTGATTTGAAAGCAACTAAAACTTTTGTTATTGAGAATTTATAACTTTGACATAGGATACAGGAGGTAAAATTGTAAGACGTGGTAAAGTAAAATTTGTATTACTGAATTCAAATAAAAGGTATTAGTATAAACTCTGGATTTATTTTGTTTTAAAGCTTTAGTTTTCATTTAATGGACAGAACCCTAGCAAGTTCACACTTCTGCTGTATATACTTTAGTATAATCCTTTCTTCTTTATTGTGAATAGGATTTGTCATTTCTTTCTCATCAATAAAATATAGCAAAGATGATTGACTGCTGTTGCTTTGATTAAATGGTTATATGGGAAAAGTTCTGCGGACACTGAAATGATTGTGTTATCTTGTAGGAAATTCCATCTTAATAGATTGAGAGATTTTTTTTACAATAAATTATAGTATTCTTTAAAACACAAAAGTAGCAGAGATACAAACCAAACAACAAAAAATAATTCTGAAGCTTTTAATCATACAGTAGAGAAATAATAATTCCATGAACAATATGATTAACCATGGAAGTATGTTGTTTACTGGTGGAGATTTTGCATGACAGTATACCCTGACTGACAACTCCAGGAGTCAGGTGGGACCCTGAGCAGAAGATCCAGCTAAGCTATGTCTGGATTTCCCACCCACTGAAAGTTAAATAAATATATTTTGTATTAAACTGCTAAGTTTCTGAAAATTCACTGTGTAGGATTAGAAAACTAATACATTTAGTATTTTAAGAATCTTACAGTGACCAACTTGATGATAGTAATGAGATCTCTGACATCCAAACTTCAGACTCTCAATTTTTCCCAATAATAAAGTGTTCTTCCTTACAAAAAATGATTAATTATGTTTAGCACATATAATTACATAAGCATAATAAGCCAAACCTGAGAAGACTTTCTATTTAGTTTTAGGTCTACATTTTTAAAAAGTTGAATATAAATGAGAAGAAAAGTGGACAGTTGAAAACAACCAAAGAATTAAGAGAGATTATAACATTTATTTGAATTGATACATCTATGCATTCAACAATAGATCAGACACTGCCGAAGGATCAATAAATTTTAAAACATAGTAGAATCCATTCGCATAAAACAAAGGGAATTAAAATACTGAAAACAGCAAACATGCCCTTAGTGACATGTTCACCAGTATCAAATAGTCCAACAACATGTAATTGGACTCCCATAAATAGACACATAAGCAAGGTTTTTAAGAAATGACGTTCAGATATTTTCCATATTTGATGAAAATTAGACCCACAGATGTGAGAAGTTCATTAAACATCACAAAATACATAACAAACAAATCACACTGAGAAATATAAAATAGTACTGAAACAAGTAAAAAAGAGAGAATCTTTGAAGTAGCCAGAGAAATAAAACATATTGTACATGGAAGGGCAAACTTAAGATAATTGAAGACTGCTTTTCTAAAATTATGCAAGCTAAAAGACAATGGAATAACAAAATCTTTATGTGCTTAAAATAAACCCTGCAACACAGAGTTCCACATGAAATGAACATGTCCTTCAGAAAAGAAGGCAAAGGGGGACTTTTAGGAACAAACAGAACCATAAAGAATTTACCACTAGAAAACTTACATTACAATAAATTGTAATGGAATTTATTCAAACTAAAAGATCAGTTGTTTGCATGCAAAGAAATGGAAAGTAATAGAATAATGTATGTGAAATTTGTGTTGCTTTAAACTGTTAAATTTGTGATAATCTTTAGTTCTGAAGGAATAGGAGACAAATAGAATTACTTTAAAAACTTTCAACAGGTAACCAGCTCAGTAGCAAAGAGCAACCTAGCACCTAGAATTTATACTCTTAATTTATAACTAAAACAGTCTAACATTTATAAAAAAAGACATTTTAAGTTTGACAGAGGTAAATGCACACACGTACACACACACACATACACACACATATTTTAAACTTGCTTTAATGATAAGTAATAGTTTAAAGGAAAATTATTGACAATATGTTATATCATGGGTTATAACTTAAGGTAGGAATAAAATGTATGAAAAATATACTCCGAATGAGAGGCGTAGAAATCAGCTTACATGTAAGTTGAATATTATTTTATTACAGAAAGTTAAATCTGCATATTCTAGAGTGACATATTCAAGAATGCCAGAGCAACAATTTAAAAATATATAAAAGACATAGGTGGAATTTTTAAAATTGGTTTAAAAAACACAAAGAATATATGAGGAAAATAGAATCCATAGAAGAGGGCAGCAGATACATGAAGAATTGTATTAACTGTTCAGGCAATTGCATTATAAAGTAAAACTTGTCAAGCTGGATATATGAAAGACCTAATTATAAGTGTTCTGCAAGACAGTCACCATAGCATCTATGCAGGTTGTAATAAACTGAACAAGAAAGGATGTATCATGCAAACAATAAACAAAAACGCTGGAGTAACTATACAGATACAAAGTAAAATGTGTATCAGTCAAAGAATAAAAGATAAGTATATCAATCTCTCAATAATATGGCAAATTTAAGTGGATATACCAACAATGAACTAAAATAAATGAAGCAATAATGGGCAGAGTAGAAAAATAAACATAATTGGATTTTTCCTTTGATGTTAAATGAGTAAGCAAGAAGAATCCGTGGGAACACAAAGTACTAACTTTATGATCAATATGACTTATTTGCATTCCGTGGAGCAGGCAACTCTATAGTAGTAAATAAGCATGCCTGTCAAGTGCTTATGGTCCAGTCACCAAGAGAGACTCCTCACTGAGCAGCAAGGTGTCACAATAATGTCAAAATTTTGAAATCATAGAAAGTATATTTGTGGGCATGATGACACATGTCTCTTATCTCAGAACTTGGGAGGCTGAGGCAGGAGGATTTCCATGAGTTTGAGGCTAGCTTGGGCTATATAGTAAGTTCAAGTTCAACCTAACTGCATAGCAAGACCCTGTCTCAAAAAAACTAAAAAACAAAAAAAAAGTATATTCTCTGACCAAAATAGAAGTAAATTAGAAATCAGTTACAGAAAGATTTCTGGAAAATCACCAAGTATTCATAATGCAAATAAAAGGTCGAAATAATTTGTAAGTTGAAGAAAAATTTTAATGGAAAATTAGAAAGTATTCTGAATAAAATGAGCATGAATAAACCAATATATCAATAATTATTATATACAAACCAAGTAATAGAGAGAAATTTATCATTTTAAATGCTTAGAAAAAAGATGCAAATTAATTACCAAAGTTTTATCTTTGGAAACTAGAGAAAAGATAAAAACAGATATTAAGTATGAAATAATAATTCATAATGAAGGAAAAAGACTAGTAATTTCTTGGGGCTGGTCAG